>NW_028270181.1:12796028-13119528 GCF_037043375.1 Chiloscyllium plagiosum | reverse complement strand
TGTTGGGCTGAAGGGCCTGTTTCCGCACTGTGGGAAATCTAATCTAATCTTCCTCCACCATCCGCTGTCTCCTAACATAAACCAATTTTGTATCTAATTAGCAAGCTCTCCCTGAATCCCATGATCTTACTTTATTAACTAGTCTACCATGAGGAACCTTGTCAAAGGCTTTACTAAAGTCCAAGTAGACAATGTCTACACTCTGCCTTCAATGATCTTTTCAGTTACATCATCAAGAAACTCAATCTAGTTAGTGAGAGGTGATTTCCCATACTCAAAGTCATGCAAACTATCCCTAATCAGTTCTTGCTTTTCCAAGGACAGTAAATCCAGTCCCTCAGAATCCCCTCCAGCTATTTACCCGCCACTGACATCAGGCTCACTGGTGTATATAGATTCCTGGCTTTTTCTTACAGCCTTTCTTAAATAGAGGCACTACCTTTGCCAACCTCCAGTCTTCCAGAACCTCATCTGTGACTATCGATGATACAAATATCTCAGCAAAAGGCTCAGCAATCACTTCCGTGGCTTCCCACGAAATTCTGGGAAACACCTGATCAGGTCCCTCCGTTTTATCTACCTTTCTGCATTTTAAGACCTCCTGCATAACAATGAACTCTTTTCAAGACATCAAAATTATTTCCCCAAGTTCTCTGGCTTCCATGTCCTTCTCCATAGTAAATACTGATGCAAAGAAATTATTTAGTATTTCACCCATTTCCCGTGGTTCCATTAAAACTCTGCCATGCTGATCCTTAAGGGCCCTGTCTGCTTCTTAGTTACTCATTTGCCCTTAATGCTTTTGTAGAATCTCATTGGTTTCTCCTGAACTCTATTTGCCAAACTATCTCATGTCCCCTTTTTGCCCTCCTGATTTCCCTCTTAAGTATACTCCTACTTCCATTATACTCTTCTCAGGACTCACTCAATCCCAGCTGTCTATGCCTGATGTGTGTGTGTGTGTCTCTGTGTGTCTGTGTCTCTGTGTGTGAGAGAGAGAGAGAAAGACTGTGTGTGCATGCTCTTCATTAACTATCTTTCCAAATAATGTGTGTTTGTGTGTGTGTTTATGTGTGTGTCTGTGTGTGTGTGTGTGTGTGTCTGTGAGAGAGAGAGAAAGTCTGTGTGTGCATGCTCTTCATTTAACTATCTTTCCAAATAATGTGTGTCTATGTGTGTGTCTGTGTGTGTATGTGTCTGTGAGAGAGACAGAGACAGCGAGAGAAAGAAACTGTATGTACATGCTGTTCATTAAGTATCTTTCCAAATGTGATGCCACTCTACCAGAATCGAGGAACAGAGATTGCCTGTGCAGCCTGGCTAATTGCTGATGTGGAGCAGATAACCCTCTCCAATTATGCAAGGCTCATCACAAATGATCTCATCCCAAGATTTGTCAATATTGCTGATTAAAAAAATCTCTTCAAAGACAACCTGCCTGGTTTAAATTTAAACAAAGCTTGACTTAATGGATTATTAAATATATTCAGGCTGTGGTAAAACATTTTTAATCAGTGAAAGGAATCGAGGAGTGCAGGGAAAGGTCGGAAAGTGGAGTTGAGGATAATCAGGTCAGTGATGACCTTATTGAATGGTGGAGCAGGCCTGCTGGGCTGAAAGACCTATATCTGCTGTTATGGTCTTAAAAAGCTGAGCTAAATCCCCACAGTGAGGCCTAGTGCTGATAGGAGCCAACTAGTAAATAGATTTTGATGTGTAAACAGGCAGTAGACCGTGGAACAGGAAAGCCTGCACAGAAGTGAAGGAAGCACAGGAGAAGCCCGCGGTGCATTACACTGTTAGCAACAGGAAGAAATCAATCAGCCACAGTAAGTGAAATATTTCAGAAATGAAACAACCCACAGCGACGAGGAGGAAGCAAACCCTCGGAAAGTACAACAATAGCAAGCGTGCGACAGAACAGGGCAGAGGGCAATCCGTGAAGGACCTCCACTGGCACAGGAACCCACTCAGCAGTTTTAGCGAGAGTTTTTAGTGCATGCGAGAGAGAGGGAGAGAAAATTAAACACAGACCACAGCAGCACACAGAAATCCCAGTGGTATGGGAGGCTGTGGTACAGGATGAGCCCTTCCCAGCAAATGTAATACGTCAATAGCAAGAATTGCACTTGTTTGATGTATGGACCTGCAGGACAGCAACTAGTTTTAAACTGAGTACTGAAGCAGACTTATCAATCCCTTCAGATACTATGGTCTGGTTAATGTCAGAAATCTTTGAACAATCTTTGGGGCTTGTAACATGTCTTTTTAATTCATTCTTGGGGACATGGGCAGCACTGGCCAGACCAACGTTTATTGCCCATGACTAATTGCCCTCAAGATGGTGGGGGTGAGCTGCCTTCTTGAACCGCTGCAGTCCATTTGGTGTAGGTACCCCCAGCTGTGCTGATAGGGGGACGGAGTTGCAGGATTTTGACCCAGTAACAGTGAAGGACTGGCAATATATTTCCAAGCCAGGGTGGTGAGTGGCTTGGAGGGAACTGCAGGGGGTGATGTTCCCCATGTATCTGCTGCTACCTGAGGATCAGTGCAAAAGGACAGATGTAGGCTACACTTTGTTGTGATAGAAAAGAGAAATATGGAGATTTTATACCCAACTCCTAATCATTACAATTCTTAATTAAAAAGAGTTGCTTCAGACATCGTGCAGTTAGCAGCTATAGAAGTTACTTCAGTCCAAACATGATTCGGAGATGCCGGTGTTGGACTGGGGTGTACAAAGTTAAAAATCACACAACACCAGGCTATAGTCCAACAGGTTTAATTGGAAGCACACTAGCTTTCGGAGCGACGCTCCTTCATCATCAGGTGATTGTGTGACACTACCACCTGATGAAGGAGCGTCACTCCAAAATCTAGTGTGCTTCCAATTAAACCTGTTGGACTATAACCTGGTGATGTGTGATTTTTAATTCAGTCCAAACATGACATGGTGTGTAACACTCCAGGTAAATATCTTCATTTACTGGCTTCGAAGTCTTGTTATGTACAACAAACTCTATTATTGTTCACTCACTAGAGAGTAGATCTCTCATTAGAACAATGCTCTCAATTGGATCAAGTGTTTAACTGAAGCCTACCTGTTATCTAATACAGACATAAATGACCCTGTGTCGTTATTTTAAAGCAGACTGGCAGGTTGCTCTGGGCAATCATTATCCCTCAAGCAATGTCACTGATGACCTGGGAGTTACCACATCAACTTCGGACAGACTTTGCTGTGTGCAATTTGTACAACAGTACAACACAGAGTACTTTTCAAAATTACTTGATTAGCTGATAAAGGGCTTAAGGACATAGGTGACTGTGAAATGAGCAATGTAAATGTGAGTCTTTCATTTTGAGATCAGCATAACCTTCCATTCCTTCCCCCACCCCCACCCCCAATATATTTATATTGTTTCCTGTTTCTATCTCCCCAGTCATTGTGATGTGGGGGTGTGGGGGTGGTGGATGTTGAATGAGCTGCCGATTAACTATCACACTGAATCTCAAAGTTCCCAATTGTTTTATCTTTGGAAGGATAGACAGGCAGAGTCAGATGGACGCTGGCAGAATTTGTCTTAGTCTTTAACTGCAAAGTGAATGTATGAAGTGATAAAGAACAAATATAATTACCACAACTTATCTTGCACTAGCTGTTAAACTTTGCTAGCACTTCATGACTGACCAATGAGGTAAGACTGGGCTTTAACTCGCTGGAATTTAAAAGAATGATGGGGGAATCTCATGGAAACATATGAATTCCTGATGGGACTGAACAGGTTAGATGTGGGAAGAATGTATTCGATGTCTAAGAATCGTGGTAAGAAGGTTCGTGGTCTAAGAATAGGGGTAAGCCATTCAGGGCTGAGATGAGAAAGAATTTCTTTACTCAAAGAGTCATGAGCCTGTGGAATTCTCTACCACAGGAAGCTGTTAGGACGAGTTCATTAAGTATGAATTCTGCCAGCTGAGCATGGCCCGTGCAACCAAAGGGATCAAGGAGTATGGAGAGAAAGCGGGAATGGGATACTGAGATTGCATCCAGATTAGAGCGGTGCTGGAAAAGCGCAGCAGGTCAGGCAGCATCCGAGGAGCAGGAAAATCGACGTTTCAGGCAAAAGCCCTTCATCAGGAATGCTCATGCTGTGCTTTTCCAGCACCACTCTAATCTTGACTGTAATCTCCAGCATCTGCAGTCCTCACTTCTGCCTGCTGAGATTGCATGATCAGTCGTGATCTTATTGAATGGTGATGCAGGCTTGAAGGGCCAAATGGCCTACTCCCCACAGCTATTTTCCATGTTTCTACAAAGTAGAAAATAAACAGTCTGCTGCTCCAAACTTTAATCATATTTTGATATGAAATTTCTTTGCATCCCCTCACTGCTGGAATGAGCTAGCCTATCATTGTGCTGCTGATTTAGATAAATGTGTAAACATGTTGTGAAAGCTATTAAACTGGGACTACATGATCTGAATCTGAAATAGTCCTCTATGGATTATTGTCACCAGTTGTCCAGGATAATGTCATTAGCACACACTTTACAAATTTCGTGGTCTTGTAACCCTAAGTGCCTGGTGTTTGCAGGGCTCACTGAACGTTACAAAGCCAGGCTGGTATAGTACACGGCAAATTGGTGGGCGAGGCACTTAACAGGAGCAACATGGTCTTGCAGCTGACAGTGCTGGTTCTGTGGGCGTAGGGAGCCTCTGGGAAAAATTACATGATAGAGGCAGAGCTCGAGCAGTGCTCTTGGCTCCCATGTGACGAAGCTACACAGTGAACACATCAGCTGCTGTAAATGCGCCAGGCTCAGGGATCGCTTTGATGTTTACCCCATCACACTGAGCATTGCAAAGCTGAAATGCTGTCTTACTCAGGCTTGGTATCAAAGGAAAAGGAGTAACTTCAAAAGTTTCACTGGTAAATGTTTAATGAGAAAGGTTGTGAGCTGCCATTTATAATGTTGTAGTTAGCCAAACTGCCTCCGCAATTTTCCTCTTTTCAATATCCCTATCGCCTCTCTGAAGGCATTGGCTCACACTGACGGACAGGTGTATAGGCACTAGCCAACACTTTACTGTCTCCACCGAATGGTTGCTCTTTGATGTGAGATTCAACAGTGAGTGTAAGAAGGGTAATAAGATTGAGCGGTCATCGCAATCCAGTATCAACTTAACTCCACTCAGTGCGACAAAGGTGATCCCAGGAGAGGATTTTTTTTTAAATGCCAGACAAGCGCAAGACTTGGAGCCAATCAAAGTGATGAGAAACTTGCATAAAATAAATTGACATCAAAGACTGGAAAGCATAAATGTAAAAACCAGGCAAAGATAGCGTAGAATCCCCACAGGGTGGGAGCAGACCATTCAACACATCACGTCCACACCAACCCTCCCAAAGAGCATCCCTCTCAGATGCAACCCCCTACCCCATCTCTGTAACCCCACCTTTCCCATGGCTAACCCACCTAGCCTGCATTTCCCGGATACTATGGACAATTTAGCATGGCCAATTCCACCTAACCTGCACATCTTTGGACTGTGGGAGGAAACCAGAGCACCCGGAGGAAACCCACACAGACACAGAGAGGATGTGCAAACACCACATGTACATTCATCTGCGGGTGGAATCAAACTGGGGCTCCTGGTGCTGTGAGGCAGCAGTGCTAACCCTGTCATCTCCTAGATGTAGCACTGTAATATAACTGGCCAAGTAATCCAGAGGCCTGGAGACTAATAATCTGGAGACATGAGTTCAAACCCCATCTGAGCTGCTCAGTGGAATTAAAACTTAATTAATGAATACAGCTGGAATAAAAGTAATTAACAACGATCTTGATCACTTAATCACATCTCGTTCACTGACATCTGAGAAGAGGCAATTCACGAAATATTCTCAGGCAGCACCTTCAAACCCATGAGCTCTACCTTCTAGAAGGACATGGGTAGCACGTATATGCACCTCCAGCAAGTTCCCCTCCAAGCTACTCACCATCCTGACTGAGAAATATCTCACCATTCCTTCAGTGTGGCTGGGTCAAAATCCTGGAATTCCCTTGCCAACAGCATTGTGGGTCTACCTACAGCACGTGGACAGCAGTGATTCAGGAAGGAGCTCACCTCCACCTTCACAAGGGCAGTTAGGGTTGGGAAATAAGCATTGGTCAAGCCAGGGATGCCCACATCCCATGAGCTAATAAGTAAAAACAGCCATGAGAACAAATTGACTTCAACAGCGCTGCCCTGACTGAGGTGCTGTCTCTTAGCTAAAGATGTGAAGTTGAAACCATGAATGCCATTTGACAAAGAACTGGGACTTACTTGAAGTTTAATAGATAATATTAATTTCTCAATTAACATCACTGAAAACAATATACCATACCTGCAGGAGTAGGCCATTCTGCCCTTCGAGCCAGCACCACCATTCATTATGATCATGGCTGATCATCCTCAATCAGTATCCTGTTCCTGCCTTATCCCCATAACCCTTGATTCCACTATTTTTAAGAGCTCAATCAATCTCTTTCTTGAAAGTATCCAGAGACTTGGCCTCCACAGCCTTCTGGGGCAGAGCATTCCACACACCCACCACTCTCTGGGTGAAGAAGTTTCTCCTCAACTCTGTTCTAAGTGGCCTACCCCTTATTTTTAAACTGTGTCCTCTGGTTCAGGACTCACCCATCAGCGGAAACATGCTTCCTGCCTCCAGAGTGTCCAATCCTTTAATAATCTTATACGTCTCAATCAGATCTCCTCTCATCCTTCTAAACTCAAGCATATACAAGCCCAGTTGCTCCAATCTTTCAACATATGATAGTCCTGCCATTCCGGGAATTGACCTCGTGAACCTACGCTGCACTCCCTAAATATCCAGAATATCCCTCCTCAAAGTTGGAGACCAAAACTGCACACAATACTCCAGGTGCGGTCTCACCAGGACCCTGTACAGCTGCAGAAGGAGCTAACAAAATCTAATTTCTGTTTGTGGGAGATGCCTGTCATGGTTGTGGTGGTTTCAACATTTGAACAGAGACTGCGCTCCGACAGTATCTAGTTGATTGTAAAGATATATTTAAGTTGAGAAAGATACTGTTTAAATCCCTGTCTTCCTTCTCTCAATAACCAGAGCTGGGTTGCAGCATACATCACCCACTGGCAGTTCCATATAACACTGTCAGATTCTCTCCTTATTGCAGAATGGCTTCTGGAAGATGTCGCTCCCAGCAAACCCGGTGCTTGTCAAATTCAGTGAAAAGTGAACAATGAGTGAAGCTGCATTTTGAGAGGAAAGGCACATGTAAAGAGAAACAGGGTAGAAAATTAGCCAGAAACTGAAGCCTGGTTTGCATGACCAGTTTCTGCTGATACAGATCAAGGTGAAGTTAAAATTAATATCTAAACTGAAATCCAAACATAGTGGGTACTGGAAATCAGTAGTTACTTTTGATTTATTGAATTTTCTTTTGTGGTTTAAGGCACATAGAACATAGAACAATACAGTGCAGAACAGGCCCTTCGGCCCTCGATGTTGTGCCGACCTGTGAACTAATCTAAGCCCATTCCCCCCCCCCCGTACTATATCATCATCATCGACATGCTTATCCAAGGGCTGTTTAAATGCCCCTAACGTGGCTGAGTTAACTATATTAGCAGGTAGGGCATTCCACGCCCTTACCACTCTGAGTAATGAATCTGCCTCTGATATCTGTCTTAAATCTATCACCCCTCAATTTGTAGCTGTGCCCCATCGTACAAGCTGACGTCATCATCCTCACTGTCTACTCTATCTAATTCTCTGATCATCTTGTATGTCTCTATCAAATCCCCTCTTAGCCTTCTTCTCTTCAATGACAACAGATCCAAGTCCTTCCACCTTTCGTCATAAGACCTTCTGAGGTAAAGGCAAAATACTTCAGATGCTGGAAATCTGAGACAAACACAGAGAATGCTGGAGAAACTCAGAAGTGTGGAAGAGTCACATTAAATGTGCAAAGTTAACTCTGTTTCTCTTTCCACCAGTCTATCACGCCTGCTGGGTTTGTTTATTTGTGACTTGTTTCTTTTAACTTTATGTCGTTGCGTCTTCGTATCCTGCTCAAACTATTATCACTTTTCATGATCTGAGCCTGGGGATGATCAAGTGTTGTAAGCCAATCAGGACGGTGGGGAAAATACCAAAATTGAGTTCTGAGGAAGGGTTAGGCGACCTGAAATCTTAACTCTGATTTCTCCTCAACGATTCTGCCAGACCTGCTGAGCTTTTCCAGCAATCTCTGTTTAGGTTTGGACAGAATAAGAACGTAGTCAAAATGAGCTGTGTGAGCGGGGAAACGGCCATCTTGCTTCCAATGGGCTCTTAGCTCTGAAGTCATTCCTGTCAAATTCCAACCCCAAGCAAGAATGTGGTCATGGTACATTCACAGCAAAGAAATTGTGGATCTCAGGATAACTCCGAGGGTAGAGCTCCAGACTTTTCTGGGAACGATCCAAATGCAGCTCTATAGACCATAAAACAGAGGAGCAGAAATAAGCCATTCAGCCCATCAAGAAAAGATTTACAAGGATGTTGGAGGGTTTGAGCTAGAGAGAGAAGCTGAACAGGCTGGGGCTGTTTTCCCTGGAGCAACAGAGGCTGAGGACTGACCTTATAGAGGTTTGTAAAATCATGAGGGGCATGGATAGGGTAAATAGATAAAGTCTTTTCCCTGGAATGGGGGAATTCAAAACTAGACGGCATAGGTTTAAGTTGAGAGGGGAAAGACGGAAAAGGGAACAAATGGGTAACCTTTTCATGCAGAGGGTGGTGCATGTAAGGAATGAGCTGCCAGAGGAAATGGTTTAGGTGAGTACAGTTACAATATTTAAAAGGCGTCTGAATGGATACACGAACAGGAAGGGTTTAAGAGGATATAGGCCAAATGCTGGCAAATAAGACTAGGTCAGATTGGGATGTTGGGTCAGCATGGATGAGTTGGACCGAAGGGTCTGTTTCCCTGCTGTCTGACTCTATGACTCTATAAATCTACTCTGCCATTCAGTGACAGCATGACTGGTCAGATAACCCTCAATTCCACAGTCCTGCCCTTACTCCAAGACCCTTTAACCCTTTACTTCTTGAACAGAAGGTCCTGAGACAAACTGTTGCTCACAGACTGTATTTAGATGTTCCATCAAAACCGTCATGTGCTGGGGTAGTTCTGAGTTTAAAATCTTCAACCACGTGCCACTCTTCATCCCCCTTCCCAAATTTAACAATGTCTGCCCTAAGTTGATCGTGAAGCAGTAAGTTGAGAGGAACTGAACAAACACATCCACAACAAATTGAGACCATTGGAAAGCTTTCCCCTTTGGTGGTACCTGTGGCTAATGGCCACTTCCTGAAGTATTCCAACTGGAGGAGATGTTGGCGAGTAAGAAGAGAAAATGGAAATGTGAATGTTAAACTTCAAAGTTCCAAACCGGGCCACCCCAACCCCAACTTCCATTCACATAGCACCCCCTCACCCATCAATGTCAACTCAAATTAGCTCAGGGAAAGCCAACACACCAGCATCATGTCAGGATTGAAGGATTTGTTTTTGTCACATGTACTATGATACAGTGAAAATTGTTGTTTGCATGCTTTGCAGGCAGATTATATCATGGACCCCCCCCCCCCAGTCTGGAAACAGGCCATTTGGCCCGTCGAGTGCACACTGACCCTCCAAAGGTCATCCCACCCAGACCCACCCCCATCCCTGTAACCCTGCATTTCCCGTGACTAACCCACCTGGCCTGCACACTGTCACAATTTAGCATGGCCAATCCACCTGACTTGCACACCTTTGGATTGTGGGAGGAAACTGGAGCACTCAGAGGTAACCCCACACAGACATGGGGAAGATGTGCAAACTTCATACAGACAGTCGCCCAGAGCTGAGGTCGAACCGAGATCCCTGGTGGTGTGAGGCAGCAGTGCTAACCACTGAGCCATTGTACCATACAATGTACATCAGGTTGGCAGAACATCTGGATTTGATTCCAGCTTCAGGCGACTGTCTGTGTGAAGACTGCGTGGGTTTCCTCCGGGTGCTCCAGTTTTCTCCCACAGTCCAAAGATGTGCAGGTTAGGGTGGATTGGCCATGCTAAATTACCCATAGTGTTCAGGGATGTGCAGGCTCCGTGGATTGGCCATGCTAAATTGTCCATAGTGTTCAGGGATGTGTAGGCTAGGTACATTAGTCAGGGGAAATGTAGAGTAATAGGGTAGGGGAATGGGTCTGGGTGAGATATTCTCCGGAGGGTCAGTGTGGATTTGTTGGGCCCAATGGCATGTTTCCACACTGGAGGGATTCTATGAGCAATGTGCATAATGCAGTGTTACAGCCATAGAGATGGTGCAGAGAGAGAGATCAGAATTAACATTTGAGACATCTGTTCAAAAATCTGATAACAGCGGGGAAGAAGCTGTTCGTGAATCTGTTTGTACTTGTCTTCAAACGTTTATACCTTCAGCCTGAAGGATGGGGGTGGGAGGGGTCTTTGATTATGTTGGTTGCTTTTTTCCTGAGGCTTTGTGAAGTCTAGATGAAGTCAATGGATGGAAGGCAGGTTTGCCTGATAGACTGGGCTGTGTTTACAGCTCTGTGGAGTTTCTTGCAGTCTTGGGAAGAACCATACCACACTATGATGCATCCAAGTAGGATATTTTCTAAGGTGCATCTATAAAAATTGGTAAGAGTCCATGTGGACATGCTGAATATCCTTAGGAAGTAATGATTAGATTACTTACAGTGTGGAAACAGGCCCTTCGGCCCAACAAGTCCACACCGACCCGCCGAAGCACAACCCACCCAGACCCATTCCCTTACATTTACCTAACACTACGGCCAATTCACCTAACCTGCACATTTTTGGGCTGTGGGAGGAAACCGGAGCACCCGGAGGAAACCCACGCAGACACGGGGAGAATGTGCAAACTCCACACAGTCAGTCGCCTGAGGCGGGAATTGAACCCGGGTCCCTGTCGCTGTGAGGCAGCAGTGCTAACCACTGAGTCACCGTGCCGCCCACAAAGTAGAGAAGCTGTTGTGCTTTACTGGCCATCACATTGACATGGGTGGACCAGGACAGAGTGTTGGTGATCATCACTCCCAGGACCTTATTGCTGCCGACCACCTCCAAGCTCCAATGTTACAGACAGGGGGGCTCTCCTCTCCGCTTCCAGACATCATTGACCAGCTCCTTCATTTTGCTGACATTGATGGAGAGATTGTTGTCTTGCTGAACACTCAATCTCTTTCCTTTATTCTAGCTCATCATTGCTTGAGATCTAACCTACAAAGGTGGTGTCAGCAGCAGGCTTGTAAAAAGACTGAGGGTGGCATGTTGCCAGACAGTCATGAGTGCATAAGGAGTATAGTAGAGTTGTTATTATTTTGAGAGTTTACTTTTTATTCATTTGCAGGATGAGGGCATCGCTGGCCTGACCAGCATTTATTAGGAGAAAGTGAGGACTGCAGATGCTGGAGATCAGAGTCGAGAGTGTGTTACTGGTCAGGCAGCATCCGAGCAGCAGGAGAGTCGATGTTTCAGGCAGGAGCCCTTCATCCTTCATTCTCCTGCTCCTCGGATGCTGTCTGACCTGCTGCGCCTTTCCAGCACCACCCGCTTGACCAGCATTTATTGCCTATCCATAATTACCCAGAGGGCAGTTAAGAGTCAACCACCCTGAGGTCAGGAATCACATATAAGCCTGACCAGGTAAGAACAGCAGTTTCCTTACATAAGGGATATTCATGAATCAGATGGGCTTTTCCCCAATCATCAACAACATATTGATGGGGTCCATTAGATTCCAAATTCCCAATTTTTAAAAATGTAATTAATTTTTTTAAATTATTCATTCACAGGATGAGGACCTTGCTGGCTCAGTCTTTATTGCCCATCTTGAATTGCCCGGAGGGCAGTTAAAAGACAACCACATTGCCGTGGGACTGGAGTCACCCAAAGGCTGGCAGGATGGCAGTTTCCTTCCCTAAAGGATCTTAATGAACCGAATGGGATTTTCCAGTATCAATAATGGATTCATGGTCATCATCAATGTCTTAATCCAGAGACCCACGTAATGTCCTGGCACCCTGAGTTCAAAACCTACCACGGCAGATGGCAGAAGTTCAATTCAGTGAAAACCTGGAATTAAGAGTTTAACAACAAAGTTAAAAATCACACAACACCAGATTATAGTCCAACAGATTATTTGGAAGCACTAGCTTTCGGAGCGCTGCTCCTTCATCAGGTAGCTAGTCCAGTACTGGCACCTCCACATTGAGTCTAATGATGACCATGAAACCATCAGATTCTTAATTCAATCCAAATTTTGCCATCCTGGATTAATAGTCTAATGACAATACCGCTGCGCCATTGCATCCCTTTGTTTACCTTATCTATACAGCTGCTATTTATTATTATTTTCATAGAGTAGATCATAGAATCCCTACAGTTTGGAAACAAGCCATTTTGGCCCAACAAGTTCACACCGATGCTCTGAAGAGTAACCCACCCGGATCCCTTCCCCTACTCTATTACTCTACATTTAATCCTGACAAATGCATCTAACCTACACATCCCTGAACACTATGGGATTCATCTTTGGATTGTGGGAGGAGCACCCGGAGGAAACCCACCCTGACATGGGGGAGAATGTGCAAACTCCACACAGCCATTTTGATGTTATCTTTTCATTTTTCTATGTATCTATTACTCGTGAAAGCCGTGCTTTTAAAAATACTCTTCCATCAAGCTGACACTGACCAATGTTCCATATCTGTCACGTTAATGCTGTGCGATCCCGCTCTGTGGATTTCAGGAGTGCAAATGCAAGCAAAGTCCTTCCACATACCTGAGTTCGAACAGCGAGTTGGGAATTGGAGTCAGGAATCTCTGAGGCCATAATAACCCAATAGCTCCACACAACTGCAATGCTAAAGTTAGCCATGTCGCACAAATTGGATTTGACTTCAGAAAAATGGTGGATAGGGTGTATTTGGATTTTCAGAAAGCTTTCAATTAAGTCCCACATGTGAGGTTAGTGCTCAAAAACCAAAACACATGAGATTGGGGTCAGTTTGTTGGCACAGGAAATGGGTTCAGCAAACAGACAACAGGGAGTCGGAAAAAATGGATCCATTTTGGAAGAAGGTGGTCACAAGTGGAGTACCACAGTGACCAATGCTCGGTCCCCAGATATTCATAACATAGGTCAGTGATTTGGATGAGGGAGTCAAATGCAATAATTTGCTGAAAAAGAGTGGTGAGGAGACTTCAAGACAATTTTGACAAGTTGAGTGAGTGGGCAAATACCTGGCAGATGCAATATAATGTAGATATTTGCGAAATCATCTACTTCAGTCAGAAAAGCGGAATAGCAGAGTGACATTGGAACAGTGATAGACTGGGAAACATTCAAGGACAAAGTGGAACTGGATATCCTTGTACAGCGGTCACGAAAACAAGCAGACAGGTGCAGCAAGCATTTAGGAAGGCAAATGGTCTGTTGACCTTCTTCACAAGAGACATTAAATTCAGGACCATGAAAGTCTTATTGCTGCTGTACAGGGCCTTGCTGAGACCCTACCTGGAGTGCCGTGTGCAGTTTTAGTCTCCTTAATGAGAAAAGATATACATGCCATAGAGTAAGTGCACTGAAGCTTCACTAATCTGATTCCTGAGAGGCTTGTCATCTGAGAAGAGATTGAATTGACTATTTTTTTTTCATTCAGTCATGGTTAGGCCAGCGTTTATTGTCCATTCCTAATTGCACAGAGGGCAGTTAAGAGTCAACCGTATTGTTGTGGATCTGGAGTTATATGTAGGCCAGACCAGTTAAGGATGGCACAAAAACAGACCCTTATGTCCCACTCATCCATGCCAACCAGATATCCCAACCCAATCTAGGCCCACTGATAGCACCCGGCCCATATCCCTCCAAACCCTTCCTATTCATATACCCATCCAAATGCCTCTTAAATGTTGCAATTGTACCAGCCTCCACCACTTCCTCTGGCAGCTCATTCCATACACACACCACCCTTAGGTCTCTTTTATGTCTTTCCCCTCTCACCCTAAACCTATGCCCTCTAGTTCTGGACTCCCCGACCCCAGGGAAAAGACTTTGCCTATTTACCCTATCCGTGCCCCTCATAATTTTGTAAACCTCTATAAGGTCACCCCTTAGCCTCCGACGCTCTAGGGAAAACAGCCCCAGCCTGTTCAGCCTCTCCCTATAGCTCAAACCCTCCAACCCTGACAACGTCCTTGTAAAACTTTTCTGAACCCTTTCACGTTTCACAACATCTTTCCGATCGGAAGGAGACCAGAATTGCACGCAATATTCCAAAGCAACATGACCTCCTAACCCCTGTACTCAATGCTTTGACCAATAAAGGAAAGCATACCAAATGCCTTCTTCACTATCCTATCTACCTGCGACTCCATTTTCAAGGAGCTATGAACCTGCTCTCCAAGGTCTCTTTGTTCAGCAACACTCCCTAGGACCTTACTATTATCCCATTATTTTCTGGTAAGATTCAGCCAAAAATGTCCACATTCATTTCTTAGAACAGCAGACATCACTGGGGATTTCGCTTTTCCCAGTTCCCCTCCCAGTTAATCCATCGCCTGCTTCTTTGCTCATCTCACTTACATCCTTTGCTGCCTTTCACCATAATCGCTTTTGCTAGCTAATCTTTCCTGCGTTCAATACCATCGAGGATGTTTTCTTCTGATCGTTCCTCTGTTTACCCCACTTTCCCAGCCTCTGTGTTCCATTAAAACCTGGTACGATTTCCGACAGTTTGGATTAAAACTCTGCTCCATTCCCTGTAGACGCTGCCTGACCTGCTGAGAATTTCCAGCATTTTATGTTCACATGCAGCGTCCCAAGGTTTTTGATTCCACTGGAAGAAAGCACTGCCTTGTTCCGACCAGAAACGAACCCATCATCACCTCTTGCCACTTGCTCATTATGTGGTCTGCAAGAAATGACACCCAGTGGGGTTCTGAAGAGAAACAGCACGTGGAGGGGGCCTCAGATGTGCACACATCGACTTCAGTCTGTACCTCCTGCAGTTAGCCTCCTACTGTGCCTGCTGCCAATTCACCTCATTATCAGGACACCTGGAAGAAGTGAACCAATAGCTTTAACTGGAAGAAATCAACAGACATTGAATGAGGTGAGGTTAGAGCAGCATGGTGGCTCACAGCACCAGAGATCCAGGTTTGATTCCACCCTTGAGCGACTGTCTGTGTGGAGTCTGCATCTTCTCCCCTTGTCTGCATGGATTTCCTTTGGGCACCCTGGTTTTCTCCCACAGTCCAGGGAAGTGCAGGCTAGGTGGATTATCCATGCTAAATTGTCCAGGGAAGTGCAGGCTAGGTGGATTGGCCATGCTAAATTGCCCAGGGAAGTGCAGGCTAGGTGGATTATCCATGCTAAATTGTCCAGGGAAGTGCAGGCTAGATGGATTAGCCATGCTAAATTGCCCAGGGAAGTGCAGGCTAGGTGGGTTAGTGTGAGCAGTGTTGGGATCTGGGTGGAATGCTCGTCAGTGGGTCAATGGGCCAAATGGCCTCTTTCTACACTGTACAGATCCTAAGATGAACACCAACAAGAGAAAATCCTGCATAGTCTGGGTGGGTTACTCTTCGGAGGGTCGGTGTGGACTTGTTGGGACAAAGGGCCTGTTTCCATACTGTTGGGAATCTAATCTAATCTCAGGACTAGATGAGAAGAAAAACTAAAGGGTAAAATACCCTGAGAAAGGAAGATTTGCGAGATAATGGATTAATGTCAAGTATTTATATATGTGGAGCTGCGCATCAAATATACGACTGAGGTTAAAGTTGAACAACTGGTGGAATAGTCAGTTCTGGCATTTGAAACGGATGTCCAATTAGTCTGCTGTTTCTCCATGATCCTGAAACAATCACCTTTTCAAATACTTTTCTTAATTTATTCATGGGATATAGGCATCACTGGCTAGGCCAGATTTATAGCCCATCCTTAATTATCCAGAGGGCAGTTCAGGATCAACCACTTTGCTGTGGGTCTGCTGTCACATGTAGGTCAGACCAGGTAAGGACAGCTGTTTCCGTCCAACAAGGACATCAATGAACCAGATCAATTTTTCCCAACAACTGACACCAGACCCACAGTCATCACTATATCTTGTTGCAGATTTTTATTGAATTCAACTTCCACCACCTATCATGGTGGGATTTGAATCTAGATCCCAACGACGTTGGGGTCCCTAGTTTAATAGTCGAGTAATAATACCATTAGGCCATCACTTCCCCACTTATAAAATTCCCTTGTGAAAGTTCCTACTGAAACTGCTTCCACCACCCTGCCAGACAATCTCCTCCAGCTCACCGAGGGTGGCACGGTGGCACAGTGGTTAGCACTGTTGCCTCACAGCGCCAGAGACCCGGGTTCAATTCTTGCCTCAGGCGACTGACTGTGTGGAGTTTGCACGTTCTCCCCGTATCTGCGTGGGTTTCCTCCGGGTGCTCCGGTTTCCTCCCACAGTCCAAAGATGTGCAGGTCAGGTGAATTGGCCATGCTAAATTGCCCGTAGTGTTAGGTAAGGGGTAAATGTAGGGGTATGGGTGGGTTGCGCTTCGGCGGGTCGGTGTGGACTTGTTGGGCCGAAGGGCCTGTTTCCACACTGAAATGCAATCTAATCTAATAACAACTCACTGCGTCTTTACAAAATCCATCCCTTGATCTTTTTTTGACAATGACTTATCTCCACACCCTCTGATGTTACTGATCTAGTGCAAACACATTGACTTGGACCCCATTTACCAACCCCTGAGAAAAAGACAGGAAATGATATCACCATAGGAAATGACATCGCCACAGGAAATGACATCACCAACCCAAAGAAACCCAAATATATAAATAGAAAGTAGGAACCATCAGCAGTGCTCCATCCGGAGACTCACTGAAGATGTTATCTAGTATGGTGATGAAATGTCTGAAAATGAACCTTCCAGCTCAGCAAGCAAACCTACATCCAGAAGCTCAACCTGCAAATCTTCTCAAAACTTACTTGTGCAAACAGTTTGTTCACGTTGTTTTACAATTCAGGAACCAGTACCATGTTAAAAGAAAGATGCTGTTTGGCCTGGGTGAGAATCATACAATGAGACCTGAAAAATACCACACATCAAATATTTGAGCAAGTGTCCCACATAGGTTTAGAGTGAGAGGAGAAAGATACAAGAGAGACCTAAGGGGCAACGTTTTCACGCAGAGGGTGGTACGTGTATGGAACGAGCTGCCAGAGGAAGTGGTGGAGGCTGGTACAATTACAACATTTAAAAGGATGGGTATATGAATAAGAAGGATTTGGAGGGATATGGGCCGGGTGCTGGCAAGTGGAACTAGATTGGGTTGGGATATCTGGTCAGCATGGACGGGTTGGACCGAAGGGTTTGTTTCCGTGCTGTACAGCTCTATGACTCTATGCACCAGGAAAGATGTTGCAGAACAAAAGCAACTGAAACATAAGGATCAATGTTAAGAATTGATGCTCCCAACACAGAGGTAAGCAAGATGATGTATTGCAAGTTGAAAGCACATATGGAATCCATTAGCCTCTGATCCCAGAATTCTTGACACGCATCCCACAGGGCTGATTTATCTGACGATATTATCACGGCAAAGTGAAATGCTAAGCAATGGTTTTGCCTAGTTAGAGATGTTTTTTATGCAGCACTCTTTCAGAAAAGTGACTCAAACAGCTATGTGAGCTCTGATTCCATATGTTTGACAATGGTGCAAACTCAGCAGTTCGTATGCACTAACTCCCCACAAATGGCGATCTTGTGGGTTGACTGTTGGCTAGTTTGTGAAAAGGACTTCCTGCTTTACTTTGTAAACGCGACAAAAAAAAATCTAAAGTGATGTGCTAAAAGTGACAAGGGGTGAAACGAGAACATTTTGTTTACACGTGGTGGGCTTTTAGGGTATGAAAATGCACAGCCCAAAATTGTGGTGGAGGCAGGTTTGTTTGAGGCATTCAAGAGGGCATGGGATGGTTATTTGGATACAAGTAGAGGGTAAGGGTTTAGGGAGAAAACAGGGGATTGGCACTTGGCATTGATGCTCATTTGAAGGGCTTGTGCAGGTACGATGGTGACTCTTTGATCTGCAAAACTGTGAGAATTATTCAATGTAGATGGAGGTCATACCATCAACTGTGCCTGAAAGAGCTCTGAAATCAGCCCCATTCCCTATTGTCCTATATTTGTTTGTTCTATTATTCATTTGTGGGATGGGGGTGCCACCGGTCAAGCCAGAATTTATTGCCCGTCCCTAGTTACCCTTGGGAAGGTGGTGGTGAGCTACCTTCTTGACTGCTGCAGTCCACCTGCTCCGGGCTGACCCACAATGCCATTAGGGAGGGAATTCCAGGATTTTGATCCGATGAAAGTGAAGAAGCAGTGATATATTTCCAAGTCAGGATGGTGAGTGGCTTGGAGGGAAATTTGCATGGGGCGGTGCGCCCATGTATCTCCTGCCTGTGTCCTTCTAGTTGGAAGTGGTTACGGGTTGGAAGGTGAATTTCTGCAGTGCATCTTGTAGATAGTACACACTGCTGCTACTGAGTGTCAGTGGCGGAGGGAGTGGATGCTTGCAGATTTTGTGGGCTGCTTTGTCCTGGATGGTGTCAAGCTTCTTGAGTGTTGTTGGAGCTGCACCCATCCAGGTAACTGATGACCATCCACACTCCTGACTTGTGCCTTGTAGATGATAGACAGGCTTTGGGGAGTCAGAAGGTGAGTTATTTGCTGCAGTGTTCCTCACCTCTGGTGTAAGTCAAGTTGAGTTTCTGATCAATGGTAACCCCCAGGATGTTAATAATGGGGGATTTAGTGATGATAACGCCACATTTAGTGATGATAACGCCACATTTAATGATGATAACACCACAAGGGGAGGTGGTTAGATTGTGATGGTCATAGCCTGGCATTTGTGAGGCACAAATATTACCTGCCACTTGTCAGCCCAAGCCTGGACGTTGCCCAGATCCTGTTTCATTTGAACATGGACTGCTTCAGGGCAATGTGCTCATGATTGTGTATAAACGTTTCAACCTTGATGTATAAGGTAACGTTTGAAGCATAACCATTCAGGTCAGGTGCAAGAGGCCATGCTGGAATTGGACCATGTTTAGGAGAGGAAGGATAATAAACAATGACAACAACTTGCATTTCATAACATCTTTAATGTCATGAAGCATCCACAGGTTATAAAGCATCATTTGACATCCAGCATCCTAAGGACAAAGAGAATTTAATGAGAATTTCAAAAGAAGGTAGAGAGACCCAGAGATGAAGGGCTGCAAGGAGGCAATTCAGAGCTGGGATTCAGCAGGTAAAGGCAAATAAGTGATGGTGAAGCAATGAAAATGAAATAAATTAACACAGGTATTTCCGATGGTGTGGGGTGGAACAGATTACAGTGACGTGGAGGGGACAAGGCTCAGGAAGGAGTTAATACCAAAGGTGCAAATTTTAAGGCCAGATTGTTTAACTGGGATCCAGTGTAAGAGTGATGGGGAAACAATATGGGTGCAAGTCAGGGTCCATTTCCAGCAACTTAAGCACACAATCTAGGCTGATGTTTGGACACAGTGCAGAGGCTGTGCTGTACCGTTGAAAGTGAGCATCAAATTGAAGCTCTATCTGTCTGCTGGGATGGGCATTAAAAGCCTGTGGTTCTGCAATGGCACTTCCCTCTGATGGCCTGGACGAAATTCATCCTTCAGCCAATGCCACCCGTACAGAGTAACGGGTCCTTTCTGGTTGTGAGGTTTTGTTGGATGGAGACTGGCTGCTCTGTTGCATTTGCTTCATTTATCCCCCAGCCAGCAATTAGCCCTCAGCCTAATCCAAGCCATTATCTGTTCTTTTATCTCATGCTGTTGGAGCTTGCTGTATGCAAACTGACTGCCACATTGCTACAATAGTCAAAATGTGTGGTGCTGGGAAAGCACAGCCGGTCAGGCAGCATCCGAGGAGAGTCGATGTTTCAAACATAAGCTCTTCATCAGATCTCCAACATCTGCAGTCCTCACTTTCTCCCACATTGCTACAGAAACTGCACTTTAAATGGTACTTACTTTACAGTGAAGAGGTTTTGGGACATTGTGTGGTTGCATAAGGAGCTAAATTAACGCAGCCTGCTTTTATTTCCTGACAGAACACTGAGACCTCAGCTTTGAAACAATGCCTGATTTTTGACTTCCCTGAACAGTTCTCACCAAATACCTTTGATATTACTCACTGCTTTCATCTCAAATGTCCAATATTTTGAATATTTTGCATTTCAGTTGTAATTGGTGTTAGAAAATGAATAGCCCGCATCCAAAACTGAATCAAATTCAAAACTGAGCACCATGACTGCAATACTTTGGATAGCAATATCAGTCAACTTTTCCACAGTGCCTATCAAGGCCACTGTCTCTGCTCTCGTGGTCACAGAATCAGATTGTCAGCTTAACCCTCAGAACAATCAATGCCCCTTCCTTACTCTGTATCCTCCCTTCCGCCCTCCCCCTCAATTGATATTTTGCCCATTTTATTGAACTCCCTGCTCTGACTCACTTAGCTCTGGCAATGCACCATGATGACAAATAGTTTTGGGACTCTTTTTTTTCGATAGAGTGAAAAGAGGACCTATAGTCATTAATAGTCTTTTTCTTCTGTGTGCTCCGGGATCTATCTGAGAAGTGCTAAGGTATCCATTGCTCCTGATGCGGTCTCCTCTACATTGGGGAGACAGGACGCCTACTCGCAGAGCACTTCAGAGAATATCTCCGGGACACCCCCACCAACCAACCCCACCGCCCCGTGGCCCAACATTTCAACTCCCCCTCCCACTCTGCCGAGGACATGCAGGTCCTGGGCCTCCTCCATCACCACTCCCTTATCACCCGACGGCTGGAGGAAGAACGCCTCATCTGCTGCCTCGGCACCATCCAACCATACGGCATCAATGTGGATTTCACCAGTTTCCTCATTTCCCCTCCGTCCACCTTACCCCAGTTCCAACCTTCCAGCTCAGCACTACCCTCATGACCTGTCCTACATGTCCGCCTTCCTTCCCACCAATCCACTCCACCCTCCCCTCCGACCTATCACCTTTACCCCCAGCTCCTTCTACCTTCGCCCCAGCCTCAACCGCCTCCCATTTATCTCAGCACCCCCTCGGCTCACAGACTCATTCCTGATCAAGGGCTCTTGCCCGAAATGTCGACTCTCCTGCGTCCTCGGATGTTGCCTGACCTGCTGTGCTTTTCCAGCACCGCACTCTCGACGCTGATCTCCAGCATCTGCAGTCCTCACTTTCGCCATATCCCTCTCAACCCTTACCGTTCATGTACCCATCCAGATGCCTTTGTAATTGTACTAACCTGTTGATCTTAAGGTATCAAATTTACATGAGCTCAACCAGCCTTGAATCCAACTCCAATCCACTCGGAGCTCAACATGCAAACCCTAATGGGCACTGGCCACTAATTCCTATAAATGCAACAGCCCCACCTCAAAAGTAAGGGGATACAGTAATGTGTTACTGTGGGAATGTGGAAGGCCTGTATCCCTCAGAGAACTGAACAACTTATCCTTGCAAGTAACTGATGAATCAACACATTTGTGCTTTCGGTCAGAATCAGCATCCCCGAGGACTCTCTGCATTTGGCTTTTAAGGTGTTTTGCAAAAGTGCAATCCTCTTCATGGTACGGTGACCAGCTTTTTTTAAATGCACCGGTGCCCTGACCATCCCCGAAAAGTAGTTCAGATGCCCAAGTTTTCACACTTATTCCTGTTCTGTCAAACTGAGCCTGGAAGGAAAAGGTTTGAGAGATGCTTTATACTTCAAATATGAGGGTCCATAGGGGGAACAATGTGAGTGAAAGATACTGAAATGTTTGATTGGCCGCCTCAACGGCAGAGCAGGTTTAACAGGCTGCATGATCCACCTCTGTTCCCATGTTCCTAAGCTGGGAATGTCTGGTAATGCAAATCTTGAGAGTGGAATTCATTGGTTGCTTGAATTCTCCATGTGAGCCCATGGAATATCAGACCATTTGAGTGTCAGGACAACTTCGAGCAGAGAGTCTTAAAATGAGGAGACATGCAGTGGCTCAGTGGTTAGCACTGCTGCCTCACAGCACCCAGGGACCCAGGATCAATTCCACCCTCTGATGACTGTCTGTGTGGAGTTTGCACATTCTCCCCGTGTCTGCGTGGGTTTCCTCTGGGTGCTTGGGTTTCCTCCTGCAGCTCAAAGATGCCCACGTTGGGTGGATTGGGGTGCTAGATTGCCCGGGGTATGCAGGTTAGGTGGGTTAGCCATGGGAAATGCAGGGTTACAGGGAGGGGGTTGGGTCTGGGTGGGATGTTTTTCAGCGAGTCGGTTTGGACTCAATGGGTTGAATGGCCTGTTTCCACATTGTAGGATTCTATAAATGCAAAAATTGATGATGCCTCTCAGCAGGAAAGCCTTCTCCTCTGGATTAGATCCCAGACTGTAAACATGAGTTCAGAAGACATGTTTTTGCTTTATTCTCTCATCAATACACAAGAATAGGTGTTAAAAACCCCTGCCAACCTAGTCTCAGTGTGTTAGTGGGCAGAAGTGCTTGCGTAGACTGGTGTGCTGCAAAAGCCAAAGCTAAGGACAGCAATTGAACACCCCTGTGCTGCAGGTAAAGACATTCTCTCGCTCTTGAATCCTAGAAGTCAGGCAAGCCATTGAAGTCAATATTAAAAAGAAACAAGACAACAGCCTGTGAACTAAACTGCAAAGCCAAGAATCTCAAAAACAACTGCTTCACTACCAACATCAGTATCATCCTACTTAACGGCTAAAACATTCCACCATCTGCTCCCAGGGAAAACCAGAGACTGATTCGTTAAGTCCTGAGGAAGTGTCTCTCAACCCAAAAGTTAACTCTGATTTCTCTCCTGTGATGCTGCTAGGCCTGCTGAGCTTTTCCAGCACTTTCTGTTTTTGTGACTGATTTATTAATCTTTTTAACCGTTATCTTTTCACTCAATTCACACTTCTAATTCATGTGCATGTGCGTGGTGTTTGTTATCTTAACTCACATTTAAGTGCTAAAAAGTCACCCTTTTATTAACTCGAAGAATACTGGTTAATTCAGCTCCTTTTAATATATTAATGGCAGGGAGAGGTATCTACAAAGGATAGACAACTTTTTACGTTTACCTTGTTACGAGAGGAGTTGAGAAACAAGGGAAGCCTGTTCATCCCTCCTCACTCGGAATCATATCCATGCAGGGTATTCCGTCCAGAATCATGAAAATCAGGGACCGCTTATAACGAGTAAAATTAGCACAATGCTACCATAGGCCTGTTGATAACGTTCTCAACTTTTCACTGAAGGAGTGCTGTATTTGTGATCATGAAACATTGAATGGAGGTTACATCTCTCCCCTGAAGTTGGTCTTTCTCCTATCAGAAGGTTGTTAGGAAACTTGAAAGGGTTCAGAAAAGATTTGCCAGGGTTGGAGGATCTGAGCTACAGGGAGAGGCTGAACAGGCTGGGGCTGTTTTCCCTGGAGTGTCGGAGGCTGAGGGGTGACCTCATAGAGGTTTATAAAATCATGAGGGGCGTGGATCGGATAAATCGTGGGAGTCCAGAACTAGAGGGCATAGGTTTAGGGTGAGATGGGAAAGATTTAAAAAAGACCTAAAGGGCAACTTTTTCACGCAGAGGGTGGTGCGTGTATGGAACGAGCTGCCAGAGGAAGTGGTGGAGGCTGGTACAATTACAGCATTTAAAAGGCATCTGGCTGGGTATATGAATAGGAAAGGTTGCGAGGGATATGGGCCAAATGCTGGCAAATGAGACTAGGTTAATGGAGGATATCCAGTCGGCATGGACAAGTTGGACCAAAGGGCCTGTTTCTGTGCTGTACATCTCTATGATTCTCCGATGCTAATCTTCCATTTCAGAGAAGAACCATAGAGTTAGCCCCAGTGTCTTGGCCAACACATATTCCTCAATCAACACCAAAACAAAAATAACCTGCCCATGTATCATGTTTGTGGGAGCTTGCTATGCACAAGTTGGCTGCTGCGATCCTACATTACAACAAAAACAATAAGTACTACATTGACTCTTAAGGGACATCCTGAGATTGTGAAAGGTGCCACATAAATACAAGTCTTTCTTTCTCTTCCTGTCTAAAACATGTTAAAGGTGACCCCCCCACTCAAAATGAAAGGGAAAAATGGCCAACCAGGTAAAATTCTCACTTTATAGATAACCACCTTAACGTCAATGATTACAAATTCCTGATAGTGGGTTAGGGAGGATTGGCCGCGCTGAATTCCCACAGTGTCTGGGGACGTGCAGGCAGGGTGGGCTAGACATGGGAAATGCAGGGTTACAGGAATGGGGTGGGTCTGTGATGAATATTCTTCAGAGGGTTGGTGTGGATTTGGTGGGCCGAATGACCTGCTTCTCGGCGTGGGGATTCTATGTCACGCTATTCTCCTGGTTTGTACATTTGCCTGAACTGTTGGTGTTGACCCTGCAGTATTGATTGGTGCTTACAAATATCCTAACCCTCTGTTATTTTAGTTTTTCAATTTATTCGTTCACAGGATGTGATCACCACCAGCTAGGTCAGCATTTATTACACGTCTCTCACTGCCCTTGAAAAGAATTGCACAAAACATTAAATTTAACTCAAGTGTTCCCTGAGAAATTACAGCTTGCACGGCAACCACTTGCTCTCGAGGAGTTCTGCGTGTTGTCATTTGCATTATGCCAACATTAAGGAGCTTTCACTTCCCTCAAGCTTTTAGCCATCTGGGAAATCATTGGCTATTTACGAATCTGAAATACACATCGACTGGATCTGTAGCCAATGGGCTGAGAAACAGGAGTGCCGTTAAAAGCCTTGACACTTCAGAGTAAGCAATTAAAACATTCCTTCTCTTCACCTCCCCCTCCCCCTCCACTGGCACTCCACAGGAATCCTCGGGAGGACAATATGCTGCATTGTCTGTGAACATGAATAGTGTGGTTTAATTTATGTGAGGGGTTTAAACATGCAAGGAGCTGATGAGTTTAGTCTGCTCTCGGTAAAGCCAGGCAGTGAAACCAACTCTCGGCTCCAAATGACCCCTGCCAGGTCTGGGCCCGCATGAAAGGATCAATGAATCGCTTCTGAGTCACGAGACCATAATCTGTCAAGAACATAATCAGTAAAGTCCAAATTGTCATTAGTTTGGAGGCTGATGTGTGCCTATGCATGACACACACACACACACGCACACAAACAGAGAGAGAGACACACACATAGAGGATCACACATATGGACTCCTTACACAGAAATACATAAGCATACACACAGGAGCTCAGCCTACATAGACACACACACACACACACATGCACCCGCAGACGCACATAAACACACAAACTACACAGGCACTCATAAATACACACATGCACACACATACATACAGGCGCACACCCCAGAAACGCAGGCACATGTACACAGAAACTCAGTCTCTCTCTTTCACTCACGCACACATGCAAACACAGAAGCACAGGGACACATACACACATACTCTGCCACACACACACAGAAACACATACAGAGACACTCAGTCACACACTCCCAGGCAAACACATGGACACACACAAACAGACGCACAAAGGCACCCACCACATGCTCTCAATCCTTTATGTTCAGTTCATCTCATTCTAAAGGATAACATTCTATTATCTTTCCTGATTATGTGCTCTACCTGCATGACAACCTATTGTGACATGCACTTAAACACCTAACTCTTGGAATTCTCTGTTTCAGTAATCCTCTTTTTTTTTATTTTTCCTTCCAAAGTGAACATCTTCACATTTACCCACATTGTAGTCCATCTGTTAGATTTTTTGCCCACTCACTCGAAGTACTTATATCCATCTGCGATTTTCTTACATTCTCTTCACCACATATTTTCCCACCTTCCTCAGTGTCGTCTGTGAAAGTAGCCACTTCCCTCGTCTCAGCCATTGATGTAAATTGTTAAAAGGTTGAGACCCCAGTACAGACTCTTGTGGGACAGTGAAAATAGCTGACAATAACGTACTGGTTGCTTTACAGAATTGAGTTGACACATGACCGGATCAAATTAGTGCCACCAAATATGATGGAAACGAAAGGGTTTGCGATCATTTATCTAACGAAGACATTCCATTCCTTTCTTGTAGGGGTCACTGGAGGGCAGGCCGAGCTCCGGCTGACATTCCACAGTTTACCCACGTCTTTGTGAACATTCCTCGAGATTGCCTATCGTTCTGATCTTCCTGCATGATCTGCACCCCCCCCGAAGGAATTCCAAGGATTCTTCAGCAGGTTTGAACAAACCGCAGTTAACCTTAGTCTTGTCTTGTGTGTAAACTGTATCCAAGTAGCAACCAACTGTGCAATCCACTCTTGCACAATGGAATGACTCACAGACCGAAAGAGGAAAAGAGAGAAAAGACTTAAAATTTTACAATGCTTTTAATGACCACTGACATCTCAAATTTCTTTGCGATAATTACATTCGCGGTGTTGTCTCTACTGTTATCTTGGAGATGCAGCAGCCAATTGTTTTAATATGGGATCTAGTGGCATTTATTGCCTGTCCCTAGTTGCCCCTTGAGAAGGTGGTAGTGAGCTGCTTTCTTGAACCGCTGTAGCCCTTGTGGAGTGACCCGCAATGCCTATAGGGAGAGAATCCCAAAACGTTGACCCAGCGATAGTGGAGGAACTGAGATGAATTTTTGTTGTGGGGAAAATCACCAGCTGCAGAGTCACAGTCGGGGTTTAACGACAGTGTTTATTGTACAAGGAAATACTGGCGCTCCGGGGAGAGAAAGATGCCAACAGCACAGTGGTCAGCTGCGAGTCTTCTCCCAACCCGGAGCACATGGCAAGATACTGTTATCCATTTTGTAATACAATAGGTCAGTGATGAGGTTATTGTCTCTGTAACATAGTTTGTTTTTGTAAACATTGCAGAATCGTTGATAGTTTCGATGCAGTCATTGCCCGTTCCAGCGCAGCCTTTGTTAGTTTCAGTCTGTGTGTTGTCAGTTTCAGCGCAGACATTGTCAGTTTCAATGTCTGTGCAGAAGTCCATTGCTGTAGTAAAGGACGCTAATCGCTCTTCTTGAGAAGGACGATTACTGCAGCACTGGCTATAGCACTATGTATTGAGTCCGTAACAAGTAGTTAGCATTTTTCTCAAAGATGTTGGTTGGACCCAGACACTTCGGTAGGCAGTGCACGCTACGCATGTGTATTCTCTCCTGCACCCGCCTTAAACTAATCAACAAGGTTGTGAGTGCATTGTGCTGGCATTCTAGTAGCCCCAGGCAGTATCTGTGTTAGCTCTGCTGTCTCTCTCCATATTGTGGTCCGGCGGCCATCTTGTGTGTCAAGTGGCCAACTTATGGCTCAGCGGCCATCTTTTGTGTCCGTGTGTTTGGTGTCACCCAGTCCTGTGCCATCTCCCACTTCATTTTCAACTCAGAAAACAACAATTGCTGGAGATCACAGTGGATCAGGCAGCAATGGCGGAGAGAAAGCAAGCTAGCATTTCAACTCTAGATAACTCTTCATCAGAGCTTCACTCCAACTCTGATGACGAGTCATCTAGACTCGAATCATTAGCTTGCTCTCTGTCCATAGATGCTGTCTGACCCACTGTGATTACCAGATTTTATTTTGTTTTCAGTACAGATTCCAGCATCTGCAGTGCTTTCCTCTTGTTTTCAAGTCAGGATGGTGAGTCTTCGAGGGGAACTTGCAGGGGGTGGTGTTCCAATGTACCTGCTGCTCTTGTCCTTCTAGATGGAAGAGGTCATGGATTTGGAAGGTGCTGTCTGAGGACCTTTGTTGAATTTCTGCAGTGCATTTTCTCGATAGTACACACTGCAGCTACTGAGCACTGGTGGCGGAGGGAATTGTTCTTCATGTTAATGGTTGTCTATTTGGGAGATTCTACTGAGGTGAAGTGTCCCTGCTGAAATAAACTGAATGGGTGCTGAATATCTCAAAACAAAAGCACAAATTTCCAGAGAAAAGTTAACTTTTCCAGTCTAATGACTGTTCTTCAGAACAGAAGAAGTCACTGGACTCGAAATGCTAACTACTTCTCTCTCTCTGAAACCAACATGCTCATTCTAAACGATGACAGACTCAACAAACAATCCAGGTCTTTTTTCAATACATAATTTCAGTTACATCACACTGTAAACTTTTGCTATGAATTCTGTGTCTTATAATCTTATACTCCACAGACACCTGATGAAGGAGCGTCGCTCCGAAAGCCAGTGCTTCCAATTAAACCTGTTGGACTATAACCTGGTGTTGTATGATTTTTAACTTTGGACTGCTCTCTCCAGATTCTGCCAGACCTGTTGAGTTTCTCCCACACTTGCAGTTTCGGTGAATTTTATTGATTGTGTGCGTTTTGTTTCTGTTTGTGTGTTTTGTTGACTGTCCGTATTATTTCAATGGCCTTAAAGAGTGAAACCCCGTGATAAAAATGCACAGAGAATTCTGCAAAACATTTAACCAACTCTTTTTCTTAATGGCTTTTCAAAATATTGCACGCAATCTGTCTTGTTGAGTGCAAGGTTATGAGCAGCAGATTCAGTTGTATGAAGTGTGGAGGGCAGGTGTAAAAGCAGCTGGATTTGTAATTGTGCCTTCTTTATCTGCTGGCTCTGGGTGAAACAGAGTGAAGACACATTTGCAGCTTATCAGCTTCTTGCAGTGAATACTCAGGGCCATCTTGCACTTTTTAACAATGGAAAGCATAAAGGCTAAAGTCTTGGGGGTGTGGAATTTATTTGCTGAGAGATGCTCACAATGGCTATGTTCTGAAATTGCTACAGAAACTATGCATTAAGCCACCTTTACAATCTGGGCAGCACATTGCAGGGGAGGTATGTCAGCTCATTGATAGAAGGTAAATGTGCTGCTGTCCTTTAATCCACAATCAGAGAAATCACTCCTGTCGGGCACTAATGGAACATAAGGTTTCCCTCAGTTAAGTCCCCTCATTTATTCATTGATGCCAAGGGATGAGGGCATCACTGGCTAGGCAGCATTTATTGTCCAGCTCTACTTTTCCAGAGGGCAATTAAGCGCCCACCACATTGCTGTGGGTCTGGAATCACATGTAGGCCAGACCAGGTAAGGGTGGCTGTTTCCTTCCTTAAAGGACATTAGTGAAGCAGATGTTTTTTTTTCCTGACAATCAACAATGGATTCGTGGTCATCATTAGACTCTTAATTGCAGATTTCTTTGGTTAAGTTCAAATTCCACCATCAGCCATAGCGGGATTTGATCCTCCGTCCCCAGAATTTGACCTGGGTCTCTGCATTAACAGGCCAGCAGTTATACCAGTGGGCTATCACCTCTGAAGATTTGCTTCCTTTCACCCCCTTGCTGTGGTCGGGGACCCTGCTGTCGGTAAGGTGATGTAGGTAGAGTTTAAAAACAGCAGCTGTACCATTGCTGTTAATGGTCTTCAATGTCCAGGACTCTCTCCTGTTACGCCAACCTTCATATTCCCCATGCAATGCTGAAGTCCACTCTTATGCATAGTGATGGTAGAGACTCCAATGGTCTTCCTATCATGTGGTTGACCAGGAATCGCCCCCCCCCCCCCAGGCGTTGACACGTGTTGGGAGGATTTGTGGGTTGATTTTTAACAGGTTCAGCAATGTTGTGAACATATCTTTCTAGGCCATCATGTTCTGAAGTGGGACTTGAACCTACAGTTTCTGGCTCTCATTACCCAATCCCCTCGCTGACCACCACCAACACCATCCCCCTCCCCAACCAACTCCCCCCCCCCCACATCCCAGGCCTGTTCTGTAAACAGATTATCTGGTCATTTTCCCATGATATGTAGAGCCCCCTGCCTTCCCCTAAACCATAGCGAACTCCAGTAAAGATGTTTCACAGAATCAAACAGCTGTTACATTGTGGAAGGTGGTGGTTCAGCCCAACATTAGATTAGATTAGATTAGATTAGATTACTTACAGTGTGGAAACAGGCCCTTCGGCCCAACAAGTCCACACCGACCCGCCGAAGCGTAACCCACCCATGCCCCTACATTTACCCCTTTACCTAACACTACGGGCAATTTAGCATGGCCAATTCACCTGACTTGCACATCTTTGGAGTGTGGGAGGAAACCGGAGCACCCGGAGGAAACCCACGCAGACACGGGGAGAATGTGCAAACTCCACACAGTCAGTCGCCTGAGGCGGGAATCGAACCCGGGTCTCTGGCGCTGCGAGGCAGCAGTGCTAACCACTGTGCCACCGACATGTCTACACAGAGCACATTAATGTTGTGCCAATTCTCTGCTTGTTCCCCATAACCCAGCATATCGTTTTGATTTAAATAATCATCTAATACTCTCTTGGATGCTTCAATTGTACCTGCTTCCCCCCAAGCACTGCATTCCAGACCTGAACTACTTGCTGAGTGAAGTAAAGTCTTTTCTCACCTTGCCCTTGTTTCTAACTGTACTCCACTCCTTGATTATGAGTGGGAACAGTTTCTCCCTATCCACCCTCTCCAGACCCAAACGCCTTTGAAAATGTTGACCAAATCTCCCCTTAACCTTCTCCGCTCCAAGGAAAACCACCCCAACTTCTCCGATCTCTCCGCATCCCTGGAACCATTCTCATTACCCTCTTCTGCACTTTGTCCAAGATGTTCATATCCTTCCCACAATGTGACACCCAGAACTATGCACAATATTCCAGATGAGCTCTGATCAATGCTCCTGCTCTGATACTCTTAGACCTTATTTATAAAAGCTAGAACACTGTATGCTTTCTCTACTTTCTGCTTCTCTTTTTCACCTTTGAGGACTTATTTACACATATATTCAGGGCTCTATGCTTCAGTACACTCGTTGGAATAATTTCCTTTACTTTGTACTGTCTCTCCACGTTCTTTGTTCCAAAGTGTAAATCACCTCACACTTCTCCACCTCGAATTTCATCCGCCGCCCCATCTGCCCACTCCACCAATGTCCTTTTGAATATCTACACTGTGCTCACATTACAGTTCCCCCCAAGTTATGTGTCATCTGCAAAATTTGAAATTGTCCCTTGTACCCCAATGATGTGAAGGAGCCGGTGTTGGACTGGGGTGGGCAAAGTTAAAAAATCACACAACGCCAGGTTAGAGTCCAACAGGTTTAATTGGAAGCACTAGCTGTCAGAGCGCCACTCCTTCATCAGCTAGCTACCTGATGAAGGAGCAGCGCTCTGAAAGCAGTGCTTCCAAATAAACCTGTTGGATTATAATCTGGTGTTGTGTGATTTTTAATTTGTCCACCAAAATTTAGATCATATATATTTTCAATCATGGGATGAGGGCATTGTCGGATGGGCCAGTGTTTCTCGGCCATCCCAGATGGCAGTTAAGAGTTAACTATGTTATTGTGGGTCTGGAGTCACATGAAGCCAGACCAGGTAAGGGTGGTAGATTCTCTTCCATAAAAGGCATTAGTGAACCAGGAGGACTTTTATGACAATTGTCATGGTCAACATTTATTTTAGATATCTTTTGAATTCAAAGTTAGGCTGGAGTGTCTTAATTGAAAAATGTGGTGCTGGAAAAACACAGCAGGCCAGGCAGCATCCGAGGAGCAGGGAGAATCGAGGTTTCGAGCATAAGTGTGCCTTAATGTCAAGTTCGCAGCCTGTTGTTCTGAATTACTAGTCTAGTGACTTTATTGCTATGTTACCATCCCACCACATACACATCTGGAAACGCCAGGGTTCCTGTAATGATCCAGTCTGAATGTCCTTCCAGGCCGAAAAATATCTATTGACCATGACTGTCTGTTTCCTTTCACCTTGCCAGTTTTGTATCCACATTGCTACTGTTGCTTTCATACCATGACTTGTAGCTTTCCTCACAAGTCTATCTGGCATTGTACCAAACAGTTTTTGGAAACCCATGTGTGCCACATTAATAGTTTTCACTTCATTAACCGTCTGCGCTACCTTTTTAAAGAATTATCCCAAATTAGTCAGACGTGATTTTTCTTTAACAAATTCACGCTGACTCGTCTGAATCAATCCATGTGTTTTCCTGTGACTATTCATTCTATCCTGAATAATTGTTTCCAGAAGTTTTCCCACTGCTGACATTAAACTGACTTGCCTGTAATTGTTGGGCTGATCATTGCAACCTTCCTTTTGAACAAGAACGTAAAGTTCGCAATTCTCCAACCCCCCCCCCCCCAAGGGAACCACCTCCTGAACTGAGATAGATCATTGTCAGTGCCTCTGCGATTGTTCTGGGAAATCTTGAAGTCCTCACAATTTGTAAACCAATGCACGTTCTTGGCTTATTTCTGTATTGTACCACTGGATCCCCTTTGTATGAAACTGTCCAGATTTTGAAGTTCATTGCAGGGCATTCCACAACATTAAAGCAGCAGACATTGCAACTGGCAAACGTCCCTGGTTTGCAGGACAGTGACGGATGTTTTGAGTGGATTTGCAAAAGGCTTCCACTTTAGGCTTGCTACACCTGCACAGCCATGAGCAAGCACACATTCCACACATTCCTGATGCGTGTGATTTCGTAAAAATGATTGAAGGCTCATGACAATGGGGGCACACCGTAACTTTAAGAAGCACACACAAGCTACAAAGAAAGAGGAGAAAGGTTTTTCAAGGGTGGTGCAGGAACTGAGAGATTACAACTGTCAGAAATTTTAAACAGGCTCTGACCTTTCTTATTCAGAGGACCACGAGTGACCCAAAGGAGCTTGTTCCAATTGCGAATTGATTGGACACGATCGCTATGACGAGAATACTTCCCCTTCATGGGAGAATCCAAGCTAAGCTCTATAAGTACAAACTTGTTACAAATAAATCCAATAAAAAGATAAGGAAAACATTTTTGACTCAGAGAATGGAACCTCTCAGCACAGAAAGTGGACAAGGCAAACGGTTTACTTTTGAAGGGAAACTCAGTGAGTGGAATGGAGAACAGAGTTCAAAGATTTGCTGACGTGCTGAAGTGGGGCAAAATGTATCTCAGAGATTTCTCACCGAAACAAACACCAGTGCATAGCTGAATATTCAAACAGCTTGTAATCTATGCCTTGTCTCTGTGCTGGATAATCTGTGACCTCTTTCTGTGCTGTATAATCGAGATTAGATTACTTACAGTGTGGAAACAGGTCCTTCGGCCCAACAAGTCCACACCGACCCGCCGAAGCGCAACCCACCCATACCCCTACATTTACCCCTTACCTAACACTACGGGCAATTTAGCATGGCCAATTCACCGGACCTGCACATCGTTGGATTGTGGGAGGAAACCGGAGCACCCGGAGGAAACCCACGCAGACACGGGGAGAATGTGCAAACTCCACACAGTCAGTCGCCTGAGGCGGGAATCGAACCCGGGTCTCTGGCGCTGTGAGGCAGCAGTGCTAACCACTGTGCCGTCCCCAAATCATTCCACACAGAAGAAGCTCCCTTTTGAAGACATTTGAAATGCTATAGGAATAGATATGGAAACTGTAGTATCAGGGTGGAACAGTCCGAAAGGGTTAATACAGAGGAATGCCTTAAGCCGCACCCATTGTGAAGATGTCATAGCGTGGTGGAGAAACCACATCTAATCTCAGAGGAGTTAGATTCGATATCCAGGTCCTCCTCACAGTCTCCCTAACAATGTTTATCTTATCAGTGTGACTCATGTATAATCCTTAGCACTGCAGTAACACACCTCTTATTTAGGATCCCAAAAGTGCAGGAAGAGTCCATTTGGCCCATCAAGTCTGCTCCAAGCCTCTGAAGAACATCCCACCCAGATCCATACCTCCCCAACCCTATTCCCACAGCTAACCTACCCAGCACATCCCTGGACACTGCAGGGCAATTTAGCCTGTCCAATCCACCCAACCTGCATATCTTTGGACTGTGGGAGGAAACCAGAGCAAACCCACACAGACACAGGGAGAACGTGCAAACTCCATGCAGATAGTCGCCCGGGAGTGGGTTTGAACCCAGGACCCTAGCGCTGTGAGGCAGCAGTGCTAACCACTGAGCCACCGTGCCAGCCAAAGAGCCTATTCTCATTGGTTTTTCTTGATCACTCCACATGAAGTGGCCCCATGGATCTCCACCCTAAAAGGGAGTGTGTCAGCAAACCTGAGCTATAGACAGTAAGGGTGCAGCCAACCCCATACCTCATGGGGTTCCAGGGTGAAGATTCTTATACAACTCAGCGAGGCGAAAGTGAGCACTGCAGATGCTGGAGATTAGAGTCAAGATTAGAGGGGTGCTGGAAAAGCACAGCAGGTCGGGCAGCATCCGAGGAGCAGGAAGATCAACGTTTCGGGCAAAAGCCCTTCATCAGGAATGAGGCTGGGAGCCTTCAGGGGTGGAGAGATAAATGGGAGGGGTTGGGGCTGGGGAGAAGGTAGCTAAGAGTGCAATAGGTAGATGGAGGTGAGAGTAAAGGGTATAGGTCGGAGAGGAGGGTGGAGCGGATGGGTGGGAAGGAAGATTGACAGATGGGACAGGTCAAGCAGATGGTGTTGAGCTGGAAGGTTGGAACTGGGGTAAGATGGGGGGAGGGGAAATGAGGAAACTGGTGAAAACCATACTGATGCCTTGGGGTTGAAGGGTCCCAAGGCGGAACATGAGGTGTTCTTCCTCCAGCCGTCGGGTGGTAAGGGAGTGGTGATGGAGGAGGCCCAGGACCTGCATGTCCTCGGCAGAATGGGAGGGGGAGTTGAAATGTTTGGCCACCGGGCGGTGGGGTTGGTTGGTGCGGGAGATATTCTCTGAAGTGCTCTGCGAGTAGGCGTCCTGTCTCCCCAATATAGAGGAAACTGCATCAGGAGCAATGGATATGGTAAATGACATGTATGGAGGTGCAGGTAAAACTTTGATGGATGTGGAAGGCTCCTTTGGGCCTTGGATGGAGGTGAGGGAGGAGGTGTGGGCGCAGGTTTTGCAATGCCTGCAGTGGCAGGGGAAGGATGGGAGGGTGGGTTGTTGGGGGGCGTGGACCTGACCAGGTAGTCACGGAGGGAACAGTCTTTGTGGAAAGCGGATAGGGGTGGGGAGGGACATATATCCCTGGTGGCGGGGTCCGTTTGGAGGTGGGGGAAATATTGGCGGATGATGGGATGTGTCCGAAGGTTGGTGGGGTGGAAGGTGAGGACCGGGGGGGGGGGGGGTTCTGTCCTTGTTGGATGGGTGGGATTTGAGGGCAGAGGTGGATGAAATGCAGTGGAGGGCATCATCAACCATGTGGGAGGGGAAACTGCAGTGTTTAAAGAAGGAGGCCATCTGGTGTGTTCTGTGGTGGAACTGGTCCTCCTGGGAGCAGATGTGGTGGAGGCAGAGGAATTAGGAATAGAGGATAGCATTTTGCAGGAGGCAGGGTGGGAGGAGGTGTAATCCAGGTAGCTGGGGGAGTCGGTGGGTTTGTAGAAAATGTCAGTGTTCGGTCAATCACCATTGATGGAGATGGAATTCTTGTTGGAGTTGTATTCTTATATAACTGACAACCCCCATCTCAGGATCTCATGATACTCCAACTGCTGGCAGAGGTGTGCAGTTGCAGGCGTGACACAGAGCGTGTCACAGAAAATCCATTGGGCCGATTCGGAAAATGAAAGGCAATGTCTAAATTAGGTTAATACTTTAATTTATTGTCGATTGATTAGTCATGCGTCGATGATTGTTCTGCATTAGCCATATTATGGTCTTGTCTTCTGGAGCAAGTTAAGGTTAATTCCAAATCCTGCAACACAATAGAATCACACACCACGGAAACAGACCTTTCAGTTCGACTCATCCATGTTGACCAGACATCCCAATCTGACCTCGTCCCATTTGCCAGCACCCGGCCCGTATCCCTCCCAATTCATGTCCTCCATCCAGATGCCCTTTAAATGTTGTAATTGTACCAGCCTCCACCACTTCCTCTGGCAACTCATTCCATACAAGCACCACCCTCGATGTGAAAAAGTTGCACCTTCAGGTCTTTTTTAAATCTTTCCCCTCTCACCTTAAACCTATGCCCAACCTGGGAAAAAGACCTTGCCTATTTACCCTATCCATGCCCCTCATGATTTTATAAACCTCTGTAAGATCACCTGTCAGCCTCCAACACTCCAGGATAAACAGCCCCAGCCTGTTCAGCCTCTCCCTATTGCTCAAATCCTCCAACCCTGGCAACATCCTTGTAATTCTTTTCTCACACATTTAACAACATCCTTCCTGCAGAAGGGTGAACAGAGTTGTACACAGTATTCCAACGGTGGCCCTCAACAATGTATATTTACTGCTGGAACATGGCATCACAACTCCCATACTCAATGCATTGACCAATGAAGGCATATGTGCCAAATGCCTTCTTCACTATCCTAGCCACCTGCAACTCCACTTTCAAGGAGCTATGAACCTGCACCCTCAGGTCTCTTTGTTCAGCAACACTTCCCAGGGCCCTACCATTAACTGTATAAGTCCTGCCCTGGTTTGCCTGACCAAAGTGCAACACCTCAATTTATCTAAATTAAAGTCCATCTGCCACTCCTTGGCCCATCGATCCATGTGGTCAAGGTCCTGTTGTACTCTGAGATAATCCTCTTCTTTGTCCACTACACCACCAGTTTTGGTGTCATCTGCAAACTTACTAATCATTCCTCCAATGTTCACATCCAAATCATTTATATAAATAACAAAAGCAGTTGACTCAACACCAATCTTTACAGCACACCACTGGTCGCAGGCCTCCAGTCTGAAAAGCAACCCTCTAACACCACCCTGTGTCCTACCTTCAAGCCAATGTTGTATACAATTGGATAGCTCCTCCAGATCCCATGTGACCTAACCTTACCAGCCAGCTTACCATGCAGACCCTTGTCGAACATTTTGCTAAAGTCCATATAGGGAACGTCTACAGCTCTACCTTCATCAATCTTCTTTGTCACCTCTTCAAAAATCTCAATCAAGCTGTATGACTCTAAGTTAGCAAGACATGATTTCCCACGCACAAAGCCATGTTGTCTATCCCTAGTCAATCCTTGTCTTTCCAAATGTATGTAAATCTTGTCCCTCAAAATCCCCTCCAGCAATTTACCCACTACTGATGTTAGGCTCATCGGTTTATAGTTTCCCTGGTATTTTCTTACAGCCTTTCTTAAATAGTGGCACCACATTAGCCAACCTCCAGTCTTCCAGCACCTTATCCATGGCTGTTGTTGATAGGAATCCAGCAATCACTTCCCGAACTTCCCACAAAGGTCTGAGAGACACCTGTTTGGGTTCAGGGGTGTATCTATCTTTGTGCGTTTTATGATCACCCGCAGCACCTCTTCTGCAATATGGACTCTTTTCGAGATATTATTGTTTATTTCCCCAATTTCCCTAGCTTTCATGTCCTGCTCCACAATAAATACAGGACACAAAGCATTTGTTTAGATCTCTTCCATCTCCTGAAATGGCCCCATTGATCTTTAAGGGGCCCTATTCTCTCACCACTTAATGTTTTGCCCTTAATGTATTTAGAGAATCTCTTTGCACTATCCTTACATCTATTTGCCAAGGCAATCTCACCTTCCCTTTTTGCCCTCCTGATTTCCGTTTTAAGTATACTCCTACTGCCTTTATGTTCCTCTAGGGATTCATGCAATCTCAGCTGTCTATGTCTGACATCACCTCCTTTTATATCAATATCATCAATAGACAATAGACAATAGGTGCAGGAGTAGGCCATTCTGCCCTTCGAGCCTGCACCGCCATTCAATATAATCATGGCTGATCATTCCTAATCAGTATCCTGTTCCTGCCTTATCTCCATAACCCTTGATTCCACTATCTTTGAGAGCTCTATCCAACTCTTTCTTAAATGAATCCAGAGACTGGGCCTCCACTGCCCTCTGGGGCAGAACATTCCACACAGCCACCACTCTCTGGGTGAAGAAATTTCTCCTCATCTCTGTCCTAAATGGCCTACCCCATATTTTTAAGCTGTGTCCTCTGGTTCAGGACTCACCCATCAGCGGAAACATGTTGCCTGCCTCCAGAGTGTCCAATCCTTTAATAATCTTATATGTCTCAGTCAGATCCCCTCTCAGTCTTCTAAACTCAAGGGTACACAAGCCCAGTCGCTCCAGTCTTTCAGTGTAAGGTAGTCCCGCCATTCCAGGAATTGACCTCGTGAACCTTCGCTGCACTCCCTCAATAGCCAGAATCCTCTTTCACTATTGTCTTGAATTTAACATCAGTGCAGGTTGAGCAAGCTTTTGTTTGTTCTGAACTTATCTTTGACCTTTCCCAGTCCGGCAGCACCTCGATTTAAAAACAAACTTGCATTCTTCCTTATAGACCTCTCCATGGCTGTGCCCCTCCCTACTCCCAGGCAACCTCCGTCAAACTCTACAAAACAGTTCCAAATCTCTGCTCCCCTCGGACTCTGGTTGGTTCTGATTCCTTAATTTTTTTCCCACTTCACCAATTAGCTGTGTGCCTACATCCTAAAGTCTGGATTTCCTATGGAAGCCAATTCTCCACTTCCTCACCCTCCCCTCGAACCCTCCCCTCCCCCCCTCCCCTCCACCCCTCCCCTCCACCCCTCCACTCCTCCACCCACTCCTCCACCCCTCCCCTCCACCCCTCCACCCCTCCACTCCTCCAACCCTCCCCTCCACCCCGCCACTCCTCCCTCCACCCCTCCACCCCACCCCTCCACCCCACCCCTCCAACCCTCCCCTCCACCCCTCCACCCCTCCACTCCTCCACCCCACCCCTCCACCCCTCCACCCCTCCACCCCTCCACCCACTCCTCACCCCTCCCCTCCACCCCTCCACCCCTCCCCTCCACCCTACCCCTCCACCCCTCCCCTCCATCCCTCCACACCTCCACCCCTCCACCCTACCCCTCCACCCTTCCACCCCTCCACCCCTTCCCTCCATCCCTCCACACCTCCACCCCTCCCCCTCCCCTCCACCCCTCCCCCTCCCCTCCACCCCTCCCCTCCAGGTAAGGTGCAGTGGGTCAGACCACCCAGCCGAAAGCAAAACAGAATTTATTTCAACACTACTGACGCGAGCATAAGAGGTACAGTTAGTAAGTTTGCAGATGACACCAAAATTGGAGGTGTAGTGGACGGCGAAGAGAGTTACCTCAGATTACAACAGGATCTTGACCAGATGGGCCAATGGGCTGAGGAACGGCAGATGGAGTTTAATTCAGATAAATGCGAGGTGCTGCATTTTGGGAAAACAAACCTTAGCAGGACTTATACACTTAATGGTAAGGTCTTAGGGAGTGTTGCTGAACAAAGAGACCTTGGAGTGCAGGTTCATAGCTCCTTGAAAGTGGAGTCGCAGGTAGATAGGATAGTGAAGAAGGCACTTGGTATTTGTCAGAGTATTGAGTACAGGAGTTGGGAGGTCATTTTGTGGCTGTACAGGACATTGGTTAGGCCACTGTGTGCAATTCTCGTCTCCTTCCTACTGGAAAGATGTTGTGAAACTTGAAAGGGGTCAGAAAAGACTTACAAGGATGTTGCCAGGGTTGGAGAATTTGAGCTCTAGGGAGAGGCTGAACAGGCTGGGGCTGTTTTCCCTGAAGCGTCGGAGGCTGAGGGGTGACCTTATAGAGGTTTAGAAAATTATGAGGGGCATGGATAGGATAAATAGACAAAGTCTTTTCCCTGGGGTCGGGGAGTCCAGAACTAGAGGACATAGGTTTAGGGCGAGAGGGGAAAGATATAAAAGAGACCTAAGGGGCAGCGTTTTCACACAGAGAGTGGTACGTGTATGGAATGAGCTGCCAGAGGGAGGGGTGGAGGCTGGTACAATTGCAACATTTAAGAGGCATTTGGATGGGTATATGAATAGGAAGGGTTTGGAGGGATATGGGCCGGGTGCTGGCAGGTGGGACTAGATTGGGTTGGGATATCTGGTCGGTATGGACGGGTTGGACCGAAGGGTCTGTTTCTGTGCTGTACATCTCCATGAGTCTATGAACTGGCCACTCCCTGCCATTGTTAAACTAAGCTCTTTCTGGACCCCTCAGCACCTCTGCCTTTACGACCTCTCTTAAAAAAAAACCCAAAGACAAAGTAACCTTGTTAGAGTGACAGCATTGTCGTATGTAGGTAGGGTAAATGGAAACAATTCCCCTCAGTTGAGGGACTAATCACCAGGAAGAACAGTTTTAGAGAAAGGGAAATGATGTTTGGAAGAGATTTTTAGGAAAACAATTTTCACGGAGAGGGTAGTAGGAGTCTGGAACTCACTGCCTGAGAGGGTGATAGAGACAGGAACCTTCACAACATTTAAGAATTAAATCAAATGCCGTAACACTGAAGTCTACATGCTGGAAGATGAGATAAGCGCAGATAGATTGACCAGTGGTAACATGATGGGCTGAAGGGCCTCTTTCTGTGCTGTAGAAACTCTATGTCTTTCTTCTTCCTTATATGGCTTTGTGTTAAATTATGTTTGACAATTTCTCATGTGATGCAATGAACATTAAAAATGCCACATTAAAGCAAATTCTTGCTGTACAATAAAATTTACTTTGGATAGATCAGGACTGACAAATTAACAGACAATCTGGGGCTTTCCTGTTTTCTGTACTTGTTGCCTTTCTGCAGTGAAGTGCTTTTTAATGACAAGGGCTAATTTTAAACACGGATGAAGCTCCCAACATAGAGTCCACCCTTCCACAGTTTTATTACAACGGATTTTTCCAATGTTTTCCTTGAATATGCATCTGCGCTGATTGGCCGGCACGAATGGACTTGCGTCTACCCGGCAGCACTGAATTTGTGTCGCTCCTTGCTCTACTCATTTGCATTCATGTCTTCATCGCCCTCGTTCTGAAACCAGGGAGAGATAAACAAGGAGTCCAAGCCAAGAATTCAACTAGGAGAGAAAAATAACACGCAACATTACAAATATAGGACTCGAAGTTAACCCTTGGAGTGCTGAAGTATTTGTAGGTTGATAGATGAGAAGGCTGAGGTAGAAATTCAACCTTATGCCAACTCTGGGTCTCAAACCGGCTTTGCCAATTGGAACTCTTTATAGCAGTAACTTTCGACACTCAGAGGTTCAGGTGCGTGGAAACACACTTTTAATCCAATCCCAATTACTCTGGGGAATTTTAATCTGTTGAAATCTTGAAAATTAAATTTGGAAAATTTCTAGCATGGGTTTTTGCCTCACAATGACACATTAATTTATTTTTTTTTCAAACAGGATGAGGGCATCCCTGGCTAGGCCAGCATTTATTGCCCATTGCTGTGGGTCTGGAGTCACATGTAGGCCAGACCAGGTAAGGATGGCAGATTCCTACCCTAAAGGACATTAGTGAAACAGAAGAGTTTTGTTGGCAATGGTTTCAGGGTCATCATTAGTCTCTTAATTCCAGATTTTTTACAGAATTCAAATTCTGCCATGGCAGGATTCAAAACCAGGTTCCCAGAGGATTGCCTGGACTGCTGGATTAAATGCAGAGCGATAATACATTGGGCCACAGCCTCCCCTCGCCTTTGACATCATGGAACTACAGGATTGTTACGCCTCTGCTGGAGGCCTTTCAGCCCATCATGCCTTCCCCAGCTCTTCGCAATGACCATCTTTACCTTGTGCCAATCTCCTGCTCTGCCATGTACCCTTGCATGCCATTTCCATCCAAGTAAGCATCCAGTGCCCCCCCTGAAGGTCTCCGTTGAATGTGCCCCCACCGCACTTCCAGACACTGACGACTCACTGAGTGGAGGAGATTTTGTTCTCTCTCATCACTCTTGCTTCTTTCACAGATCACTTTAAATCGATGTCCTCTTGTTCCTGTTCCTTTTACAAATGGGGACAGCTTCACCCTAATAACTCTATCCAGCCCACTCATCTCCTCTCATCCTTCTCCTCTCCAATTCCAACAGTCCCAGTTTCTTCAATCTGTGTTCACCACTGAAATTCCTCATCCCTGGAACCTTGCTATGACGTGGCACCCAGAATGGTACACAGTACTCCAGCTGAGGTCTAACAATTTTCTTGTATAGGTTCAACATCACCTCCTTGCTCTTGATTCGGAGATGCCGGTGTTGGACTGGGGTGTACTCCTTGCTCGTGTACTCTATATCCTCATGAATAAAGCTGAGGCCACTATATACTACCTGCTCTCTGCCTGTCTTTTCACTTTCAATGATCTGTGCACACAATATACCCAGATGTCTCATTCCTGCACCCCACCCCAGAAGTGTACCAACATTGTGTGGTGAGTTGAAAATCTACCTCGATGTTTCTGGGCTGGGGGGGACGGGGGGGTGTTGGGAAACACTACATCAATCCATTTTTTAGAGTTGGTGACAGTTTTTTTTCAAATCGATTGCACACAGATGCAGGTGACTATTTCAAAAGCTATGAGGAATGTTTCTATATTTGAAACAGACTGCAAATGTCACCTCAGAATTTCATAGAACATAGAACAATACAGCACAGAACAGGCCCTTCGGCTCACGATGTTGTGCCGAACATTTGTCCTTCCTTTCGTTCCAGAGTTGCAGATTAGAAAGCACTGCATTGTTCGTTCATGTCAGGACGGAACTGACAATACTGTGCTTCCAGCTGGTGGCCTTGGCTCGTGAAGAAACCTATCCCATGCAGTCTGAAGGTCATTGGTTCAGGTTCCACTTCCAAGGCCTGAGGTCATATTCTAGACTGGCACTGTACAGAGGGAGAGTACAGACAGAGTGCTGCACTGTTGGAGGCACATTCGACTACTATAACTACTATAACTACTCCGCTACTATAACTCACTCCCATGTTTGTCACCTCAGCTATTCATGAGTGGCACATTGACTCAGTGGTCAGCCCTACTGCCTTACAGCACTAGGGCCCCAAGTTTGATGCCAGCCTCAGGCAACGGTCTGCGTGGCATTTGCACATTCTCACCGTGTCTGTGCAGGCACCCTCGGGGTTTTCCAGTTCCCTCCCACTGTCCAAGGACGGATCTTGATCAGATGGGCCAATGGGCTGAGGTGTGGCAGATGGAGTTTAATTTAGATAAATGTGAGGTGCTGCATTTTGGAAAGGCAAATCAGAGCAGGACTTATACACTTAATGGTAAGGTCCTTGGGAGTGTTAGTGAATGAAGAGACCTTGGAGTGCAGGTTCATAGTTCCTTGAAAGTGGCGTCACAGGTAAGTAGGATAGTGATGTTTTCCTTCATTGGTCAGAATATTGAGTACAGGAGTTGGGAGGTCATGTTGCGGCTGTACAGGACATTGGTTAGCCCATTTTTGGAATATTGTGTGCAATTCTGGTCTCTTTCCTATCGGAAGGATGTTGTGAAACTTGAACGGGTTCAGAAAAGATTTCCAAGGATGTTGCCAGGGTTGGAGGATTAGAGAGGCTGTATAGGCTGGGATGGTTTTCCCTGGAGCATCGGAGGCTGAGGGGTGACCTTATAGAGATTTTTGAAATCATAAGGGGCATGGGATAGGATAAATAGACAAGGTCTTTTCCCCAGAGTCGGGGAGTCCAGAACTAGAGGGCATAGGTTTAAGGTTGAAAGGGTAAGATATAAGAGGGACCTAAGGGGCAACTTTTTCACACAGAGGGTGGTACATGTATGGAATGAGCTGCCAGAAGTGGGGGAGGCTGGTACAATTGCAACATTTAAAAGGCATCTGGATGGGTTTAGAGGGATATGGGCCAACTGCTGGCAAATGGAACTAGATTAACTGAGGATATCTGGTCAGCATGGACAAGTTGGACTGAAGGGTCTGTTTCCGTACTGTACGTCTCTATGATTCTATGACTGTATGTGCAGATTGGACGGATTGGCCATGGGATAATATAGGGATGGGGTGGGTCTGAAAGGTTGGTGTGGACTCAATGGGCTGAAAGGCTGTAGGGATTCTATGATTCCCAAATCCTGTAACCAGCCTCACAAATTGTCAAAGTGAGAACAAGTAAAGCTGTTTTCTCTCTGACCTCCAGCCCTTCCTGCTCTTTCACACTCATCTTTCTTGTCAAGCATCGGGCTCCCTCCCAACGGCTCTTTGTGCGGCTTGCTGTCAGTTTTGTCTGGCAAGTGAAAAGAGATAACCACGTGTTAAATTCAAGTCAGCATTGTTAAACCCAGGACCCTGCCAGTGAGGAAAGGGAAGAACTCCCTCGTGGCCTGTACAACATCTATCCCTCAACCTACATCACTAAAACAGATGATCTGCTCGTGATCACATTGATGTTTGTGGGTTTAAAATGAGTGCTGGATTTTCTCTGAATCGGAGATTGGGAGCAGAGACTGTATTAAGATTGAGGCAGTTCCTTCAATGCATTTCCTAAGCTAAACAGAAACCGCATTCTAATTATATCTCACTGACTGCAGACTGCTTGGAGATGGCCTGAAGTCATGAAAGGCGCTATAGAAATACAAGTATTTCCCTTCTTTATCAGCATGAGTTGTGCATTAGGAATTCAACCGTCCTTAAGAAGGCTTCCTGTTGATTTGAGATTAGTGGCAGCACAGTGTGAACACTGAAGGAAGCCAAGGGGTTGCTGGTTGACCTTAATACATCCCTTGCCTGGTGGGTAACTGTTGTTTATATCTGTTGTGCAATAGTAATGCCTCTTTTGTAAATCTATCATGAGGCTGGGTTTGAAAAGGGACGGGGCTGTGTCTGTGTGTCCAAACCCCTACACTGAAGAGACTCGTTCCCTGTATCTATTGCCAGCACCGCTCCCCGCCCCTGGCCCGCCCCCCCCCCCCCCATTACACTCTCTCACTTTTCAAACGGGGGCACTGCAGATTCAAAGCTGCAGTGGATTCAGCACAATATTCAAAACAAAACCCCACAGAACTGCGGGTGCTGGAAATCGGCAACAGAAATTGCTGGAGAAACTCAGCAGGTCTGGCAGCTTTTGTGGAGAGAGAAGCAGAGTTAATGTTTTGGGTCCGGTGACCCTCCTTCGGCACATTATTCTCCCAGCTCTGGAAACTGACTTTCAACCTGAGTCTCGTTCCTGTTGCCCCAAGGTTAGGGAGAGGAGGCATGGGTTTGACCCATATTATTTTGAGATGCTACAGAAAGAGTTGCAACAAAATCAATCGATTACAAAAGCCAAAGATGCTTGACTGAGATTAGATTCTTTGAGGAGAAAGTGAGGTCTGCAGATGCTGGAGATCAGAGATGGAAATGTGTTGCTGGAAAAGCGCAGCAGGTCAGGCAGCATCTAGGGAACAGGAGAATCGACGTTTCGGGCATTAGCCCTTCTTCAGAAGAAGGGCTAATGCCCGAAACGTCGATTCTCCTGTTCCCTAGATGCTGCCTGACCTGCTGCGCTTTTCCAGCAACACATTTCCATCTGAGATTAGATTCTCTACAGCACGCCCAACAAGTCCACACCGACCCTCCAAAGAGTAACCTACCCCAGACCCATTTCCATCTGGCCAACGCACCTAACATTATGGGCAATTTAGCACGGCCAATCCACCTAACCTGCACATCTTTGGATTGTGGGAGGAAACCCACACAGACACAGGGAGAATGTGTAAACTCTGCACAGACAGTCACCCGAGTCAGGAATTGAACCCGGGTCCCTGGCGCTGTGAGGCAGCAGTGCTAACCTCTGAGACACCGTGCCACCTGACAATGCTAAATAATCAGAAACAAAACAGAAATTGCTGGAAAAGCTCAGCAAGTCTGGCAGCATCTGTGGAGAGAAATCAGAGTTAGTGTTTTGGGTCCTGTGACCTTGCAATCCTACAGTGCGGAAGTAGGCCATTCAGCCCATCAAGTCCACACTGACCCTCTGAAGAGCACTCCCTCCACATAACCCTGCATTTCCCATGGCCAACCTGCATATCACTGGAGACTACGGGCAATTTAGCATGGCCAATCCACCCTAACCTGCTCATCTTTGGATGGGGGATCAAACCAGGGGGGGAATGTGAAAACACCACACAGACCAACGCCTGAGGCTGGAATCAAACCTGAGTCCCTACCGCTATGAGGTAGCAGTGCTAACCACTGAGCCAACACTCCAGCTGAAACGTTAACTCTGATTTCTCTCCACAGATGCTGCCAGACTTGCTGAGCTTTTCCAGCAGTCTCTGTTTTTGCTTCAAACTCCGGCAACCTGACGTAAGTGAGAATCAGAAAATGGTGGCAAACATTTGTCTGCCCTGGCTGTTTGAATTTGAGAGGATAAGAGGTAAAGTTTCAGCCTTTCCTCACGAACTTTAACCAGCCTGCAAACTGCAGCTGACCTGTCCAGTAAGGTTCTTTTAAAACCTGGATCGATGGATATCCCATTCCCTCACTGTGACATTCCTTGCTCAACAGAGCAGACTAGCTCTCTCAAAAGGAAGCTGGAGAAATAATCAAGTGCATATCAGGACACTGTGCATACACTAGTTTGCCTTGGCATTGCTATCAGTGTTATGAGAGGTCTGGATTAGAGGTACAACATGTTCCGGGCTAATCTTCAAGAATTTCAACAGACTCAGCGTCACACTGGGGAGAAAGCGCCGGTCCAAATATAATATAATATAAAGGAGCAACGTCGGCAGATTTATGGAAGTTGTCTGGGGCTTTAGGGTTTGATTCCAGTCTGTAACTTGCCTCAGGCAGAGTGTTATTTCACGCCCGACACAATCTGGGGCACAACCTTGTCTTTTTGTTTGTGAATTTGAGTCTGTGTGTGGAGGTGGAGATGAATGAGGGAGGAGGATGAGGAGGGGGGGTGTGGGGGGGGTGAGTTCGCTTCAGGGAATGCGTTCATCTCGGCTCATTACGTATTCGTGCGTGGGTAAGAGGTGGCATTTTTATGGGCGAGTGGGGCACAAGATGCCTGCGTTTCTCATCGCCCCCCCCCCCCCCCCCCCCCATTCCCACACACCAGGCTCCAAACGTAAACCATATTCAGACTACACTTCACTCTTTCCAACCCGGGGGGGGGGAGACATCACTCAAATTCCACTCTTGGCACCCCAATCTCGGGAATATCAGAGAGTAGACAGAAGGGGACAGCACAGTCTCACACAGGGTTCTTTTGAGGGCTGTCTGGGGAGAAGGCGATAGCAACTAAAGCCAATGATGGCTCTCAAAGGGCAGCCTGGGCAGAGGTAGATACGGACTGGCAGCTATGACTGGCATTAAAGAACCGGGGTCCCATGCCACAAGAATCCCTACAGTGTGGAAGCAGGTGGTTGACCCATTGAGTCCACAGTGATCCTCCAAAGAGCATCCCACCCTCCCTACCATAGCCCTGTAAGTCTGCATTTCCCGTGGCTAACGCACCTAGCCTGCACATCCTCGAACACGATGGGCAATTGAGCTTGGCCAATCCACCTAACCAGTGGAAACCCATGCAGACGCGGGCAGAACAAGCAAACTTCCCACAACCAGTTTCCCGAGGGTGGAATGGAACCCAGGTCCCTGGCACTATGAGGCAGTGGGAGACAGTGAGGTCTGCAGACGCTGGCGATCAGACTTGAGAGTGTGTTGCTGGAAAAGCACAACAGGTCAGACAGCATCCGAGGAGCTCCGGCCCGAAACATAGATTTTCCTGCTCCTCGGTTGCTGTCTGACCTGCTGTGCTTTTCCAGCAACACACTCTCAACTGTGAGGCAGCAATGCTAGCCACTGAGCCGCCATGCCACCCTAGTGAATGATCTGCCACACTCTGCCAAGGTTAGGTACCACTGTCTACTTGATGTTTCATTGCTCACAGAGTTAGAGATTGCATTGTAAGTGTCTACTGGCACAGGAGTGTCACACACAAGATTGGAGCCAGGCATCAGATACCTCACACACAATTAATTTCTGCCACTTCCTGACTTTAACGTGACTAACATAAAGCTATGGGCAATCACAGTGTCACTGCCTCTCCCACTTAGAACATAGAACATAACAGCGCAGTACAGGCCCTTCAGCCCTCGATGTTGCATCAACCTATGAAACCAATCCGAAGCCCATCTAACCTACACTATTCCATTTTCATCCATGTGTTTATCCAATGACCATTTAAATGCCCTTAAAGTTGGTGAGTCTACTACTGTTGCAGGCAATGTGTGTTCCATGCCCTTACTACTCTCTGAGTAATGAAACTACCTCTGACATCTGTCCTATATCTGTCACCCCACAGTTTAAAGCTATGTCCCCTCATGCTAGCCATCACCATCTGAGGAAAAAGGCTCTCACGGTCCAACCTATCTAACCCTCTGATTATTTTATATGTCTCAAATAAGTCACCTCTCAACCTCCTTCTCTCTAACGAAAACAGCCTCAAGTCCCTCAGCCTTTCTTCATAAGACCTTCCCTCCACACCAGGCAACATCCTGGTAAATCTCCTCTGAACCCTTTCCAAAGCTTTCACATCCTTCCTATAATGCGGTGACCAGAACTGTACACAATACTCCAAGCGTGGCCGTACCAAAGTTTTGTACAGCTGCAGTATGACCTCATGGCTCCAAAACTCAATCCCTCTACCAATAAACGCCAACACACCATATGCCTTCTTAACAACTCTATCAACCTGGGTGGCAACTTTCAGGGATCTATGTACATGGACACCAAGATCTCTCTGCTCATCTACATGACCAAGAATCCTACCATTTTCTCAGTACTCTGCATTCCTGTTACTCCTTCCAAACTTAAAGCATAAAAGGTGATCCAACATTCAGCAGCTCATGCACCACCTTTGACCTTTCATCCCAGCTAGGTGACTGCATATGGGCAACTCAGTGGTTAGCATTGCTACCACACGACACCAGAGACCTGGGTTGGATTCCAGCCCCAAGTGACTGCCTGTGTGGAGTTTGCACACTCTTCCCAGGTTCCCTCCCATGGTCCAAAGATGTGCAGGCCAGGTGGATTGGCTGTGGGGAATGCAGGGATACAGTTGTGGCGATTTTGGTTATGCCCTTCGGAGGGTCAGTGTGGACTTGATGGCCTGCTTCTATGTTGTAGGGATGGGGTTCTATTCTATTCTACACATCTGATAGTGTCTCACCAAATGGGACAAGGACCCCCCACCACAAACATAGCTCAGGATGAACACCTCACAGGTATCGCAGTCACACATTTCTATTACTTTTCATTGGCTCTCAGTCTTTGGCAACACTGAGCCATCTTTTAATCAGAACACTTTTATTCCTGAATTGCCCCATTCCATATTCTTCTTAATAGTAACACGCACGGATAATCAAACTCTGTCTGTATCTATCAATATAAAGTGCTGATGTACCCATACTCATGTCACTTCATCCCTCTCTCCCTCTGCAGGAGAAGAACATGAACAATTAGTGCAAAGGGGCACAGACTATGGGGGTGAGATGCCTCGCATAAGGTCCCTCAGCCACTTTGAGGAACCTCAGCCCCTCTGGGGATGCAGGTCTGAATCCTGCCATAGCATAAGGTGCAACTTGAATTCAATAACAATCTGGAGTTAACACCATAATGGTGACCATGACCTCATTGCCAATTGTTGAGGAAAAGTTGCAAAGCCGAGGCTGATTGATATTTGTTCAAATGTGGATCCAATAAATTTGAGATGAAGATCAGCCATGATTGTACTGAATGATGGAACAGGCTGAATGGCCAATTCCTGTATCTACCACTAAGTCTCTACCAATTAAATTCAGAAGCTACCCCAGTGATTTCAAATTTGAATTCAATCAAAGTGTGGCCTGATGATTTGCACTGCATATGTTACATTTCAGTGGAGTCAATGATTGTGCTGTACAAGGGTCAACTTGTACAGTGACCGTGCTCTCACCACTGAATCAGCCGGTATATGATTATAAACTCCACTCAACAGGTGTAAGCGTCCCTTCGCAACTCACACAACATTGCAGAGCCTAGACGGCATGTGCTGTGCATCCTCATTTAGTAATCACCTGGAGCATGTTGCCAATCAGTAGCCCATTAACAGAGAAAAGACCAGACGCCATAACTGAAGATAAAATTCTTAGTACAATCTTCAACATGTATTACAGCCCATTGGTGTGCTATATACTACAGTATATTGATGTGTTATATATTACAGTCCATTGGTGTGCTATGTGAGTACAGTATATTGGTCTGCTGTGTATTAGAGTCCATTGGTGTGTTATGTATAACAATGTATTGGTGTGTTATGTATTACAGTGTATTAGTATGCTATGTAATAAAGTCCATTGTTGTACTATGTATTACAGTGTATTAGTGTGCTATGTAATGCAGTCTATTGGTGTGTTATGTATTACAGTCCATTGGTGTGCTATGTATTACAGGTATCCTGATTCCTGATGAAGGGCTTGTGCCCGAAATGTTGATTCTCCTTGGATTACAATCCATTGGTGGGCTATGTAATACAATGTATTGGTGTGCTATGTAATACAGTGCATTAGTGGGCTATATGATACAGTGTGCTATGTAATACAGTGTATTAGTGTGTTATGTATTACAGTGTATTGGTATGCTATGTATTGGTGTGCTATGTATTACAGTGTATTGGTATGCTATGTATTACAGTCCATTGGTGTGCTATGTTTTGGTGTGCTATGTATTACAGTCCATTGGTATGCTATGTATTACAGTCCATTGGTGTGCTATGTTTTGGTGTGCTATGAATTACAGTGTATTGGTGTGCTATGTATTACAGTCCATTGGTGTGCTATTTATTACAGTGTATTGGTATGCTATGTATTACAGTCCATTGGTATGCTATGTATTGGTGTGCTATGTATTACAGTGTATTGATATGCTATGAATTACAGTCCATTGGTGTGCTATGTATTGGTGTGTTATGAATTATAGTGTATTGGTGTGCTATGTGTTACAGTCCATTAGTGTGCTATGTATTACAGTCCATTGGTGTGCTATGTATTACAGTCCATTGGTGTGCTATGTTTTGGTGTGCTATGAATTACAGTGTATTGGTGTGCTATGTGTTACAGTCCATTGGTGTGCTATGTATTACAGTCCATTGGTGTGCTATGTTTTGGTGTGCTATGAATTACAGTGTATTGGTGTGCTATGTATTGGTGTGCTATGTATTGCAGCCTGACCTGCTGTGCTTCTCCAGCACCACACTCTCGACTCTGTATCTCCAACATCTGCAGTCCTCACTTTCTCCCATTATAGTCCATTGGTGTACTATGTATAACAATGTATTGGTGTGCTATATATTACAGTCCATTGGTATACTATGTATAACAATGTATTGGTGTGCTATATATTACAGTCCATTGGTATACTATGTATAACAATGTATTGGTGTGCTATATATTACAGTCCATTGGTATACTATGTATAACAATGTATTGGTGTGCTATATATTACAGTCCATTGGTATACTATGTATAACAATGTATTGGTGTGCTATATATTAAAGTCCATTGGTATACTATGTATAACAATGTATTGGTGTGCTATATATTAAAGTCCATTGGTGTACTATGTATAACAATGTATTGGTGTGCTATATATTAAAGTCCATTGGTATACTATGTATAACAATGTATTGGTGTGCTATATATTAAAGTCCATTGGTATACTATGTATAACAATGTATTGGTGTGCTATATATTAAAGTCCATTGGTATACTATGTATAACAATGTATTGGTGTGCTATATATTAAAGTCCATTGGTATACTATGTATAACAATGTATTGGTGTGCTATATATTACAGTCCATTGGTATACTATGTATAACAATGTATTGGTGTGCTATATATTAAAGTCCATTGGTATACTATGTATAACAATGTATTGGTGTGCTATATATTAAAGTCCATTGGTATACTATGTATAACAATGTATTGGTGTGCTATATATTACAGTCCATTGGTGTACTATGTATAACAATGTATTGGTGTGCTATATATTAAAGTCCATTGGTATACTATGTATAACAATGTATTGGTGTGCTATATATTAAAGTCCATTGGTATACTATGTATAACAATGTATTGGTGTGCTATATATTACAGTCCATTGGTATACTATGTATAACAATGTATTGGTGTGCTATATATTAAAGTCCATTGGTATACTATGTATAACAATGTATTGGTGTGCTATATATTAAAGTCCATTGGTATACTATGTATAACAATGTATTGGTGTGCTATATATTAAAGTCCATTGGTGTGCTATGTTCAAAGTTTGTGTGAAGATTTGTAGCTCGGGTGCTCGTTGTTGTGGTTCTGTTCGCCGAGCTGGAAGCTTTTGTTGCAAACGTTTCGTCCCCTGCCTAGGCGACATCATCAGTGCTTGGGAGCCTCCTGCGAAGCGCTTCTTTGATGTTTCCTCCGGTGTTTATAGTGGTCTGTCCCTGCCGCTTCCGGTTGTCAGTTTCAGCGGTCCGCTGTAGTGGTTGGTATATTGGGTCCAGGTCGATGTGTTTGTTGATGGAGTTTGTGGATGAATGCCATGCCTCTAGGAATTCCCTGGCTGTTCTCTGTCTGGCTTGCCCTATGATAGTAGTGTTGTCCCAGTCGATGTATTACAGCCCATTGGTGTGCTATGTAATACAGTGTATGAGTGTGCTATGTATTACTGTCCATTGGTGTGCTATGTATTACAGCATATTGGTGTGCTATGTATTACGGTCCATTGGTATGCTATGTAATACAGTCAATTGGTATGCTATGTAATACAGCCCATTGGTGTGCTCTGTATTACAGTGTATTGGTGCACTATGTAATACAATCCATTGGTGCACTATGTAATGCAATCCATTGGTGCACTATGTATTACAGTGTATTGGTGTGCTATTTATTACAGCCCATCGGTGTGCTATGAATTACAGTGTATTTGTTGTCTATGTAATATAATCCATTGGTGTGCTATGTATTACAGTTTATTAGTGTGCTATGTAATACAGTGTATTGGTATGCTATGTATTACAGTCCATTGGTGTGCTATGTATTACAGTCCATTGGTGTGCTATGTTTTGGTGTGCTATGAATTACAGTGTATTGGTGTGCTATGTATTGGTGTGCTATGTATTGCAGCCTGACCTGCTGTGCTTCTCCAGCACCACACTCTCGACTCTGTATCTCCAACATCTGCAGTCCTCACTTTCTCCCATTATAGTCCATTGGTGTACTATGTATAACAATGTATTGGTGTGCTATATATTACAGTCCATTGGTATACTATGTATAACAATGTATTGGTGTGCTACATATTACAGTCCATTGGTATACTATGTATAACAATGTATTGGTGTGCTATATATTACAGTCCATTGGTATACTATGTATAACAATGTATTGGTGTGCTATATATTACAGTCCATTGGTATACTATGTATAACAATGTATTGGTGTGCTATATATTAAAGTCCATTGGTATACTATGTATAACAATGTATTGGTGTGCTATATATTAAAGTCCATTGGTGTACTATGTATAACAATGTATTGGTGTGCTATATATTAAAGTCCATTGGTATACTATGTATAACAATGTATTGGTGTGCTATATATTAAAGTCCATTGGTGTACTATGTATAACAATGTATTGGTGTGCTATATATTAAAGTCCATTGGTATACTATGTATAACAATGTATTGGTGTGCTATATATTACAGTCCATTGGTATACTATGTATAACAATGTATTGGTGTGCTATATATTAAAGTCCATTGGTATACTATGTATAACAATGTATTGGTGTGCTATATATTAAAGTCCATTGGTATACTATGTATAACAATGTATTGGTGTGCTATATATTAAAGTCCATTGGTATACTATGTATAACAATGTATTGGTGTGCTATATATTAAAGTCCATTGGTGTGCTATGTTCAAAGTTTGTGTGAAGATTTGTAGCTCGGGTGCTCGTTGCTGTGGTTCTGTTCGCCGAGCTGGAAGTTTTTGTTGCAAACGTTTCGTCCCCTGCCTAGGCGACATCATCAGTGCTTGGGAGCCTCCTGCGAAGCGCTTCTTTGATGTTTCCTCCGGTGTTTATAGTGGTCTGTCCCTGCCGCTTCCGGTTGTCAGTTTCAGCGGTCCGCTGTAGTGGTTGGTATATTGGGTCCAGGTCGATGTGTTTGTTGATGGAGTTTGTGGATGAATGCCATGCCTCTAGGAATTCCCTGGCTGTTCTCTGTCTGGCTTGCCCTATGATAGTAGTGTTGTCCCAGTCGATGTATTACAGCCCATTGGTGTGCTATGTAATACAGTGTATTAGTGTGCTATGTATTACAGTCCATTGGTGTGCTATGTATTACAGCATATTGGTGTGCTATGTATTACGGTCCATTGGTATGCTATGTAATACAGTCAATTGGTATGCTATGTAATACAGCCCATTGGTGTGCTCTGTATTACAGTGTATTGGTGCACTATGTAATACAATCCATTGGTGCACTATGTAATGCAATCCATTGGTGCACTATGTATTACAGTGTATTGGTGTGCTATTTATTACAGCCCATCGGTGTGCTATGAATTACAGTGTATTTGTTGTCTATGTAATATAATCCATTGGTGTGCTATGTATTACAGTTTATTAGTGTGCTATGTAATACAGTGGATTGGTATGCTATGTATTACAGTCCATTGGTGTGCTATGTGTTACAGTCCATTTGTGTGTTATGTATCACCATGTATTGGTGTTCTATGTAATACAGTGTATTGGTGTGCTTATGTATTACAGCCCATTGGTGGGTGATGTATTAGAGTCCATTGGTATGCTATGTAATACAGTGCATTGGTGTGCCATGTATTACAGTCATAGAGTCATAGAATCATCGAGATGTACAGCATTGGTGTGCTATATAATACAATGCATTAGTGTAATACAGTGTATTAATGAGCTATGTATTACAATCCATTGGCGTATTACAGGGCAAAAGTGAGGACTGCAGATGCTGGAAACCAGAGTTTAGATTAGAGTGGTGCTGGAAAAACACAGCAGGTCAGGCAGCATCCGAGGAGCAGGAAAATTGCGTTTTGGGCAAAAGCCCTTCATCAGTATTACAGTATTACTACGTATTACAGCCCATTGGTGTGCTATGTATTACAGCCCATTGGTGTGCTATGTAATACAGTGTATTAGTGTGCGATGTATTACAGTCCATTGGTGAGCTTTGTATTACAATGTATTGGTGTGCGATGTATTACAGCCCATTGTGGGCTATGTATTACAATGTATTCGTGTGCTATGTATTACAGTCTATTGGTGTGCTATGTAATACAGTGTATTAGGGTGATATGTATTACAGCCTATTTGGGTGCTATGTATTATAGTGTATTGGTGTGCTATGTATTACAGTCCATTGATGTGCTATGTATTACAATGTATTGATGTGCGATGTATTACAGTCCATTAGTGTGCTATGTATCACAATGTATTGGTGTGTTATGTATTACAGTGTATTGGTGTGCTATGTATTACAGTCCATTGGTGTGCTACATAATACAGTCCATTAGTGTGCTATGTATTACAATATATTAGTGTGCTATGTATTACAGCCCATTGGTGGGCTATGTATTACAATGTATTAGTGTGCTATGTATTACAGTCTATTGATATGATATGTATTACAGCCCATTGGTGTACTACATAATACAGTCCATTAGTGTGCTATGTATCACAATGTATTGGTGTGTTATGTATTACAGTGTATTGGTGTGCTATGTATTACAGTCCATTGGCGTGCTACATAATACAGTCCATTAGTGTGCTATGTATTACAATATATTAGTGTGCTATGTAATGTAGTCTATTGGTGTGCTATGTATTACAGGTATCCTGATTCCTCATGAAGGGCTTCTGCCCGAAATGTTGATTCTCCTGCTCCTCGGATTACAACCCATTGGTGGGCTATTTATTACAGTCCATTGGTGTACTATGTATTACAGTCCATTGGTGTGCAATGTATTGGTGTGCTATGTATTACAGCTTGACCTGCTGTGCTTCTCCAGCACCACACTCTCGACTCTGTATCTCCAACATCTGCAGTCCTCACTTTCTCCCATTACAGTTCATTGGTGTACTATGTATTACAGTCCATTGTTGTACTATGTATTGCAGTGTATTGGTGTACTATGTATTACAGTGTATTGGTATATATTACATGGCCATTAGTGCTATGTCCAACTCCAACTTCAAATCTCTTATCAACCTAAGCTTGGATATTGGCCAGATTTTGTTGCAATTAAACATGGACAGCTTCAGTATCTAAGGAATCGCAAATAATGCCGAACATCATGCAATCATCAGCAAACATCTGACCTTATGAACAAATGAATGATTTTATTATCATGTGTATTTTATGGTGAGATAAACTACAGTGCAATGCTTTTCTATTGAATTGAATTGAATTGAATTTATTGTCACGTGTACCGAGACACAGTGAAAAGCTTTGTCTTGCGAGCAATACAGGCAGATCATAGAGTTAAGTAAATAATAGGTAAACAGCGGCAAAAACAAAAACACAGGTACAGGCAAATGCTAAGAGTTTGTGTGTCCATTCAGTATTCTAACAACAGCACGGTAGAAACTGTCTCGAAACCGGCTGGTGCGTGTGTTCAGGCTTCTGTACCTTCTCCCTGATGGTAGAGGTTGTAGAAAAACATTGCCAGGGTGGGATGGATCTTTGAGAATGCTGGCGGCCTTTCCTTGACAGCGGGCCTGGTAGATGGATTCCATAGATGGGTGGTTGGCCTTTGTGATTGTCCAGGTCGAGTTCACCACTCTCTGTAACCATCTCCGGCCAAATTAAAATGTTTGAATGTTATATTCGGATTGAATTCAGTTTACCTGTATGCAGCAGGACGATGGGATTCTTGCCAATATTGATCCAAATAATACTGTCCACCTGGAATCTTCCTTCAGCTAATTGCTGAAAATTGTGGCCATTGCAAAGGAACTGCTCTGCACTGATTAGAAAACATAATTAAACATGACACAATAACACCCTGAAATCTCCAAGTATTCTTGGAATTAACGTTTTCATTAAAAACAATCAATTGATTGACTTGGTGCTGTGGGAGAGGATCAGTTCCTGTATTGAGCTAAATGGTGGAGTTTTGTGCTGGTTGGGTTTACAATTTGCAAGCTGAATGAACAGGGACCTAAAGCATTGCACCAGTGGGGATATTTGCACTTGGATAGTGTAAAATCCGATAAAGTTACAGGGTAGGAGTTCCACAATTGTCTCAGTGAGTTTACCCAGGCAGCATTCAAACACATGAAACTAGGACAGTCCCATTTTCACACCTTGTTAGTTCTTAAATCGCAATTGCTTGGACATCTGTTGGAGTGGCTTTGAATTTGCCTGCAGGACCTTTGGGATGGATAGAGGAGAACTGGTTAGACTCCACAACATCTGTTGATAGCAAAACCTTTTGGATAAGGAGGTAAAGGCAATAACAGGCTCCCCCAAACTACCGAGAGCTGTAGTATCTTCTGGTTGTCATGAGGAAGTGAAAAGGTTGACTTACTGCAAGTCAAAAAACTAACGGGGATGAAGAATCTTCATTGTCATTGAAGAATGTTGTCTAGTGGATTAGCTTCGGATTGGCTCCAGCAGTGAAAATGTGTGTATGTTAATTGAGGGGAACACAATCAAAAGGTGAAAGGGTTAGGGAGAATAGATAGACTTAAAATGAACAGAAGCTAGCTCAAGCTGCAATATTCCAACGTTAGTGTGTCTGACATATAAATGGATACTGGATTTGTGCAAATGATTCTCATTTATAAGGTCTGCAGAGTGAAATCTGACTAATTTCTCAGGAGGAGTTATTAGCCCCAGTGATTATTATACATACTTATTTAATGACTGATTTGGAGATGCCGGTGTTGGACTGGGGTGTACAAAGTTAAAAAATCACACAACACCAGGTTATAGTCCAACAGGTTTAATTGGAAGCACACTAGCTTTCGGAGCGACACTCCTGATGAAGGAGCATCGCTCCGAAAGCTAGTGTGCTTCCAATTAAACCTGTTGGACTATAACCTGGTGATGTGTGATTTTTAACTATTTAATGACTGATTGTTTCGAAAATGTATTTGCATTTGTGCAAAGTCCATTGTTCCAATGTCACAGAGATGATGGAACTTCTGTTGGTGGTACCTTTTTATTAGCTGGAAGCTGGCTGGTTGCAGAGTCATGGTTGTATAGTGTACTCTAGGGAGTGAACTGACTCCTTTTACACAAAAATTATTATTATTCTCAGATTGATGTCATAGCAATCGCATCCAAAGGTTTATGTTGATATGATGGCAAGCCAGGAGCAGGTTAGCTTTAAGGAAGCATTTTCTCATTCTCCATTGCTGAGTCAGTCTCACAACCAACACGTCTTCATGGAAAATCATGTGCACATGTGATGTGTCCTGGATTAGAATGGCTTCTCAGTCCCTTCCCTCCAACACCATTCTCATTCCCCCTCCCATTTCACAAGCACTTCTCATACTCCCACCCCATTCCCACTTCCCCTATTCCACTACCTACCTGCTTCCCAGTTCTTCTCAACCCATCCAACAGCCTTCTTGCTAACCCCAAACTTCATCCATAATCTGTTTCCACTCCCGCTTCCCAATCCGCAATCTCCACCTGTAATGGACCAGATGAAACCCCTCAAAATATATTAAGATAGTCTAGACCCTAACCTTTTCTTATTTTAAAGATAAGTGTGAGGCTTTGTCTTCCGGGTGAAATTCAATTAGTCCAACAACCAGACTTGAAACAAAATGCACTTTATTCATACACTGTAATTAAAATACAGACAAAACAAAAATAAAACAAAAGAGCTGGCTTAGCTGTGTCTCTAGTGAAAGACTTAACAAAATATATATCTACAAATTATTACTAATTAACTGTTCCAATATAGTAACATCCCATAAACACACCCTTGGCAAAGGCAAAGTCGGTAAAATAGATTGTCTCACATGCAACTCTAGCAGCAGGAAGAGAACCCCAGTGTTTAGCTGTAACAGAGAGAGGAATAAGAGCCTCTACATGCAGCTTCAAGACCCCAGCAACTGCTGAAAGCTAAAACTAAAAATCCTGGTTCTTTGGGAGTTTGGCCCCACTCAGCCAGGCTGCTTCTATTGTTACAATTTTGAAAAACAAAACAAGGCCTCACAGGCTGATTATGTTATTGGCTTTGGAGAAGACTGCTCGCCATCTCCGTCTCAACCTTTCTTCATATCAAAACCAGGACAAAATATAAACCTCTTACAGCCATAGTGTCATCATCATCCTACCCTAAACCCATTCCACACCTACTTCCTACGCCAACTTCCCATGCCCTCGCCCACACACTCACACTTCCCACAGAACTACCCAACTCCTGCCTTCCATGCTCCCCCTTCAATGCATATTTGATCCCCTTATTCCTGCTCTTGTCTTTGTATCAACGATCACCTGAATTCCTAACATGAGAAGAAGATCTTTAACCTCTGGTGTAATAGACATTCTGAACTTTGCATTTTTGTTACCAATTCACTACCCAGGGAGCATGGTATTGGTCAGCACAGAAGACCATTCCATCCATCACATCTGTGCTAGCTCTCTGAAAGAATTGTTCACTGAAGTCTCAATACACTGCCAGTTCCAATAACTTGAAAAAAATCTTTGCTTTCGTATATGTATCAATCTGTGCTGGTTAACCTATCATGTTTTTGCATCCATAACTGTTTAGCATTGGGTTTAGATTGTTGTGATCCCAGTTGATGTTATTACTGGATAAGTCAGACAGCAGAATTAAATCTGGCTTAATATTTTATTCATTTTCATAATTTTGCATCACGATCTTTCACTGAAATATTAGCACGTCAGCTAAGGATTTGGTTTTAATAATAAAGTTTAAGTTTAATATGCAAATAAAGAAAATAAACCAAACCCTCTACATATAATGCAGTTTAAAAAATTTCAAAAACCTGACCAACAAAACCCCATCTACTTTCCAACACTATCACCTTACAGTTCATCTAATCTCCAGACAAATTTCCTTCCTTAGCATATCTGTAGGTTGGCTTCAATGCTTCTTTTCAATGCTGATCCTAAGGGCAGTAAATTGTTGAGGTCTCAGATCTCAGATATGAATAGCCAAAACAGATTTCTAACCAAATATTCCTGGTCTCGCGCTCTCCATGAATTGAACTGTTTACATTGAACAAACTTATTTCTTTAACTGTTCTGAACAAACTCTTTATTTGGGAGAAACTATTCTTACTTCCGTCAGTCTTTCTTGAAGTAAATTCAAAACCTTTAAATAATTCTGAAAAACCTACCCCATTCTACCTTCTGCAAAGCTAATGGTGTTTTTTTTTGTCTTCTGTCATAAAATTCCACAATGTACATAAACATCCATTAACACTCCAGGAGGCCTCCAGTTATCTGATGTCTGATGCATACTGACTTAAAACCATGGTTTTGCAAAGACAGGTCTAGTTAATTATTAAACACCTTCAAATAAAAGATCAATACACCAATGCCACTCATTTGAAAACCAACCTCTAAAACTAAATTATACCTTTCATCACAATATGCCTTACAAATTCTGTATATGTATCAATCTGTGCTGGTTAACCTATCATGGTTAACCTATCATGTTTGCCAAAAGGGGTTTTTCTCATTCAGGTGAAGAGAGTGAATGAGAAAAACCCCTTTTGGCAAACAGTTGTTGGAATATGAGATGTTTTGCCAGAAGGAGCAGTTGTGTCACCTTCTATTAATCAGGTTTAGGATCATGAAAGGTTAGAGCTATGGGGATAGACCAGGTCAATGAGGTTCATCTTTCATGACTGACCAAATAGCTCACAGGGGCACCATAGACTAATAGGCTTCTTTCAGAATGGCAACTCTGTCTGTTTTATAATTCTATCTGTGGTGGATCAATAACATGAAGTAAAAACTTACATGTTACTAATTAACATTAGAAAATTATACCTTATAATTTTGACTACACATGAATCTTAGTAATTAATCCCACTGATTGTAAGAAATAGTGTTTGGTATGTTTCTTGTCTTTCTAAGTGTTAGCAGTTGTGAGAGGGCTCTTGACTCCCAGTGGTCTGATTCCATTTTTTACTGTCATTGTAACCAGTGATCTAAGCACAAATTGTCCCCAAAATTGCGCCTGTTCCAAAAGAAGCCTTTTCTTTCATTAAAACTCATGGCCGAGTGGCACTAAAAATTGACACCTCTTCCTATCATCAAGCCTGTCAGTTCACACATACAAAAATACACATGCACACATATATATGTATTTATACAAACATTCTAGTGTACACATATACATCTACACACAAAAGCACACACACACACTCACATGTTCACATACAAGCATATGCGTATATATAGTCAACATGTGCATGCTCACGATCGCGTTCACACAAACTTGCATTTGCACACAAGCATGCCCTCATACAAAACATGGCACACACACATGCTCACACATGTTCGCACATCCATAGATATTATGAAAACAAGTGTGTAATTTATGTATATTAATAACATTTTTAGAGTGTCAATCATGGCATATGGGTGGACTATTTTTGTGAAGGTTTTTTTAAAAATCAACTTGGTCAGACAGTCCTTCTGGAACAGTGACCTAATTCATTGTGAGTCAGGGACCCCCTGGAGTGTTAATGGAAAATTGTCTTCATTCTGCTGGTTTGCAACAGGTGGGAGAAACATGGAAGGCCACTAGTTTGTTTTTGATTCAGAACAATCAAGGATTGATTTTAGTTTGGGAAAACCAGAGATTGAAAGCTTTTAGGGCCATTTGGTGGAGACCTGACCAAAGTCAGGAGGAAATATAATTTTGCAACTGGAAAGGAGTTCAGATTAGTTCAGGAAGAGTGCAGTCTAAAAGTTTAGTTTGTGAAATTTTCAAACCAGGGAATATTTGGTCAGAAATCTACCAGTTAATAAAAGCTGAGAATTTCTAAATTCTCAATTTTGTTAGTATACATTTAAGAAACCTTCACAGTTCACAGGAAAGGACCGGGAAGAATCATTAAATTGAACAAAAAAAATTGGTGTAGAGGGGTGATCTCTCTGGACTTGAATCTCTGTAATGGATAATGTCCGAAAATGAGATGAGATTTTGTTCGTCTATATGTCTTTCAAACTGTATTCTATATTTAAGTGCTTTATTTTTACCTTTTTATAGAACTCTGTTGTAAAACAAACTCTTCAGCATATATGACTATTTTTCAGTGAATGAACACCACATTAACAGAAATTATAAGAAAGCTCTCTCAAGTCAGATTTTATTCTCGGATCTAACGTTTTCTGTAGTATCATCAGTTGCAATCATAGCAGCATGCATATTCAAATTCACAAATATATGCACACACATCCATTTGCTAACAAATGCACAAATTCCCTCAGATGTGTATCTTTAAGAGATACCCTATTCTTCTCTACACTCAGACTATTTCAAGAGCTAGTACAGGTAAGATGGACCGAATGACCTCTTTCTGCACCACAAGGCTTTGGTGATAATTCAAAACATTTTATTATAATGTGATTTGAATTGATTTATTTTGGTACAGTGAAAAGTGTTGTCATGGGTGCTTTACAGGCAGATCGTACTATACAAGTGCATCAAAGTAACAGAATAGAGAGTGCAGGATACAACATTACAGCTGGAGGAGAAAGTGAGGTCTGCAGATGCTGGAGATCAGAGCTGAAAATGTGTTGCTGGAAAAGCGCAGCAGGTCAGGCAGCATCCAGGGAACAGGAGAATCGACGTTTCGGGCATAAGCCCTTCTTCAGGAATCCTGAAGAAGGGCTCATGCCCGAAACGTCGATTCTCCTGTTCCCTGGATGCTGCCTGACCTGCTGCGCTTTTCCAGCAACACATTTTCAGCCACAATATTACAGCTGCCAAGAAGGGGCAGAGAAAGGGATCAACATTAACGCTAAAGAGGTCCATTCGAAAGTCTGATAACAGTGGGGAAGAAGCAGTTCCTGAATCTGTTTGTATGGGAATATGGGAAATCAAAGTGCCATTGTGTAGTGAGTGCTGTTCTGAAGTTGGAGTTGGGGAGGATAAGCTGTAACCATCCGCAATCTGCCTAATGTGGTTACATACCGTCATCTTGCATTTTGTTGAACAAAGCCGATGGTGGAAGGAGAAGGTGGACCTGATCCCTTGATTTCAGTATTTTCTCAGTTCAGTGATGTCAAGATATGACTGCAAGTATGTTGAAACATTGTGAAATTCATGTTATTGCCAAAAAAAGGAAATGAGGATTCAAAACAAACATTTCTCCCAGATGGGAAAGGCCACAGTCAAAAGGCATTTTTGATGTGCAAATGACTTGAGTGGTCACAAAGCCTGCAGTGTAACAGGAGAGATCCTCCCCAGTGTGGAATCCCCACTGGAATGTGCAATAAACAAGTCTTCTGCAGCAAAATGGATGCTCTTGTGTTTGGCAACGTCTTGGCAAATCTTCCTGGATGTCAACATTCGCTTAGCATGAACAGGGCGGCATTGACTTGAGGGACCAGATCCTGTTGACCAGTGTTTGGAAATGTCCCTATTTAATTCACTAAGTTTAATTGCCGAGCCTTTAACCAGCAGAAATCTTTCAGAGGATTTCTTTTCTCTCTCAGTTCCTCTGCATGCTGTGCAGCCTAATCAGTCACTGCAGAGTGACAGTGTGATTGGATTGCTGATGTAATGCCTCCTGCCATTCTTTATAAGTAGAAGAAGGGACACCTAAGAGGGAGTCACAGGGCTTCACAACAAAGGAAGAACGTGCATTCGTATAGCACCTCCGGACATCCTATAGTGTTGTGCAGCTAATGAAGCCTTTTTGAAGTATCCTGCCATCAATTTTGTGCACTGCAACTAGATAAATACTCGGCTCATCTGTATTGACGATGACAGTGAATACACTTCGAAAGTTGCTTGTTAACCCTCTGAAATGTTGCAAAGCTTTCGTTCTTTAAATAGTAGTGAGGGAAACTCCTCCGCTGCTCAGACAATGCCAAGTTTGGATAATGTCCATTGGACAGGTCCTCAGTTTAGTGTCTCACCTGAAAGAGGGCACTCCTGAGAGTGTAGCAGTCCCTCAGTCCTACCCTGAGCTGTAGGTGTGCATGCTGTGTTTTAATATCCGGACTGGAGCTGACCCAGATGCAAGAGGCTGAAACATGGACCAAGGTGAACTGGAGAGGTCCTCTTTATGAATGCTAAGTGAACACTGAGCTGAAGGTACAGCTTTCTATTGCATTCCGAGTTACAGTTTGCTGAGATTAGTAACGTATGCAACAATAAGCAAAGGAAAATTCTGACACCACATCATGCTGGTTCTCGTTCCTGGTTGGTGTGATTCCCAAATTATGTCACAAATGGAATAGTGTGACTGGCCATTCTGGCTTAACACTGAAGACCTGAGTCACAGACTGTTAGAATTGGAGCTCCACATCTATTACATTGATGGCAGCAGTAACCCACTTGTAAGCGGGTAGTGCCAGGCTGAGGACTGTTCATAGAATCCCTACGGTATAGAAACATGCCCCTTGGCCCAACAAGTCCACACCGACATCCTCCGCAGAGTAGCCTACCCAGACCCATTTCCCTACCATATTACTCTACATTTACCCCTAACCTACACATCCCTGAACACTATGGGTAATTTAGCCAAGTCACCTGACCTGCACACCTTTGGACTGTGGGAGCAAACCCACGCAGACACGGGGAGAATGTGCAAACTCCGCACAGACAGTCGCCTGAGGCTGGGATTGAACCCGGGCCCCTGGCGCTGTGAGGCAGCAGTGCTAACCACTGAGCCACCGTGCCGCCCCGTTACTGAGTGTTGGTCGCCCCTTCGTGTCTTGCCAAAGGCACATTCTTCATTCCTGTATTCCGGCAGTGAGTCTTTAGCGGCTGTTTAACTATGTGAGGCATCATAGTGCTGCCCTCATCTCACGTCGACAGAAAGCAAGGTTTAACTTCAATGGAAATAGATAGATTGAAAGAAAGAAAGAAAGAAAATAAGAAGAAAATAAGGAAGGACAAAAGAAAGAGTGTATTAAAAGATCACAATCGTGACAGGTGCCATTAGTTCTAAATAGATGAGGGGACATCTGGGAGGGAGTCCCAAGGCTCCATCATAAAGAAACCACATGCATTGTTATAGCACCTCTGGACATCCCAAAATGATTTTACGCCCAATGACTAATTGAGAAGCATCATCAGTATTGTGCAATTGTAATTGTGCCAATTTGTGCACTGTAAGATCCCATATCTATAAAAAGACAAATGGTTGGCTCATCTTTATATCCTCTTTGGTCACAGGAGAGATCCCAGAGGACTGGACTATAGTCAATGCTGTTCCTTGGTTCAGAAGGACAACAGGAATACTCTGGGAAATTACAGGCCAGTGAGCCTTACGTTATAGGGAAATTATTGGGGAAAATGCTTAGGGGCAGGACTTACCCACATCTGGAAAAATATGGACCTATTAGCAATAGGTGGCATGGCCTTGTGCAGGGGAGGTATTGTCTCCCAAACTTCACTGAGTTTATAGAGGAAATGTCAAAGATGGTTGGTGAGGGCAAGGCAGTGGATGTTGCCTACATGAACCTCAGCACGGATCTTTGACAAGATCCCTCATGGCCAGCTGATACAGAAGGTGAAGTCACATGGGATCCATGCTGAGCTGGTAAGATGGTTGCAGAACTGACTTGGTCAGAGAAGACAGAGCGGCGATGGAAGGGTGTTTTTCAGATTGGAGATCTGTGACCTGTGGCATTCCATAAGTGCTGGGAATCTTGTTGTTTGTAATATTTATAAATGAGTTAGAGGAGGGTCTAGATGGTCTGATGAGTAAGTTTCTGGATGACATAAAGGTTGGGGGAGCTGCAGATAGTGCGGAGGATTGCCAGAGGATACAGCAGGATATATATCGGCTGGAGACTGGAAGGAGGAAATGTAGATGGAATTTACTCCAAACAAATGCAAGATGATGCATTTGGGAAGGTCCAGTGTAGAAGAGAAATATACAGTAAATGGCAGAACCCTTAGAAGCATTAACATACAGAGGGATCTAGACGTACACATCCTCAGTTTCCTGACAGTGGCAACTCAAGTAGATAAGGTGATCACGAAGGCAAAGGCATGTTTGCCTTCGTCAATCAGGGGTATTGAGTATAGAGATTGGCTAGTCATGTTGCAGCTGAACAGAACTTCAGTTAAGCCACATTTGCAACATTGTCTTCAATTCTGGTCGCCATATTACCAGAGGATGTGGAGGCTTTGGCAAGGGTACAGAAACCGGTTACCAGGATTTTGTGTGGTTTGGAGGGTATTAGTTATGAGGAGAGGTTGGACAAACTTGGTTTGTTTTCACTTGAACATCGACGAATGAGGGGTGACCTGATACAAGTTTGCAAAATTACGAGAAGCAAAAAATAGAATGTATAAGCAAAGGCTTTTCCCAGGATAAAAATGTCAATTACGAGGGAATTAATAGGTAAAAGGAGGAAAGTTTATAGGAAATATGAGAGGCTAGTTTTTTTACACAGAGGGTGATAAGTGCCTGGAATGCAGTGCGATAAGAGGTGTGGAGGTAGATACGACAACACCGTGTCAGCGATATTTTGGCAGATACATGAACTGACATGGAATAGAAAGATAGGGACCACATAGAGATAACAGGTTTTTAGTTTAGAAAGGGGTCATATGACAGCTTAGTGGGCCGAAGGGCCTGTTCCTATGCTACACTGTTGTTTGTTCTGTATCAATTGTAATAATAATACACTTCAAAAGAATTTCATTGGCTGTAAGGACCTTCGGAACTGAATTGAGATGCTGAACAATCACCACAGTGACAGCTGCTAAATTGCACTGATGACACAAATGAAACAAGTAATCCTGATTGATAATATCGGACTGAAGTTTCCCTTTTTGTTGTTTGTTGCTTGCAGCAGACAGTCTGCTCTGGCTCATGTCTACTTTTCCCATATAACAGTCCACTCTTCAACTAGCGATCACCGTGCTGGCTCACACAGTCGATCGGCAGGAGAGATGCAAGTGCTGGTCACTGCCGGGACCTTGTGATGCTCTCGGATCACCGGGGCTGTGTTTAAGTCAAGGCCCAGTTGGTTGGTTGGATGGTTGCTTTGCTGCAGGCTGACGCCGACAGCGCGGGTTCACTTCCTACACTGTCTGAGGTTACTTCAAAGGTCCCACCTTCTCAACCTCAGCCCTTACCTGTGGTGTGATGACCCTCTGGTTAAACCCACCAGCAGTCATCTCTCTCTAGTGAGTGGTCCTCTGAGACAATGGTAACTTTACCTATATCGTACCTACTACATTCTCATGCAAGCCCGTGTTATAAGAAAACCGTGAACCATTTAAACTAATAGGGCCGAAATCGCCACCCCAACACATGCTTTAAAAGTTCATGCTTTAGAAACAGTGTCCCCAATTTGTCAATCCCGTTATAGTGAATTCACATTAACTAAATGCGCCTTATACCAGAACGACCTGTATAGCGTTGCCAGCACACAGGGGCAATCGAAATAGTTGTCATTGAGATGACAGTGATACTAATACCAAATAATTACAAATGTTTCCCTTTCTATCACAGACTCGGTGCCAGATAGACAAAGTCATAGAGTTATATAGCACGGAAATGGACCCTTCACTCTAACTCGCCTGCTACAACTAGATATCCTAAACAGATCTCGTCCTATCTGCCAGCATTTGGCCCATATCCCTGTAAACCTTTCCAATTCATGTACCCAGCCTTTTAAAGGTTGACACCGTCCATCACTTCACTGATGATCAACTGTAGACTGATGGGATGGACCGTACGGGAAAGGCATTGTTGAGCCCACAAACTCTCATTTCTCACGGTCGTGCTCTCTAATCTAGCCTCTTGCACGTGTTAACTGCATCATCAGTGTATAAAGGAATATTTGCTGGAGTTTTTCACCAGCTACAAGCATTGGATCTCTCTCACTGTCTCAGCTACCAGCTCAGTAAGAAGCCATCTGCATTGGCATTGAGTCTAGCTTTTATAAAATTAATGGAGATGTTGTGAATTGCTGGTTTCAAATTACATCCGTGCCAAGTCACAGCTTTTATTGAGCATGAAGCAGACAGTGAACTAAGAGCATGAGGAGAGAGATTCGGAGAGAAAAGGACTCAAATAAAGAGCTGAGAGGCTTAGAGTCTCCATTTCATTGCATCCATTTTCTCCAGCCTGATCCGAGCGGTGGCCTACACAAGGTCAAGAAACCTTCAGGACAAATTATATTCCATGCAAATTCAACTTTCAGATTGCCTTACATTTGGGCGAGACGTAATCCCAGCCCACAGAACTGGGCACATTCTGGCAGCTTGATTGAAAACATTGCTGGGAGAAAGTGAGGTCTGCAGATGCTGGAGATCGGAGCTGAAAATGTGTTGCTGGAAAAGCGCAGCAGGTCAGGCAGCATCCAAGGAACAGGAGAATCGCCCTTTTGAGCATAAGCCCTTCTTCAGGAATGTTTCTGAAGAACGGCTCATGCCCGAAACGTCGATTCTCCTGCTCCTTGGATGCTGCCTGACCTGCTGCGCTTTTCCAGCAACACATTTTCAGCTCTGAAAACATTGCTGCCCAATATTGGGGTAGCATGGTGGTTGAGTGGTTAGCATTGCTGCCTTATCGTATCAGGGGCCTGGGTTCAATCCCAGCCTCAGGTGACTGTCTGTGTGCAATTTGCACATTCATCCTGAGTTTGCTCTGGATTATTTTTCCCACAATGCAAAGATGTGCGGGCCAGATGAATTGTCCACGCTAAATTGCCCATAGTGCTAGGTGCAATAGTCAGAGGGAAATGGGTCTGGGTAGGATACTCTTCGGAGGGCCGGTGTGGACTTGTTGGGCAGAAGGGCCTGTTTCCACACTGTAGGGAATCTAATGGGCAGCATGGTGGCACAGTAGTTAGCACTGCTGCCTCTCAGCGCCAGAGACCCGGGTTCAATTCCCGCCTCAGGCGACTAACTGTGTGGAGTTTGCACGTTCTCCCCGTGTCTGCGTGGGTTTCCTCCGGGTGCTCCGGTTTCCTCCCACCATCCAAAGATGTGCAGGTCAGGTGAATTGGCCATGCTAAATTGCCCGTAGTGTTAGGTAAGGGGTAAATGTAGGGTTATGGGTGGGTTGCGCTTCGGCGGGGCGGTGTGGACTTGTTGGGCCGAAGGGCCTGTTTCCACACTGTAAGTAATCTAATATAATCTAATCCAACCTAGATTAATGTCGTAATTGACAAGTAGTGAGATTATATTGCGTGACTAGCCATTTTATTGTTACGCACAATTCCTTTAATCTGAAAAGAAGGAACTTGGTTTTCCTAAAGCCCTGTGTAATGTTTTTTTTTAAAAACCAGAAAGTGGAGATTCTAAACTGAGATACCGATCAGCAATTTCAATAAAACTATTCCATCCTAACCAGGTTTCTATTTTCTTCAGACAGATCTGTTGTCTCCAATCTTAGAGTGTTTGTAATCCTGGAACTATCACCAGGCACAATGTGTAGTTATTTACTTCAGAATGGCACAGAAAGCATTGTGAAAATCATGTTTTCCCAACATAATGAACACTGAGAAGGCTACGTTTGCAGGAACTATCACCTCAGATTTCATTCAATCGCTCCTGGTTTCCTCAAATCAGTTTCTTTAATTTGTTCCTGATTGTCTTTAGAATTAGATTCCAGGGTCTGAATTCGAGACTTCCCCTGATGAAGGGGCAGCGCTCAGAAAGCTTGTGATTCCAAATAAACCTGTCGGGTTATAACCTGGTGTCTTGTGACTTCTGACTAAATCCTAGATAGGTATTAAGACGTCTTCACAGGGTTAGGATGTTGGCCAGGAGAACACCATCTCAAAGCAATGAGAGTACAAGACTAATTCAGTACCTGCTGACGAACGTTCCAACTACCCTGGAGGCCAGCATGATAAACAAGATAGAAGCGCTGGAAAAGTTGGGAGGAAAATTGAAAATGACAGCGCCTACATCCTAATCTGGGATTAGAAGCAGTGGAAAAACCTGGAACATTGAGGGTTTGCATTGAGTCTAAATAGAACTCTGATGCGATCTCTTAACACCGTGCCAACCATTGAAGCAATTTTACCAACATGAGAGGCAAGAGTCTTCACCATTCTAAATGCAAAAGAAGCTCTATTTAGCTGTCATTACATGGAGTTAACAGGGAGAGAATTAATTACAAACTGATTGGAATCGCCTAGGCGTTATCTCAAACTGTGAACATAATGGAGAAAAGACAGCAGTCTGGGTGAGAGACATGCTTTACATCTTCCTCTTTTAGGAATATACAAGAGCAGGGTTCAACCCTCATGGAGAGGGTGTGCTAGTGGGTTGGGGGATTCATACACAGTGGTCTGGTTTGAGGAGGTAAAAACAATGACTGCAGATGCTGGAAACCAGATTCTGGATCAGTGGTGCTGGAAGAGCACAGCAATTCAGGCAGCATCCGAGGACAGGCAAAATCGACGTTTCGGGCAAAAGCCCTTCATCAGGAATAAATCAGGTTTGAGGACCACTGTGGTCTCAAGCTCACAGTCAAAGAACCATCCACTGGTCACCCACGTATTGCACGTAAGCATGCATTGCAATCTCACTCTCTGAGTGACAAATACCAGCCATCAAGAGGAGATGGGCTGTGAAGGAGGCCTCTCTCACTCCAAGTACTGTCAGCTAACCACCGTCAGAAGGAACTAAGAGAAAAGCATTTTTAATTAACAAGAATCCCAAAATAAATTGCTTATGTATCAATGTTCCACCACCAATACATCATACATGACTTGTAAAATTAACTTCTGTCTTATTTTCCTGGCTTGCTGTTTCTAATTTGTGCTTTTGATTGTCACATTTAGTAAGAATAAACTCAAGGAAGCCTAGTTAAATGGACTCTTTTAAAGTAACCCAAATTCAATTGGTCTGGGAAATAGATCATTGATGCCCTTTCAGGAAGGAAACTGCCCATCCTTACCTGCTCTGGCCTACATGTGACTCCTGACCCACAGCAATGTGGTTGACTCTTAGCTGCCCTCTGGGCAATTAGGGATGGGCAATAAATGCTGCCTGGCCAGCGATGCCCTCATCACGTGAATTAATAAAAACAAAATTTAAAAAGATGTATCCACAAGAGAGGAGATCATTTCTAAAGTAACCTTGCTGCGGCCAATAAAGGGGATGGGTGACCAAAGAGGAATTTGACAAGTTGAAGTATCCCAAATGGAGCTGTAATAGTTTGAGGAACCGCATTCAGTGTTTTGAAGAACAACCTTCCGTTATTCTCTCCTGAAGACACCTTGTAACTCAGTGTTATAGTTGACAGCTGCCAGGTCCCTTTGGAGCCTCAACTAAATTACTATCCTTCATATGGGACAGAACAGTAAGTGTCAGAAAGATATTTCACAATCCTGGTGAATGCCACTTGTCTCAGCCATCAGTCAGAATAAACCCCCTTTATGCACATTCTCTCTCTTCTCCCTTTCAACCAATTTGCATCTAATGTCACTATTGATATGTTCTTGCAGAGATTCCAGATGAGAGTTCCTTGAGACAGTTATGTAATATCATGGCCAAACCTTTACTTCACCTTTAGCCATTTTCCCAGTGCAATGGAGTTAGTGTAATGTATTTACTTAGTCAATTATATATATGTAATGTATAGTAACGCTCAGGTATTATGCAGGTTTGTGGAACTAGTGTTGTTAATAAACTTGAAGACATTTGACTCAGTGAAAATCCATTCTTTGTGGTATGGAAGCTAACATATGTGATAATGCTCAGATTATTACATATTGGCAGTGGTATTTGACCTAAACTTCAACCATGGTGCTTCTAATTCAGTTAACTTTCATTTTTGTATAGAATCCCTATGATACAGGTCATTTGGTCCATCAAGTCTGCACTGTCTCTCCAAAGAGCGATCCACCCACCATCCTGTCCCCACACCCTGCATTTATCATGAATAATCCACCCGGCCTACTTATCCTTGAAGGCTACAGAGTATGTTAGCATGGCCAATCCACCTAATCTGCACATTGTTGAACTGCTTTATTACATAGCTGTTAATATTGTAATAAAGCACCTCTTATTTAAGAATCCAAAAAGTGCAGGAAGAGTCCATTTGGCCCAACAAATCTGCACCAACCCTCTGAAGTACATCCCTCTCAGATCCATACCTTCCCAGCCCCTATCCCCGCATTTCCCATGGCTAACACACCCAGCAGACCACAGGGCATGCTAATCCACCTAACCTGCACATCTATGGACTGTGGGAGGAAACCAGAGCACGCAGTAGAAACACACACCGTCAGCCAAAGCTGGAATTGAACCCGAGTCTCTGACGCTGTAAGGCAGCAGTGCTAACCACTGAGCCACCATGGGTGTGCAAATCTGTTGACGCTCTTTTACCCACTATATTAGTGTTTGCCTCTAAAACTGAAACACAGGATGGAAATTGAGAGGACATTTCCCCTGGAGGGAGACTGAAGCCAACGCATGTAGTTTAAAATTAAGAAGTCTCTCAGTTAAGACGCAGAAGAGGAGTAAAATTTCCATTCACAGGGTCTTTAGTCTGTGGCTCCCTCTTCCCCTGAGGCCAGTGGAGGCTGAATAGTTGAATAGTTTCGAATTCAATGGATTCTTGATCGACAAGGGAGTCAAAGGGAATCGTGGGTAGACAAGGAGGCAGAGGCCACTGGCAGATCAGACATGGTTTTATCAAATTGCAGAGCAGGTGCGAGGGGCCGAATGGTCTACTAACTTATACTTTAATGTGTAAACACTCAGTCAGGTTCACATCTTTTCATTCATCCTTTGCGTTCATAAAGGTCCACAGTTTATTATTTTCTCTACCCTTCGAGGTGTTTTTCTATATTAGTGCGAGCTACCCAAAAAGAAGTTGTCCCTTTCATTTCAGAGTGAGGCGCTGGAATAGCGCAGCAGGTTGGCTAGCATCTGAGGATCAGGAGAATTGACATTTCGGGTATAAACCCTTCCTAATTGAAGGGCTTACGCCCGAAATGTCGATTTTCCTGCTCCTCGGATGCTGCCTGACCTGCTGTGCTTTCCCAGCACCCCACTCTAATCTAGACTCTGATGTGCGGCATCTGCAGTCGCCACTTTCTCCTATGACTCTCAGTAGCATGTGAGTGACTGGGCTGGGACGAATTGGAGGCTAAATAGTTACGACCTATCCCAACAGTTGAGTTTTTAAAACTTCCAATTGAACAATTCGTCGTGAAACTAAATGAAGTACTTACTGAAATTTGCATTGTTCAAAACCGTTGGAAAACATTCTTATAAATCAAAGTTGAATTTCATTTTAATTGAATAGACTCTCCCTGAGTCTAATTTCTCTTGGGAACTGCTGCTTGAAAGATATTTTAATGATTATTCTACTTTGAAGTAATTCCCTTATTCCATCCTTTCTCTGTCCAAGAAATTGGGAATACAGTAGTAATGTGAAATCTGGATTAAAGCTCAGAATTAAAATGTTGACCCGGCTGAAATTCCTTTGCATTAATTTGATGCAAAATGTTTGAATTCTTCTGAAGCAAGTGATGCTCCATAACAAGAACATTAATATTGGTGCTTTTATTAAGATCTTTGACTCTTTTAAATGATCTTTGATCAATATTATGGTCACACTGTTGATTGTAAATGCAGTTCCTGAGTTCATTTTAACCACAACATGTGATATTAGTATGCGCAAGAGGTTTTTACAGGGACTGGTTTTAAATAAAGGGAATGCACAATTTTAGTGGCAATTCTAGTAACAAAACACTATTGTTCAGTACAACCAGTGATGTAATACTCTATCTGTATATACAGCATTAATAGAGAAGCTACAAAAATGTCTATAATGTTACTCATTGCCTAATATATCCCTTTTCCGACTGTCAAAGGTAGCAATAACAGACTGTGTCTAGTGTACTCTGCAAATCTGTTCCTTCATTGAGTTAAAATTGATGCAAATTTTCTTCCTCCTCCAAATGTAATTCATTTGACACTAATTAAAACATAAATGCCCACTGTCTGGCAAGCTGGGAACTAAGGACTGGGAAAGAGGTGCCAAATATAAGTCGACACTGCTGACATTTGGTTGGCTGCAGCATTTCAAAGGCACCCAAAACAAAGCTGCCATCTTCACTGTGCAGTCCCAGATGTCTTGACAGCTTGCAAAGGGAACTGATACACTCAGCTACTGGGTTTGCTGGCAGGAAGAATGCTGAGAGCAGTTCAAGACAGCGAGGCTGATCTTGTTTCAAGTGGATTTTCCGCATAAGGGAGTGTGTGCATGTATTTTAAGTGGCAAAACCTGTGACCTGATCGGTTTGTGTGTGTACATTATGTATCCCTTGCCATGGTAGGTAGCACTAGCAAAGAGGAATTAAGACAGTGCAGTCATATCATAACAATGACTCTATTACTGTAGTGAGCCCTTGGTTTCCATTGCTTTTGCGGCTAATGAGGACAAAACAAGAATGTGACTAATAAAACTACAATTACTGGAGCAGCCATGCATGTATTTGTGATTAGACATGATAATTTGCAAGGCTGGGCATTTCACTTAGGTTTGCAAACAGTTTAAGGATTGTGCCTGTCCTTATCCCACTAATCTAATTTTAATGACTGCAGTCCAGACAAAAGAGGAAACATATTTATTGTCATCTTCTTCATTTTTTGTTGTTAACACAGCTATTATCAAAGGAAGGCTATAATTTTGCAATATTAGGAACATAAATCTGCTGTTGCGTGCAATAATGGGCTAACATTTTCAGCTTCAGCTTCATTTGTTTATCAATGGCTTTTCTGGTGTTGTAAATCAGTTCCATAAATATACAATTTGTCAGCCATCAATCTTGGCGTACTTGGGCTGATTTAGAAGCAAAGCAATCACTAACCTGATTGATTAGCGTGCAATCTTTCTGCAAGGAGCAGAAACACACCAGGATGAGCTGAATACACACACACACACACACACACACACACAGCGGCGCAGAGAACAATGGCCCTTGTGTTATGACCACCGCAGCAACATGACCAATGTGATGGCAGCACGAAACAATGTGCCAATTTTATTTTTAAAATTCATTCATGAGATGTTGGTGTCCTGGGCAAACTCACATTTAATGTTGGCCTTTAAAGTTGTAGTCATCAGCCACCTTCACATGCGGTGTTCTCGTATCTAGGTCAGAGGATTCCATGTTCAAATTCCCACTCTCCATATGTTGGGAGAATGTCGCCCACCTACTTCCCCCACTCCAGCTGGTTCCAATGCTGGCCATTTTTTGCCAAGGTGGGTTTGATGACACCAGGGCTGCCCACTCCCAGGATCAGCTAAGCTTGGGGTGGCACAATGGCTCAGTGGTTAGCACTGCTGCCTCACAGCATCAGGGACCCTGATTTGATCCCAGCCTTGGGTGACTGTCTGTGTGGAGTTTGCATGTTCTCCCTGTCACTGCATGGGTGTGCTCCAGTTTCCTCCCACAATCCAAAGATGTGCAGGTTAGGTGAATTGGCTGTGTTAAATTGCCCACAGTGTTCAGGGATGTATAAGTTAGGTGCATTAGTCAGGGGTAAATACAAGGTAGGGGAATGGGTATGGGTGGGTTACTCTTTGGAGGGATGGTGTGGACTTGTTGGGCTGAAGAGGCTGGACCTATTGTGTCAGCCTCCAGCTTCTCCAATACAATGCAGGGTGTTTGACTGCCTGGAGGCAGGTACCTAGCAACAGACCAGGCCAGGGTCAGAGCTATGGGCAAGCCAGGGCCCTCCATGTGGAGATAGCCAAGAAGACATCCATTAGACAGACTTCCCATAATACCCTGCGTCGTGCCCCCCCCCCCCACCCTCCCCCACCATCGCCTATCAACCCACCACAAGATTTTTTATTTAATGTTTCCAACAGGTTGCCGAGGAAGGCAACTCCATGTTGAATTGTCCTCTTGGTCACTTGGCATCCATTGGAGTTTAGGCCTCTGGTTTGAGAGCCAGCCCTCTGCTCTTGATTAGACAGGGACCCCCTCTCCACGCACCAACAATTAAAACCCTAAAGATTGACTATTTCAGTTGATGGCCAGCTCAGGAGCCAGGCACAGTCTCGGGTTCCTGGCCGCGGTGCAAAGTCCACCCCAGCTGGACTTTCAGCGGGATGAGGGAATGCTGCATGTGTCAATTCAACAGGCCTCCCTCCCCCGACAGCCTCCCTCCCCTGTCAGCCTCCCTCCCCCGTCAGCCTCCCTTCCCCCATCGCCCCCCCTTCCTCCATCATCTTCCTTTCCCTATCAGCCTCCCTTCCCCATCAACCTCCCTTCCCCCATCAGCCTCCCTTTCCCATCAACTCCCTTCCCCATCAACTCCCTTCCCTAGTATCCTCCTTCCCCCATCAGCATCCCTTCCTCATCATCCTCCCTTCCCCCATCAACTCCCTTCCCCCATCAGCCTCCCTTCCCCCATCATCCTCCCTTCCCCATCAACTCCCTTCCCCCATCATCCTCCCTTCCCCATCAACTCCCTTCCCCATCAACCTCTCTTTCCCCATCGTCCTCCTTTCCCATCAGCCTCCCTTCCCCCATCAGCCTCTCTTCCTCATCATCCTCCCTTCCCCATCAACTCCCTTCCCTAGCATCCTCGTCCCCCATCGTCCTCCTTCCCCACCAACTACCTTCCCCCATTGTCCTCCCTTCCCCCATCGTCCTCCCTTCCCCCATCAGCCTCCCTTCCCCATCAACTCCCTTCCCCCATCAACTCCCTTCCCCCATCAGCCTCGCTTCCCCATCAACCTCTCTTCCCCCATCAGCCTCCCTTCCCCATCAACTCCCTTCCCTAGCATCATCCCTTCCCCATCAACTCCCTTCCCCATCAACGTCTCTTCCCTAGCATCCTCCCTTCCCCCATTGCCCTCCCTTCCCCATCAACTTCTCTTCCCTAGCATCCTCCCTTCCCCCATTGCCCTCCCTCCCCATCAACTTCTCTTCCCTAGCATCCTCCCTTCCCCCATTGCCCTCCCTTCCCCATCAACTTCTCTTCCCTAGCATCCTCCCTTCCCCCATTGCCCTCCCTTCCCCATCAACTCCCTTCCCCCATCAGCCTCCCTTCCCCCATCGTCCTCCCTTCCCCATCAACTCCCTTCCCCCATCAGCCTCCCTTCCCCATCAAACACCCTTCTCCATCAACTCCCTTCCCCCATCAGCCTCCCTTCCCCCATCGTCCTCCCTTCCCCATCAACTCCCTTCCCCCATCAGCCTCCCTTCCCCCATCAGCCTCCCTTCCCCATCAACTCCCTTCCCTAGCATCCTCCTTCCCCCATCAGCCTCCCTTCCCCATCAACCTCTCTTCCCCCATCGTCCTCCCTTCCCTAGCATCCTCCCTTCACCCAACATCCTCCCTTCACCCCACAGCCTTCCTCCCTTCCTATTATGGGATATGGGTAAAGCAGTGTTACTTCTGCAATCATAATTACTTATGCAAGGTAAATGAACTCACAGCAGTGTACAATTGTTTCAGTCAAGAGCTGAGTTAACAAGAATGAAAACTATGTGAAGGAAATATATAATTGTTTTTGTATTAGCTAAAATATGCATACAAGAATGAAATGTGCCTCCAAACAATGGCAGATATTACAGACAAATAGATAAGGTGCTATAAGGGGAGGGGGTGTAGGTTAAGCTAGATACGCTTGTACAAACAGGAGTTATAAGCATCTGTTTCCCGCTTCTGCAAAAACAAAAAAGACCACAATCAAGACGTCATAAGGCTCAGTATGGGCAAAGAATGGAAGGAAATATTGCTTTAGCAAGCAAGGAAGCAGATGGCAGTGGAGGAGGATATATAACAATGGACCACAGCAGGATGTGGTGAAATGGCCAAGCAGGACATACATTTTGTTATGCACAAGGCCGGATGAGGCCAGAGATAAACAGCCGGGTTTAGAGTAGTGGGCAATGTAAACAGGGGAGGAGCAATAGGAGGAGGGAAAGAGAAATGAATTGTATATAAGATATGTACTTGCTAAACTCTGCGTGTCTATTTTAGACACCACGCTTGCAAGTGTATAATAAGTGATATTGCTGCTTCAGACCTTGTCTCGGACTGAAATTATTGAAGTCAGTGGGTTCTATTTCTCACACTATCTTTGTCAGCCCTTGCCCACTCTAAGCCAGGCAGCCTTTGAGCCTTGGCCAATCTGTTTGACCTGTGCCACTTAAACCTCAGCCTCCCTCCTGCCCTCGGACATGGTCTGTGCCCCATGCCAATAAGACCATCATCAGTTGATGCCAGCCATTGAATGGTTGAGATGAACCACGTCTGGAACCTGCAACCCATCCCTCCATGACCAATGAGCACCTCACTTGCTGCGTGCCTATCTAAATGTTCAGGAATCCAAAGACACATATTGCTCACTCGTAGAGAATGGCATTGGGATGGTGTGCTTAACCCTGGTGAGCTCGCACGTTAATGAGTACTCCGTAGCTGCTAAAGGACTTCCCGATGTTTTTCTGAGAACTCAATCGCTGAAGTTCATCCTCCCATTAGAATTCGGAATCCTGGCCCCTCCAGTACCACTACGTTCTGCTGCCCAGCTCTCACCTTGCTCCTGGGAGTAACAGAAAAGTCATAAAAAACATTGAAACAGAAAATAGGAATTGTAGTAGGCCACCCAGCCCTTCAAGCCTATACTACCACTCAATCTGACCATACTTGATGCTTTCTGCCTGCTTTCCCCACTAGGGGAAGCTGTGACCTAGTGGTATTGTTACTAGACTATTCACTCGGCTAGGGATCCTGGGTTCAAGGCCTGTTAGGGTGATTGGTGGAATTTGAATTCAACAAAAAAATCTGGATTGAAGAGCCTAACAATGACTGTAAATTAATTGTTGGGGAAAAGCCCATCTGGTTCATTCATGTCTTCCAGGGAAGGAAACCACCAGCGTTGAAGAAGGGCTGCACCTGAAATGTTGAGTTCTCTATCCCCTGATGCTTTCTGTGTTCTTGCTTCTTATAAAACACAAGTTTCTGTCTTAGCAGGACTTTGGGTGGTTGGAGATGGTTTGGTAGTTCCTTTGACATTTTTCTTTCCCCACACAAATTACATTGAAAGGGACTTTAGGATTTTATGGGAGCTGCCACTGAAAAAAGAATTGAACTGTTAGGAACAAAAAGGGAATGCACTGAAACTACTCTCGGGACATAACAATTTGTAAAATCATGCACATTGGCATATTTCTTCCAGTCCAATAACATTAGATATAAAAAAATGATGAAAAGTTTGTGAACTGGATAAGTGCTAGATAAGGCAATGGACTATGAACATTCTCTAAGCAGGGACAGTGTCATCATTGCACTGTCATGCAGCCTTTAAGAGGGCAAACACTAAGACTTTAGGTTCCCTGAATTTTAAACTTCATATTGATATCTGAAAGAAGTGAGCAGATTGAGGCCGATCCCATGGTTGGGATGTACAGTACAGGCCCTTTGGCTATCGATGTTCTGCTGACCTTTTATCCTACTCTAAGATCAGACTAACCAACATGCCCTTCATTCTACTATCATCCATGTGCCTATCCAAGAGTCGCTTAAATGTCCCTAATGCATCAGACTCTACTACCATCGCTGGCAGTGCATTATTTAATTGTTTCTTCGTTCATGGGATGTGGATGTCACTGACAAGGCAAACATTTGATGCCCATCCCTAAATGCTCTTAAACTGAGTGGCTCTTTCATCAGCTCAGAGTCAACGCCATTTCTGTGGGTCATGTAGATAAGGGTAAGGATGGAAGATCTGAGGCAGAGGTTGCTGGAAAGGCTCAGCAGGTTTCGCAGCATCTGTGAAGAGAAAACAGAGTTAGCATTTCGGGTCTGGTGACCCTTCCTCAGAACGGTTAGCACTGTTTTCTCTTCACAGATACTGCCAGACCTGCTGAGCTTTTCCAGCAACTTTAATTTTGTTCCTGATTTACAGCCACAGCAGTTCTTTCGGGTTTTTATTAAGGATGGAAGATCGCTCCCTCAAAGGGCTTTCCTGAACTCACTGACTCATTAAGCAACAATCAATGACAGTTCCACGCTCACAGATACTCAGACTAGTTCTCAACTCCAAATTTTACAGATTAAAGTTAAATTCCTACAGTTGTTGTGGTGAGATCTGAACCCATGACCCCACAGCATCAGTCTGGGCCTCAGTTTAACTACAGCTCCACGAAGCCACCATCTTCCTTAATGAACGAGGAGAATATAGAGGGAGGCTTGAGGAGATTTTGTCAAAAGGAACAAGAACTTGACTAGTACCAGAAGCTACAGCACTGATGATTTCTGTTGAAGCATTTAGCTCTGAGGATGGCACGGTGGCTCAGTGGTTAGCACTGCTGCCTCACAGAGGCAGGGACTCAACTTCATTCCACCCTCGGGGTGACTGTCTGGGTGGAGTTTGCACATTCTCCCCGTGTCTGCGTTGGTTCCCTCTGGTTTCCTCCCACAGTCCAAACATGTGCACGTCAGGTGGGCTGGCCATGATAAATCACCCCACAGTGTCCAGCTGGAGGGGGGAGGGGTGGGGTTAATCATGGTAAATGTGCCCTTATGCGGATAGAGTAGGGGATGGTTCTGGAGGGTTGGCACAGACTCAATGGACTGGAGGGATTCTATGATAGTGCTGGGGTTTAGCAAGCAGCAGTTTTCCAGTAGTGCACCTGATTTAGCCAGTTTTCACATCCCAGTTTGAGAGAGTGCACTAATGGTCTCTATGAGGAATATCTGCCAGCATTCACGCTTTGCTGTGTTTCAATCCAGTTGCTGAATAATGATCGCAAGTGTGGAGCCTCAGTGATCTTGTTTCCCCTTCACCGGCCTGGAAAATTGAGGCCATTTCTCTACACCTTCCCCCCCAATCCCCCCTCCCCCCCATCCTGTCTGAAACCAGCCAATAGAGAACAGACCGGTCATCAAGCTTGGGTTGTTCCTCGAATGGATGGCCCATTTGTGCGTTCCAACATGGCAGCTCTCACAGTCTATTCACTTACTTTTAAATCAGGCTGTTGTCATTCCCTTCTCTTTTAGGATGCTCTGAATCACCCCATGACCTTTGAGTCTACGAGTTGGGACGTCATGTTGAGGGTGTACAGGATATTGGTGAGGCCTCTTCTGGAGATCAATGCCCAGCTCTGGTCACCCTGTTCTAGAAAGGATATTATTAAACTGGAGAGGGTTCAAAGAGATTTGCCACAATGTTGCTGGAAGTGGAGGGTTTGGGTTAGAAGGAGAGGCTGGGTTGGCTGGAACGTTTTTTCATTAGAGCGTGGGAGGTTGAGAGGTGACCTTTTCGAGATTCATAAAATAATGAGGGGTATAGATAAGGTGAACGTCAAGTGTCTTTTCCCTAGGATGGAGCGTTTTCAGACCAGGGGACACATTTTTAAGGTGAGAGGAGAAAGATTTAAAAAAGATATGAGGGGTAATTGTTTTACACAGAGGGGTCATTCGTGTGTGGAATGAATATTCAGAGGAAGTGGTGGATGCAGGTACAGTTGCAACATTTAAAAAGTTTACAACATGTCTGATCCTATGACTCCATGACTCTATAGAGTCATCGTCATGGAGTCCTAGAGTATTACAGGACGAAAACAGACCATACCAACCATGTTCCCAAACTAAACTAGTCCCAGCTGCCTGCGCTTGGCCCATATCCCTCCAAACATTTCTTATTCATGTTTCTATGCAAATGTCTTTTAAACATTGTAATTATCCCACATCCATCACGATCTCATGAAGTTCATTCTACCCTCTGTGTAAAATATTTGCTTCTTATGGCTTTTTTTAAAATCTGTCTCCTCTCACCTTAAAACATGTGTCCCCTAGTCTTGACATTCCCCCATCCTAGGGAAAAGGTAACTCTATCTATACCCCTCATGATGTTATAAACTTCTACCAGGTCGCCTCTCAACCTCCTATGCTCCAGAAAAGAAATGTCCCAGCCTTTCTTTATAACTCAAACCTTCTATACCCGGCAACATCCTGGTAAATCTCTTCTGAATCCTCTCCAGCATGACAATATCCTTCCTATAACTGGGCGGCCAGAACTGGAAGCAATATTCCAGAAGAGCCCTCACCAAAGTCCTGTACAACCTCAATCCGACTTCCCAATTCCTTTACTCAAAGGACTGAGTGATGAAGGCAAGCATTCCAAATGCCTTTTCAACCACCATCCATATGTCTTGCAAATTTCAAAGAATTATGTCGCTGAGCTCCTAGGTCCCTTCACTAATTGTATATGCCCTATCCTTGTTTGTTAGACCAAAATGCAATACCTCGCATTCATTCAGATTGAACTCCATTCCATATAGACTCATAGAGCCATAGAGATGTACAGCATGGAAACAGACCCTTTGGTCCAACCCGTCCACGCCGACCAGAAATCCCAACCCAATCTAGTCTCACCTGCCAGCACCTGGCCCATATCCCTCCAAATCCTTCCTATTCATATACCCATCCAAATGCCTCTTAAATGTTGCAATTGTACCAGCCTCCACCACATCCTCTGGCAGCTCATTCCATATACGTACCACCCTCTGCGTGAAAAGATTGCCCCTTAAGTCTCTTATACCTTTCCCCTCTCACCCTAAACCTATGATCTCTAGTTCTGGACTCCCCGACCCTAGGGAAAAGACTTGCCTATTTATCCTATCCATGTCCCTCATAATTTTGTAAACCTCTATAAGGTCACCCCTCTGTCTCCAACGCTCCAGGGAAAACAGCCCCAGCCTGTTCAGCCTCTCCATTTAGCTCAAATCCTCCAACTCTGGCAACATCCTTGTAAATCTTTTCCGAACCCTTTCAAGTTTCCCAATATCTTTGCGATAGGAAGGAGACCAGAATTGCACGCAGTATTCCAACAGTGGCCAACCAATGTCCTGTACAGCCACAACATGACCTCCCATGACCAACTGAATTGCCATTTGAAGGGTTTACAGCAGCAAGTTGTAGTGATACACTGCTTTGTCAATGTAGCATTATGTCCCAAGAGCATGATCAAAAAGATGTTTGACATCAAGGCCTGACAAAGAGATATTATGACAGATGGCCAAAAGTATGGCCAAAGAGGTCGTGTTCAGGGAACATCTTAAAGGAGGAGAGATAGATGAAGAGAAGTAGGAAGGGTATTCAGAGAGCAGAGATTCAGCAACTGAAAATACAGAAATGAAGACCACAGAGGCTGAAGAGCTTTGGAGAGATCTGGATGGGAAGAATGCAAAAGATCTAAAGTTGAATGTAAAATCTGTACATGCTTTAAATTGAACTATAAACTGCTGCTCCATTCTTCTGGATTACTTGATGCAAAATAATTAACTTATATGTACCTATTAATATTACATTTCGAATTTGTATTTCAAACTTTGGCATATGGGAATTGGTTATTTTTTGTGAAGAATTTTTGTTTTAGAAATGTCAGCGTGTCCTTCCGGAAACTTCCGGATATCAATCGCCTCAGTATCTGAGAGCAGGAGACTGTGAACATCTGGTGTGTTAATGGAATAAGATGTTCAAACTGTGGGGTTTACAATAGGTAGAGTCAACATGTACTCAGTTTGGAAGTGAGTTTTCTTTTAATTCTGTTCAGCAGACTCCAGTAAGAAATAGAGAATGCTGGAAAAACTCAGCTGGTCTGGAGGCATCTGTGGAGTTAATATTTCGAGTCTGGTATAACTCATCATCAGAACAGAGATAGGATTGTTGAGGTCACAATTACATCAAAGCATACCTCAGGACCATTGCTATCTAGTGACCCCTGCTGGACAACACCAGTGTGCCTGGTTATCACATGCTTTGCCTTGAAGGTAGCCAAGGTAGTTACAACAATGATCATGGCTGTAACGCGCCATCTGCTCCTGGAGATACCATCCTGTAAGATAAACAGCGCAGTCTCTACAATATCTCATTAATAGCCAGTTCCGGGGTTGGGCACACCCAATCTGGTAAATTCACCACCCTCACATTCCCAGCAGGGAACCTCAGGAAAGGCCAGCTTCTGGGCTACAACAACACAGCATGCATTTCTCTGACCTGCTATCCTTTTGGGAACAGCTCCCCAAATAGTCAAGTCCAGAGAAATATTGCTTCTATCTCAACCCTTTACATTCTTGCTTCATTGTTCCTGCCTAGTTTCTTTGCCCTGAGCTGCTGAGGCACTTGTGCAATTCATTTCCAAGTCTGTTAACATAAAATTTATACAGATCTGATGGTCTAAACTTTCTTCAGTTCTAACAGCTTGAAGACTTCAGTACGAACTCCCCTGGCTTGGAACTAAAAACACGTGGACGATTACGACTGGTCCCTGTAAAGAGAAAACGTGATTCTCTATCAGTGAGAAAACTATTCTCTCTTTTGAACTGACCTCTTGACTCTTCTGAATAGAACAGAAGTGAAATGCTAAACTAAATGCTTTTCCTATTTGTAAACAGTTGTAGAAACATGAAGTCCATTAGCATCATAAACCCTTCATTGAAGTCATAGATTCCTGACAGTGCAGAAGAAGGTCAATTGGCCCATTGAGTCTGTACTGACTATCCAAACAGCAGACCACCCACACCCATAAGCCCACATTTCCCAATGGTTGACCCACCTAACCTACATATCTCTGGACACTATGGGCAATGTAGCATAGCCCAATCCATGGATGGTCTTCACCTGAAATAGAGGGGTACCAATATCCTTGGGGGGGATATTTTTCTAATGCTCTTCAGCTGGGTTTAAACTAATTCGGCAGGGGGGTGGGAACCTAAATTGTAGTTCGGGTGTAGAGGAGGTTGAGAGTAGAAAGGCCCGAAATAAGATTTCTGGGTCGCAAGAGCCCACCAGAAAGCAAAGGTTGGTTTGAAATGTGTCTACTTCGACGCCAGGAGCATCTGGAATAAGGTGGGTGAACTTGCAGCATGGGTTGGTACCTGTGATTTTGATACTGTGGCAAGTTTGGAGACATGGATAGAGCAGGGACAGGAATGGTTGTTGCAGGTTCTGGGATTTAGATGTTTCAGTAAGAGCAGAGAAGATGGTAAAAGAGGGGGAGGTGTGGCATTGTTAGTCAAGGCCAGTGGCAGAAAGGACGTTTGAGGACCCATCTACTCAGATAGTATGGGTTGAGATTAGAAACAGGAAAGGAGAGGTCACCCTGTTGGGAGCTTTCTATAGACCTCCAAGTAGTCCCAAAGATGTAGAGGAAAGGATAGCAAAGATGATCCTCAATAGGAGGGAGAGTGACAGGGTAGTTGTTATGGGGGACTTCGTCTTTTCAAATATTGAACTAGGAATACTATAGTTCAAGTAGTTTGGTCAGTTTTTGTCCAATGTGTGCAGGAGGGCTTTCTAACACAGTATATAGACAGGTCAACAAGGGGCGAGGCCACATTAGATTTGGTACTGGGTAGTGAACCCGGCCAGGTGTTAGATTTAGAGATAGGTGAGCACTTTGGTGATAGTGACCATAATTCAATTATGTTTACTTTAGTGATAGAAAGGAATAGATATACACTGGAAAGCAAAAGTTACAGCTGGGCGAAAGGCAATGATGAGGCAATTAGACCAGATTAAGGATTCATTGGATGGGGAAGGAAACTGCAGTGGATGGGCCCAATAGAAATGTAGAGCTTATTCAAGGAACTGCTAGGGTGTGTTTTTGATAAGTATGTGCCTGTCAGGCAGGGAGGAAGTTGTCAAGCGCAGGAGCCGTGGTTTACTAAGGAAGTTGAGTCTCTTGCCAATTGGAAGAAGAAGGCTCATGTTAGGATGAGACCCGAAGGCTCAGTTAGGGGACTTGAGAGTTACAAGTTAGCCAGGAAAGACCTAAAGAAAGAGCAAAGACGAGCCAGGAGGGGACATGAGAAGCTGTTAGGGGATCGGATCAAGGAAAACCCTAAAGCTTTCCATAGGTATACTGCATAAGGAGTAAAAGAATGACGAGAGTAAGATTAGGGCCAGTCAAGGATAGTCGTGGGAAGTTGTGTGTGGAGTCCGAGGAGATAAGGGAAGAGCTAAATGAATATTTTTCATCAGTATTCACACAGGAAAAAGACAATGTTGTCGAGGAGAATACTGAGATACAGGCTACTAGACTAGACGGGCTTGAGGTTCACAAGGAGGAGGTGTCAGCAATGCTGGAAAGTGTGAAAATAGGTAAGTCCCCTGGGCCAGATGGGATTTATCCTAGGATTCTGTGGGAAACCAGGGAGGAAATTGCTGTGCCTTTGGCTTTGATTTTTATGTTGTCATTGTCTACAGGAATAGTACCAGAAGACTGGAGGATAGCAAATGTTGTTCCCTTGATCAAGAAGGGGAGTAGAGACAATGCTGGTGAAAATAGACCAGTGAGCCTTACCTCGGTTGTGGGTAAGATGTTGGAAAAGATGATAAGAGGTAGGATTTATAATCATCTAGAAAGGAATAAGTTGATTAGGGTTAGTCAACACTGTTTTGTGAAGAGTAGGTTGTGCCTCACAAAGTTTATTGAGTTCTTTGAGATGGTGACCAAACAGGTGGATGAGGGTAAAGTGGTTGATGTGGTGCATATGGATTTCAGTAAGGCATTTGATAAGGTTCCCCATGGTAGTCTACTGCATAAAATACAGAGGCATGAGGTTGAGGAATATTTAGCGGTTTGGATCAGAAATTGGCTAGCTGAAAGAAGACAGAGGGTGGTGGTTGATGGGAAAGATTCATCTGGAGTTCAGTTACTAGTGGTGTAGCGCAAGGATCTGTTTTGGGTCCACTGCTGTTCGTCATTTTTATAAATGACTGAAATGAGAAGGGTGTAGAAGGGTGGGTTAGTAAATTTGCGGACGGTAGAGTTGTGGATAGTGACGAAGGATGTTGTAGGTTACAGAGAGACATAGATAAGCTGCAGAGCTGGGCTGAGGTGGCAAATGGAGTTTAATGTGGACAAGTGTGAGATGATTCACTTTGGTCAGAGTAATAGGAATGCAGAGTACTGGGCTAATAATAGGATTCTTGGGAGTGCAGATGAGCAGAGAGATCCCGATGTCCATGTCCACAGATCCCTGAATGTTGCTACCCAGGTTTATAGGGTTGTTAAGAAAACATACAGTGTGTTAGCTTTTATTGGTAGAGGGATCGAGTTTTGGAACCATGAGGTCATGCTGCAGCTGTACCAAACTCTGGTGCGGTCACACTTGGAGTATTGCGTGCAGTTCTGGTCACCACATTATAGGAAGGATGTGGAAGCTTGGGAAGGGTTCAGAGGAGGTTTACTAGGATGTTGCCTGGTATGGAGGGAAGGTCTTAGGAGGAAAGGCTGAGGGATTTGAGGCTGTCTTTATTAGAGAGAAGGAGGTTGAGAGGTGACTTAATTGAGACATATAAGATAATCAGAGGGTTAGATAGGGTGAACAGGGAGATCCTTTTTCCTCAGACAGTGATGGCGAGCACGAGGGGACATAGCTTTAAATTGAGGGGTGACAGATATAGGACAGATGTCAGAGGTAGTTTCTTTACTCAGAGAGTAGTCGGGGCGTGGAATGCCCTGCCTACAGTAGTCACTAACTTTAAGGGCATTTAAATGGCCATTGGATAAACATGTGGATGAAAATGGAATAGTGTAGGATAAAGATTGGTTCCACAGGTAGGTGCAACAGCAAAGGCCGAAGGGCCTGTACTGCGCTTTAATGTTCTATGTTCTAATCCAGCACATCTTTGGACTGTGGGAGGAAACCAGAGCACCCAAAGGAAATTCACACAGACACAGGGAGAATGTCCAAGCTCCACACAATTTTGAACCTGGGTCCCTGGTGCTGCAAGGCAGCAGTGCCAACCACTGTGCCACCATGTAAGCCTCTGCTTTCTTGGAAATGATGTGTTGACATTATTGTTCCAAATGACTTTCTGACCTTTCTAAAGAAACACTCCCTTCACAGAACTGACCAAAGTCTATTTGCATCAATTTGAAAGGCAACTGTAATAATGGTAAGGAAACAATAGTTCACGAAGGAAACAATACTAGATAGCTCTGTTCATTAGAGAAAGTGAATTGGTTCTGTTTAGTTGGAGCTAACTGCTCCACAAGCATGGGGTGAGGCAAGGAACTGGCTTTCTTTGATAACAACACTCTGATCACGCAACAGGCTGGCCGAACCAACCTCCTGACACAATATTAATCCGAACATCACACAACTTTTACAGCATTACATTATACTTCGGATAACTCGATGCCGAATATTGTGGTGTGGAAAAGACTTATAAGAAGGTCTTCTTTTGGATGAGCTGCTAAACTGTTTTGCCAGTGGTTAACTATGCAATGGGCTGCTCAGACAAGAGCATGCCTGTAGTTCCCTGCACAACACTGACTTGATGTGAAAAGTAAATTCCTGGTTTGAATGTGCTTTAACATTCAGAACAAACTGCTATACAAATACAATTTTGCATGCCACTTTGCTTCAGGTAGCATTAGCACCATCGCTGTCTCCAAAAAGAACGGATGTTTATAGAGTTTTGCTGAAGAAAGACACTTATTTTCCCAAAGTTATTCACCCAGCGCTCCCCAACTCAAGGGGAAAACTAACGTTTTCACTGCATGGGAGGTGAGTGCTGATTGGCTGTTCATGGAATCATGCAGTGCAGAAGAGGCCCTTCAGCCAGTCAAGTCTGTACTGCCAAACATATACTATGACCCACACTTATCCCACTTTCCTAGGCTAGGCCCAGAGCCTTGAATGTCATGACTTTTCAAGTGCTCGTCCAAGTTCTTCTTAAAGGTTTTGAGGTTTCCTCCTCAACTACTGTAAGGATTGGAACCAGGTGGACTTTGTTGACGATGGGGTGGTTGATTGGGATCATTAACCTGAGCCAGTCAGAAAAGCCCTGCCTGACCAATTTTACCAGCAGATACCAACACCATTGAGGTGTTCAGGGAGAGCTGGGCACTACAGGGAGCAGAGTGTATTACTTCCCCCTCCAACCCTTCACTGTTTGATCACACAGCATTGCCCTTTGATGTGAAGGGCACTGCTTGTCACTGGACACTTGGGTGTTTCCTTTCTTCCTGGTGATGGGAATTGAATAAAGATTCGTGTACCTTGTGTCTTTCACTGTGTCTCTCACACCTGCACACACACAACATGGGTGCTGGGGAAAATATAAGCACTACCGCTGTTATGCAGTAGCGTAGGGGAAATTTTTTTAAAACCCAGGAGATTTAGAGAAACATTTTTTCAAAAAATTAACCAGCAGAATACCAATGCCATCAAGCTGTTCAGGGAGAGGTGGGCACCCCAGGGAGTGGAGGGTTTTATTTCACCCTCCGAGTCTGTTTTGATTGAATCCCTCCCCTCCCCTTCACTTTGATCACTTAGTCTTTGCCCTTCGATGAGCAGGGCACTGCTGGTCACTGGTCACTCGGGTATTTTTATCTTCCTGGTGGTGGAATACAAATAAAGATTTGTGCACTCCATGCCTCTTCACTGTGTCCTGCACCTACACACACACACGACATGGGTGCTGGGGAGAAATAAGCATTACTGCTGTTTGGAGTAGTGGGAAAAAGATAAGGGAAAAAGTATAACCAGGAGATGAGAATCTCCTCAGTTGAGGACTGACTTGGAGCTGACAATAGTCTGAAAAAAAGATTTAAAACAAAATAACCCAGAGATTGATCCCTACCCTCCCCTTCACTTTTTCCTTCACGTGAGCATTACCCCCTCTCAGGGCTGTGCCTGACACTGCTTCCCTAGCTTCCCTGTTTTCCCTGCTGGTGGTATATTGAATAAAATTATTTGCACAGCAGGCGTTTTCATTCAGTCCCTGAACAACACACACAACACAGCTGCTGCAGTATGGGGGAAGTAAGCACTAGTGTTGTATGGCAGGAGTGTGGGGATGGGAAAGATAGATATAACCAGGAGATACATCTCAACAGCACCCACTCCCAATGGCACCCACTCTCAATGGCACCCACTCTCAACAGCACCCACTCCCAATGGCACCCACTCTCGACAGCATCTACTCACAACAGCTCAGTCTCAACAAAACCCATTCCGGACAGCACCCACTCATGACCGCACCCACTCATGACCTCACCCACTCCCGACAGCACCCATTCAGGAGTTGCTGGTCATTGCTAAAAGGACACTTGGGATCATAAAGTGACCAGGACACACGTGATAAGCAGTACTTCAGGGGTGGGGGTGTCATGGAGAAGTAGGGTTGAGGTCAAAGGCAAGAGACAAAGGGCTTGCTTTAATTGGAAACAACCCCCCCCCCCCCCCCCCCTTGCCTTATGTCCAATTCCTCAACCCTGCACAGAGTGCCTTGGATTGAGGGATCTCTCCTAATGTGACTGGCTGACTCCAAGGCTGATGTGTTGTGCACATCTCGTGGCAATATGCAGCTGGGTTAATCACCACTGCTGGTGGAGTGAGACCTTTAATTGGTCAATTACAGCCTGAAATGTTGGCAGGCCAAGAGATGAGCTTTACTGTCCCAAACTTAATTCCAGCCAAGGTGGGAAGGTGATGGAATTTGAGTACCTCCCCACCTAAGTATTTGTCCTTCCCACCAGACCAACCACCTTCAGGAGCAAAGAACCCTTCGTTTCTGTTTCACATAGCTCAATGCTGAAATAATTACAGAAAGTGGCCTTCATGCTTCAATTAGTAATGTGATCGTGTTCCCAGGAATAGAGTGGTCATTTATGACATCTTGTGATCCATAACTCTATAGCTGGCAACAATTGTAAGCACTAGCCTGTTTATATAGATTTTTCATTTATCCCCTTGTATTTTTAATTATGTGCTCGCAGATTACATTCAACACCTTGTCAGTAGGGCTGGGTTTACACAGTCACCACAGGCTACATACAAAGCAACCTCAAACAGCAGATAACAAAATGTCAACAGCAAGATTTAATTAAAACTCAGTGAACATTTGGCATTTGGTGCTGGAGGAGGAGACTTTGCACAGAGGCTGAGAATACAGAGCATCAGTCTGGCTGCTGTACAGTATTCTATCTGTTACAATTTAATGGATGACAGGCCCCCAGATTTATCACTGCCTCTCTCATTCAAAACTTCATGTGAAGCTGTGATTCAGAGCATTGATCTACATCCACTTTTTCTTCTGCTGTAACAGTTCCGTTCCGTCCCTCTGTTCGTCAAATGTGGGTCTAATTGCCACTTTGATAACAATGGTCAGAAGACAGATTTAATACAAGGGTCTTGGCCAAAAACAAAGTGAATCATTGAAAGTACAGATCACAATGAAGACAATTTTCTAAATGTTACTCAGATGATACCTGTTGACTGCTGTCCTAGAATGTGCCCAGGGTAATTATACAAACACATGGCGGCTCAGTGGTTAGCACTGCTGTCTCACAGCGCTAGGGACCCAGGTTCGATTCTGTCTGTGTGGAGTTTGCACATTCTCCCCGTGTCTGTGTGGGTTTCCTCTGGATGCTCCAGTTTCCTCCCACAATCCACAGATGTGCAGGTTAGGGTAAATTGGCCGTGCTAATTGCCCGGAGGTTAGATTACTTACAGTGTGGAAACAGGCCCTTCGGCCCAACAAGTCCACACCGACCCGCCGAAGCGCAACCCACCCAGACCCATTCCCCTACACCGAGCACTGCGGGCAATTTAGCATGGCCAATTCACCTGACCTGCGCATTTTTGGACTGTGGGAGGAAACCGGAGCACCCGGAGGAAACCCACGCAGACACGGGGAGAATGTGCAAACTCCACACGGACAGTTACCTGAGGCGGGAATTGAACCCGGGTCTCTGGCGCTGTGAGGCAGCAGTGCTAACCACTGTGCCACCGTGCCAGGCTAGCCATGGGAAATGCACTGCTACCATAGTGGGGGGGGGTGTCTGGGTAGGATGCTCTTCATGAGGAGTGGCATGGGCTGAATGGCCTGCTTCCGCATTGTAGGGGTGCTCTTCTATGAAACAGGAACGTGTCAAAAGAATTCCTACTTTGTGTACAAAGTCAGAAATTTTTCCTGAGTCCGGTGATCCTGCTGATTTTTCCAGCAATTTCTGATTTGGGGTCAGATTCCCAGCATCTGCAGCTCTTTGCTTTTCTTGTTTCCTTCATTGTGTCACTGATTTGAGCAGGTGGTCTATAAAATGCAAGTTTCTTCATTGCTTTCATTTGTAAATAGACAGGAACAGCAATTCTCACTAAATACATCGTCAGCACTCTACCAGTGATGATCGAACTATCTTATGACACTTAATGGATCTACTACTCACTATAAGGTGGAGAGAACCACGTGTTACAATGGATGGGACTTGAATGAAAACAGGAAGTGCTGGAGAGACACGACATGTCTAGCAGCATCTATGGAGAGAGAAACAGGATTAACGTTTAATTCAGATCGCCAGCGTTCATCCGCAGATTTGATTGGATTATTAGGGCTTATTCTGCTGGCAAGATCAAATTTCAGGTCTTGTCCCTTTAAGGCCACAAAGGACTATGTGGTCAGTCTGAAGTTAAATACTGTTGGGCTTAAGGAGGTTGGCAACTTAGAGGTGCCTGTCGAATTCAGAAGGAACATAAAGTCTGTTCTTTCAGGTTCTTATTGGAGTTGTGCCCGACAAAGGGCAGCTACTTTGATCAACCATTGATAAGGTCACATGTCAAGTATGTACTTGACAAGTGGATTTTCTTTGATGAGTTTAATTTCCTTTCATTATTTCCTGCAAATATTGACAGTGTGGACAGAGGCTGCAGGCAAGTATAGCCCTGGTTTAAGGCATGAACTTCAAATGTGACCACAAGTGTGCTATTTAACTGGGGTGCAGCATCACATTACTGTCTTCACTTGGCTTTGGATACTGGACAACAATATACTCAGGTTCTCTTGCTCCAAAGACTGATGTGATAAGCCTTTTGTTGTGACTGCAGTGAAATGAACAGAGATCAGGCTCGTACGTTGACCAATCCCTGATCAGCACCGATTGTCCAATTCCGCAGTAAGCTACCAAAGTGAGATGGAGGGTGAAAGGGGGATGATCACTGATGCCCTGATGTGCAGTCTGCCTGGCAGAGTCCCTGTGTATGGACTGTCTGCTATATCACCTCAGTGACTGAAAAGTTCAGAGCCCAGGTCACAGTCTAAGGAGGATTGGCCATTCAGGACTGAGAGGAGGAGAAATTTCTTCACCCAGAGAGTAGTGAGCCTGTGGAATTCTCTGGAACAGAGAATGGTCAAGGCCCATACATTAAATGTTTTCCAAAAGGGGTTAAGTGTAGTTGCTAGTGCTAAAAGGTATAGGGAGAGCATGGTCTGGAGTTGGTTGATCTGTCATGATCATAATGAATTGTATAGCAGACCCAATGGGCCCCTTTATTTATTCACTCACAGGATGTGGACATCACCGTGCCAGGCTATATTTTCTTTTAAAGCTATTTTTCCTAAACACACCTCTGGAGTTGAACCTGAGTCTCTCAGTCGAGGGGTAGGGACATTGCAACTGTACCACAAGAGGGCCCCAGTAGGCTACTGTTTAGTGACCATCCCAAATTTGCCCAGAGGGCTGTTAAGAGTCACCCACATTAGTGTGGGTCTGGAGCCACATGTAGGTCAGACCACGTAAGGCTGGTTGATTTTCTTCACTAAATGACATTAGTGAACCAGATGGGTTTTCCTGACAATTGACAACGGGTTCATGGTCATTATTAGACCCTAAATTCCAAACTTTTTACATTTAAAATTCAAAGTCGCCCAAATTCAGGTCCCCAGAACATTCCTTGGGTCTCTGGATTAATAGTGTAGTAATGATACCACTGGGCCACCACCTGCTGTTTTGTCTATATAGGCTTGTGATGCATCTTAAAAGCAATTCATTAAATGTGTTGCACTTTGGACTCAGAGAATTATCCTTTCCAACCCGACACTAATCATGTAACATTTGATGACATTTTTGTTACTGAAAGCAATAGGGCAGACATGGATGACATAGACTGTGGTGTGTATATGGGATTCAGTGGATTTTGCTAGCTGCAAGAAACAACAGGAAATAATTAAAACAGCAGGATGCAACTTTGTACCCAGACTGCTGGGTGAACTATTATGGCTTTGAATATTCCAGAACCTTCTCCCCTGGAGACAAAAAGGGGTTTGAGACTGATTTGGAAATTCTCCCAGTCCTAAATGCAGAATTATGAGATTGTCACAGAGTTGAATAAGAAACAAATCAAGTTAATAATTGCAAATGATAGAGCTCGTGATTTTTTAAGAATGAGAATGAGTAAGTTTGGTGAAATACCTTTGACGTCGTTTTTATAATTTAAGGTGTAGAGCAGCAAACATTTTACAGACTGGCTGGAGCACAATGCAACTTCCAAAGAGAAGGGAATGGTCTGATAGAGTCATAGAGATGTACAGCACAGAAACAGACCCTTCGGTCCAACCCGTCCATGCCAACCCGATATCCCAACCCAATCTAGTCCCACCTACCAGCACCCGGCCCATATCCCTCTAAACCCTTCCTATTCATATACCCATCCAGATGCCTTTTAAATGTTGTAATTGTACCAGCCTCCACCACTTCCTCTGGCAGCTCATTCCATACATGCACCACCCTCTGTGTGAAAAAATTGCCCCTTCGGTCTCTTTTTTATCTTTCTCCTCTCACCCTAAACCTATGCCCTCTAGTTCTGGACTCCCCGACCCCAGGGAACAGACTTTGTCTAATCTTTCCTATCCATGCCCCTTATGTTTTTCTAAACCTCTATACCATTCCAATATGACTGATTGCTGCAAAATTGTCCTGACCTGCAAAACCAGTCATGCATTGACTTGAATCAAATTTGTCCCATGTGTGAGGAGTTTGTACAAATTCAATGAAGTTTATGCTCTGGCTGTGAGGAAGGCTGCAAGGCCTGGTCAGCTGATGAAGGACCAAAGTGAGCCCCCCCCCCCCCCTCTGTTATTTTGACTTTGGCCTTGCCAGAGCACCATCACCTCTGAGTCGTGAGGTCAAGTGTTCCCTCTCCATCCCAGTGAGCATAAAATACACTGACGTGGCGGTGTGTGACCAAGGGGGGAGCTGCACAGTCAGAGATGCAAGGCTTTGGGTCAAACCTCAAACCAAAACTCTGTCTCTTCTCAGAGGGAAAAGATCCCACAAGAGGCAGGCAAAGGGGACAGTCATCCCTGGTCTCCTGGTCCACAGTGATCCTTTAATTGACCAGTCATGATTTGGAGATGCCGCTGTTGGACTGGGGTGTACAAAGTTAAAAATCACACAACACCAGGTTATAGTCCAACAGGTGTATTTGGAAGCACTAGCTGCTCCTTCATTAGGTGGTTGCTTCCAAATAAACCTGTTGGACTATACCCTGGCGTTGTGAGATTTTTAACTTAATTGACCAGATAATGTAGGAAATTGCTTTGCTGGTTGTTGATATTTTGTGAGATCTTGCTGTGCACAAACTGGAGTCTGCCATTCTTTACATTAGTGCCAATCATATCACTGGGAGGTGTGAGGTTGTCTTGCCCCTCTGAACTTGTGAAATTAGGTGATATATAAATGAAAGTTCTTTCTTACTTCTGTTTGGTGAAATGTTGTTGCTGGCCTGTATTCATCCAGGCTTATGGGGATGACACACACTGTCTTCGAAAGGATCCTTTCCTCAGCCTCTACTACGAAATGATCCATGTGTTTCTAAATGATCCATGCAGAGAGCCAGACACAATGAAACAGAGGGTAGACAGTACCTTCCACTTGAGGGGATTCACTGGCTGATACAGGTAGCCCCCACTATCTGAAACTAGACATTCCCAGGAAATCTTTCATAAGCCGGAAATGGTGTAAAGCGAGGTGGATGGTTTCTATGGGGAAAACGTATCGCCATTTTTCGTGAAAGCGAAAATCCTCTTCGAAAACAGATACTAGTGAAGGTCTTTCGTAAAAGCCAAGTTGTGTAAAGCAAACTTTCGAAAAGCACAGGCTACCTGTCTTGTCAGCTATGAGGTCCAGCTGATGACAATGACTCCAGGCAGTTAGATTGGGCGGAAAGGTCAGTACCTCATCTCCTCCCTCCCCCCCCCCCCCCCACTTGGAATTCCACAACTCAACAGGAACTACCACCAACAGGGCTTCACTGAAGCCCCATTCCCCCACATCACAGCGAGACAACAATCCAGCAGGAGCTGCTCACTTGGCTGATTAGATTAGATTAGATTACTTACAGTGTGGAAACAGGCCCTTCGGCCCAACAAGTCCACACCGACCCGCCGAAGCGCAACCCACCCATACCCCTACATTTACCCCTTTGACCTAACACTACGGGCAATTTAGCATGGCCAATTCACCTGACCCGCACATTTTTGGATTGTGGGAGGAAACCGGAGCACCCGGAGGAAACCCACGCAGACACGGGGAGAACGTGCAAACTCCACACAGTCAGTCGCCTGAGTCGGGAATTGAACCCGGGTCTCTGGCGCTGTGAGGTAGCAGTGCTAACCACTGTCCCACCGTGCCACCCACTGGATGGCCAGTTCCTGATACAGAGTGATGCCAACAGCGTGGGTTCAATTCCCACACTGGAAGGACTCCCCTTCTCAAACTCTCCCTTCACCTGAGGCATGGTGACCCTCAGGTTAACCACCACCAGTCAGAGACATATACAGCACGGAAACAGACCCTTCAGTTCATGCCAACTAGATATCCTAAATTAATTCAGTCCCACCTGCCAACAGTTGGCCCATATCCCTTTAAACCCTTCCTATTCATATACCCATCCAGATGCCTTTTACATGTTATAACTGTACCAGCCTCCACCACTTCCTCTGGCAGCTCATTCCATACATGCACCACCCTCTGCGTGAAAAAGTTGCCCTCTAGGTCCCATTTAAAGTTTTTCCCCCCTCACCTAAAACGTATGCCCTCTAGTTCTGGACTCGCCCACCCTAGGGAGAAGACTTTGTCCTATTCATGCCCCTCATGATCTTATCAACCTTTATAAAGTCTCCCCTCAGTCTCCGACACTCCAGGGAAAACAGTCCCAGCCTATTCAACCTCTCCCTATAGCTCAAACCCTCTAACCCTGGCAACATTGTTGTAAATCTTTTCTGAACCCTTTTAAGTTTCACAGCATTCTTCCGATAGGAGGGAGACCGTCTCTCTAATGAGTAACTTTACCTTTAATCAACTTTCAGGGTCCAAGTAGTCATATCAGACTCAAGACATAAGGGTTTCCCCTTATGGGATATGAAATAACTGCTGAGAGGCCAGCCTCCCATCACCATTTATCCTTTATCTACAATAGCCTTGGACAATAGCACTGCCTCTCATTAGGTCAGACTTCAGGAGATCAATATCCCTGACATTCACCTGTCTATGTCAGCCAGGGCTCCCTGATTGACCCAGATTAACAGCCCCAATCAGGGAGTTTATATTCTATGAGGTCCAGCTGATGACAATGACTCCAGGCAGTTAGATTGGGCGGGAAGGTCAGTACCACATCTCCCCCACCTCCCCGCCACTTGGAATTCCACAACTCAACAGCAACAACAAATTCCTGATGAAGGGCTTTTGCCCGAAGTGTCGATTTTCCTGCTCCTCGGATGCTGCCTGACCTGCTGTGCTTTTCCAGCACCACTCTAATCTTGACTCTGATTTCCAGCATCTGCAGTCCTCACTTTTTGCCGAGCTTCAACAAAGTTATACTTCCGTAGCACCCTTTAATGATTGCAAGACACATTGTAGGTGCACAATCAAATAATTCGAGTCACAATAGGGGACTTTGAGACTGGCAACCAAATGCTTAGAAAGTAAAAGGAAACATCTTAAAAGAGACAGGGAGGCAGTGAGGTTGAAGGAGGGAATTTTGGAACTTAAGGCCCATACCAACCAAAAGCATGGCAGATAATGAAGCGATGGGAGACAGTGGTCTGATGGTGATGCCACATGACTAGTAATCCAGAAACATCCCCCCCTCCCCCCCCACCCCCCCACCAGGCTAATGTTCTGGGAATGTGGGTTCAAATCCTGCCACAGTAGATGACGAAATTAAAATTCAATAAACAATTTTGAATCAAATCATGATGGGTATAAAAATCCATCTGATTCATTAAATACCAGCAAGGAAATCTCCAGACCCACAGCAATGTGCTTTACACTTAACAATCCTTTTGGTAATGAGGGAGGTGCAATAAACACGGGCCTAGCCAGCGATCCTGACATCCCACAAATGATTCTGCTTTAAATATAGACAGGGAAGGTGCAAGTTGCCAGAACTGGAGGAATGCAGAAGGTCATTGAGCAGTTGCATGTCAGAGAGACAGGGAGGCGTGAGTGAGACCAGTGAGAGGCTTGTAAACAAGGAGGGGAAATGTAATATCAAGACCACTTTCTAATGTTGTTAGGGTTTTAATGTTTGTTCCCAGCTGTGTCACTTTGTGGTACAATATATTCCAAACAGCAATATGCCATTTTCTTGTCACTCCAGTGTTTGCGTCAAGAACGGCAGTATTAGCTGCCAAAGTGGTGCTCACACCTCTTACGTTTTCATTGGAACCTCATTCCCCTTTGTCTAAGGGACACTACAGCTTACTGCGGCAAAAAACGGTGTTGTCAATTCATGATTTAAATTGATAGCATGTGGAGACTCCAGTTCATGTCATTGTCTTCATGTTCAGTCCACTCAGCTCTCACACTGCCACAGGAAAGAAGGTTCCTCCTGCAAAATGCTCTCCCGGTTACCTTTTCCTTACACTTAATATTTATAGGTTTTTTTTTTCTTTTGCGGCTGGGTTACAGAGACCCAGCAGTGGCGTTTAGTATTCCCGCATTGTTCACTAAACTCTACTGATCAGCAGATTGCATCCTTGAAGAGAACAGAAGGAGATGTCATTAGTCATGAGTGGTGAGGGTGCCACTGTGTACTCCCATTGATTTAATTTCTAAGTGTGTTAAGATCTCCCAACAGCTTACAGGAGCAAAAATGAATACGTGGCATTTATGGAGCGCCATTTCACAATCTCGGGACATCGCAAAGCACTTTGCAGCCAATTAAATACTATTTTGTGATGCAGTCACCAGTGCAATGTGACAAACATTGGAGCCATTTGTATTCAATACGATCCCAAAACCAGCAAAGTGCTAATGAGCAGGGAATACGTTTTGATGACGTCACGTTTGGGAAAAATATCGGCCTAAACAATATGGAGAGATCCCCTGTTCTTCTTCGAAACGCTGCTATGGGAATGTTTATAGCCACCTGAGAGGGTACACAGGCCTCAGTATAACGTCTTGCCTATAGGTCAGCTGTGCAAATCCCGATTCGGAGATGCCCCCGTGTTGGACTGGGGTGTACAAAGTTAAAAATCACACAACACCAGGTTACAGTCCAACAGGTTTAATTGGAAGCACTAGCTTTCGGAGCGCTGCTCCTTCATCAGGTGGTTGTAGAGAACAAGATTGTAAGACACAGAATTTATAGCAAAAGTTTACAGTGATGTAACTGAAATTATATATTGAAAAAGACCTGGATTGTTTGTTAAGTCTCTCATCTTTTGGAATGACTATGTTGATTTCAGTTCTTTCATATGTAAATCGCAAAACGTTTTTTAGAAGTTACATTACATTAGATTAGATTACTTACAGTGTGGAAACAGGCCCTTCGGCCCAACAAGTCCACACCGATCCTCCGAAGAGCAACCCACCCAGACCCATTCCCCTACACCTAACACTCGGGGCAATTTAGCATGGCCAATTCACCTAACCTGCACATCTTTTGGACTTTAACTTTAAGTGAACTTTAACAATAGGTGTCATGTCCACCCAGATAATGTATTGAAGGTGTTAGTTCCCTGTGTGAGGCTGACTGTGCCACAACGGTCAGACTGATTCTAATCTAAAAAATGGATTTACAGAATCTCACATGGATTCATGCAGTTTTTGAGCAAAGTAAAATGTGATTCTGCAAGCCCCCTCAGTACCGCATTGAGGTGTCCATCTGGATTGTGCACTCTCAAATCACTGGTGTGGATCTTGAACAAATACATCTTGACCTCATACATGCCCATGCCACCACCCAGCCATGGCACATATTCAACATGGAGGTCAGGGATTCCACATTACAGTACAGGAGGGGTGTGACAACACTGGAGGGAGTGCAGAGGAGATCTACCAGGATCTAGTGAGTTTCAGCTATGAAGAGAGATGGACTGACTGAGGTTATTTTCCTTAGAGCAGGGATGACACGATTAAGATGGCATAGAGTCACAGAGATTTAAAGCATGGAAACAGGCTCTTTGGCCCAACCTGTCCATGTCACCCAGTTTTCACAATTAATCTAGTCCCGTTTGCCTGCATTCAGTCTACAATCCTCCATACCTATCCCATCCATGTTCCTGGTGGCATAGATTTAAAGCAAGGAGCAGGAGGATTAGACGGATGTTAGGGAAACCTTTTTCACCCAGAGGGTGGTAGGAGCCAGCAACTCCGCTGCGTGCAAGGGTGGTAGAGGCAGAAACTATCATAACATTTAAAAACAATTTAGATGGACATTTGCAATGCCAAGGTATTGAAGGCTATGAGACAAGTGGTGGACAATGGGACTGGAATAGTTAGGTATTGGTTTTGACTGTATAGACTCAATGGGCCAAAGGGCCTGTTTCTGTGCTCTGGGGCTATGTGACTATTTGGAGTTTGTGGTGATCTCAGAAATTAGCCCCAATCGTACTAACGCTGAGTGAAAATGCTGGAACTCCCTCCCTGACAGCACTGTGGGTGCAACTCCACACAAAGGACTATCACAGTTCAAGACAGCAATTAGGGATAGGCAGTAAAGGTTGGCTTTGCCATCAATGCTCACATCCCGTGTACTAATAAAACACAACATTGCCAAGGGTCAAGATTCCAAACGTGGAGAAAGAACCCTTCTGAGTGGGTGTTAGAGAAAGACCACAGAAGATTTGAAGACACCGTCAACATTCAGGGTGACTTGGACTGGGGTGGACAAAGTTAAAAATCACAACAACACCAGGTTATCGTCCAACTGGTTTATTTGGAAGCACTAGGTTTTGGAGTGTCGCTCCATCATCACCTGATGAACCACCTGACGAAGGAGCGGCGCTCCGAAAGCTAGTGTGCTTCCAATTAAACCTGCTGGACTATAACCTGATGTTGTGTGGTTTTCAACATTCAGAGTGTGGGAGCGGGGCCTTTGTTGTGACCTGTCCGCCCTTGGCCTGCTGCAGTGTCCCAGTAATTCCAAGTATGAAGGAGAGGAACAGCCCCTCCCCTTCCCAATGAGCCCTGCTGCCTGTTCCTCAGCTCCCTCCTTTCCCTCTTATTGAGTTTACCTTGTGTTTAGATGATAACTCTTCAGGACCCTGCCATTCACACTTCCTCAGGACACATTGTTTGTTTTGCTAATTATCCCAATCCCACTCCCTTTAGTTTTGCAACCTTTTGTAATTTAATCTCTCGCATTCTCCACACTATCCTTTCCTTATACTCCCCACTCTCCCACTTGCTTAATTCTAATTGATCCTGGTTCTGATCAATGATAATAAAGCCACAATATTAACTCTCAGAGGAACTTACTGCCATCTTCTGTAGCAGGGGAGGGTACATAATTAAGTGAGAGTGTTGTGAGTGGTGACTACACTAGCTTCTTATCTTTACCCAACTGAGGTGAGCTGAGAGTGACTGCGCTTGATATCAAGGCCATATTTGACCAAGTGTGGCATCATAGACCCCTGGCTAAACTGGGCAGAATGGGAATCGGGGGACAACTAGTTGGAATCATACTTGGCACATAGGGAGATGATGGTGGTTGTTGGAGATCAATCATCTCTGCCCCAGAACATCCCTGCAGGGTTCCTCACAGTAATGTCCCAGGGCCAGCCATCTTCAGCCTCTTCATCAATGACCTTCCCTTCATCATAATGTTCGCTGATGATTGTGCAATGTCCAGCACCTCACAATAACACAGATCCTACAACAATCCATGTCGAAATGCAGCGAGACCCGGATTATATTCAGGCTTTGGCTGATCAGTGGCAAGTAGCATTCATGCTCCGCAACCAAACTTGCAGGTGTAGTGGACAGCAAAGAAGGTCCCCTCCGATTACAACGGGATCTTGATCAGATGGGCCAACGGGCTGAGGTGTGGCAGATGGAGTTTAATGCAGATAAATGTGAGGTGCTGCATTTTGGAAAGGCAAATGAGAGCCAGACTTATACACTTAATGGTAAGGTCCTGGGGAGTATTGCTGAACAAAGAGACCTTGGAGTGCAGGTTCATAGCTCCTTGAAAGTGGAGTCGCAGGTAGATGGGATAGTGAAGAAGGCATTTGGTCTGCTTTCCTTTATTGGTCAGAGTATTGAGTACAGGAGTTGGGAGGTCATGTTGCGGCTGTACAGGACATTGGTTAGGCCACTGTTGGAATATTGCGTGCAATTCTGGTCTCCTTCCTATCGGAAAGATGTTGTGAAATTTGAAAGGGTTCAGAAAAGATTTATCAGGATGTTGCCAGGGTTGGAGGATTTGAGCTTTTGGGTGAAGCTGAATAAGCTGAGGCAGTTTTCCCTGGAGGTCGGAGGCTGAGGGGTGACCTTATAGAGGTTTATAAAATCATAAGGGGCATGGATAGGATAAATAGATAAGATCTTTTCCTTTTGGTGGGGGAGTCCAGAGCTAGAGGGCATAGGTTTAGGATGAGAGGGGAAAGATATAAAACGTACCTAAGGGGCAACTTTTTCACACAGAGGGTGGTACGGGTATGGAATGAGTTACCACAGGAAGTGGTGGAGGCTGGTACAATTATAGCATTTAAAAGGCATCTGGGCATATGAATAGAAAGGGTTTAGAGGGATATGGGCCAACTGCTGGCAAATGAGACTAGATTAGGTTAGGATATCTGGTCAGTATGGATGAGTTGGACCGAAGGGCCTGTGTCCATGCTGTACATCGCAATTACTCTATAACACTATAAGTGCCAGGAAAAGGACATCTCCAACAGGAGATAATCTATCAATTACTCCTTTACATCACTGACCTTTCACTATCAATATCTTGGCAGTTATCTTTGACCAAAAACTGAACTGGACTAGCTATGTAATGCTGTAGCCATGAAAGCAAGTCAGAGGCTAGGAATCCTTCAGCAAGTTACTCACCTTTTGACTCCCAAAAGTCTATCACCTCGAAGGCACAAGTCAGTGATGGAACACTACTTGCCAGGGCACATGCAGCTCCAAAAATTCTGAAAAAAGCTCAGCACCATCCAGGATGCTTGATTGGAACCACATCCACAAACCCCACCACCAACATTCAGTAACTGTAATGTGTGCCACCCACAAGGTGCACTGCAGCAATTCACTAAGTCTCTTCACAAAATACCTTCCAAGCCCATGTCCGCCACCATCTAAAAGGCAGCAGTTGCATGGGGACACTATCACCTGAAATTTCTCCTCCAAGCCTCACATTACCTGACTTAGGGGGATTTAAGGAGAAAGTGAGGTCTGCAGATGCTGGAGATCAGAGCTGAAAATGTGTTGCTGGAAAAGCGCAGCAGGTCAGGCAGCATCCAGGAGAATCGACGTTTCGGGCATAAGCCCTTCTTAGGGGGATTTAATTCTATGCCCTCAGTTACATGGGATATACAGGACTGTGAGCCCATGGATACCAACACTACGTCGCCTAACTGTCTCCTAAACAGGAAGTGGATGTACAAGCGTTAAAGTTACAATTTCAAGCCAGACGTTACTGACCATGAGAAGGTTAAAACAATGGAGAAACATCAAAGCAAAAAGTATCAGCCACAGTACAATTTTACACAGAGTGCGGTAGGAGTGTAGAACACATTGCCAAGGTAATGCTGGAGGTAGATACAATAGGGGCATTTAAGAGACTTGTTGATAAGCACATCAATAAATGGAGAGATACGGGCAAGTGGAAGAGATTAGTTTAATTTGGCATCATGTTTGGCACAACATCATGGGCCGAAGAGCCCATTCCTGTGCTGTACTGTCAAACGTTCGACATTCTAATTGTAGACACATGGCAAGAGCTCTTTAAAAGCAGGGTAGAAAGTTTGGTGAAGAGATAGGAAGTTAGAGACTCACATCACCTGAGCTCTTACATTGTCATAACACTGAGGGGACATTCAAAAGAAACAGGAAGTATTGATCTTACTTGAGGTCACCGTGATCGAGCCGTGGGACTGAGATAGTGTACTTTAGATTAGATTAGATTCTCTACAGTGTGGAAACAGGCCTTTTGGCCCAACCAGTCCACACCGACACTCCGAAGAGTAACCCACCCAGACCCATTCCCCTACCCTATACTTTTACCCCAACTAACACACCTAACACTACGGGCAATTTAGCCTGGCCAATTCACCTAACCTGCACATCTTTGGACTGTGGGAGGAAACCGGAGCACCCGGAGGAAACCCACGCAGACACGGGGAGAATGTGCAAACTCCACACAGTCAGTCGCCCGAGGCTGGAATTGAACCCGGGTCCGTGGCGCTGTGAGGCAGCAGTGCTAACCACTGAGCCACCGTGCTGAAGAATGCAGCAATTTCAGACAGGGCATGTAAGAGAGAAAGTTGGAGAAAATGGAGCAGCATAGGACATGCAAATAATGATGAGGAAACTAATGGTGTAACTCCAAGAGATGTAGAAGGGTTTGAGAGAAAATAAAGTGTAGAAGAAGCACACAAAAGAGACAAGTTTCAGATATTACACAAGAGAGCTATGTTTAATTAACTCTTATATACGGTTATTAATAAAAGAATACATCAGGAGTGCAAGTACCTTAATCAAGGATAAGGAGTCAACAGCTTCACTGAGTGTACTGGTAGACAGACAGAACTCAGAGCACTCAATAAGTGTCCAGCTGTGATAGTAGCATTAGCCTAAAGCACAGAATAAAGCAACGTGGTCTATCCACAATTGCTGATGTGTGCTTCCAATTTCACTGTCATAAAATCTCCACTTGCTGAATGAGGTTACCAATTGTTACTACTTACATTCAACTGACTCATTTCAAACTGGTTGGGACCTTCAGTCACAGAGGAGATGTTGGATCAGATGACCAAAAGCGTGGTCAAAGAGGTCCGTCCTAGAGAGTGTCTCAAACAGGGAATGTGAAGCAGAAACGTTTAGGGAGGGTATTTCAGAGCTTGGCAACCAGGCAACAGAAAGCACAGCCACCAAGGATGGACCCACTGAAATTGTGAATGTGCAAGGCGTGAGGAGCACCGATATCTCAGAGGGCTTTGGGATTACAGGAGATTACACAAGTACAGAAGACCAAAGATTCCAAAGTATTATGTCCAAAGACACTGACCACGGAGAGGGTAAAATTGGAATTAGACTGAGATGCTAAACAGGCTGAATCACATTTGTTGATGACGACATAGCGCACTTAATTTTCAGTTGTGGTGAAGTTTATGAAAGTGAAGAATTTATTAGAGAGTCTAACAGATGACGGATGGGATTCTTTCTGTTTCCTATCATTCTGTGCCACTTCCTCTGGCAACTCATTCCATACACACACCACTTTCTGCTGAAAAAGTTGCCTCTTAGGTCCGTTTTTAATTGTCCCCCTCTCACCATAAAGCTATGTCCTCTAGTTTTGGATTCTACTAATCTGGGGAAAAGACCTTGGCTATTCACCTTATTTATGCTCCTCATGATTTACAAACTTTTGTAAGATCACCCCTCAACATCTGATGCTCCAGGGAAAACAGCCCCGGCCTATTCAGCCTCTCCCTATAGCTCAAACCCTCCAACATCAGTAATGTCCTTTTAAATCGTTTCTGAACCCTTTCAAATTGTAAGGCCTATACTCTTCAGTGAGGGAAGGGTTAAACAACATTCAAGCCTGGGATGCTAATGAAATATTTAGCAATCTGCAGACTGTTGAGGATGTAATATGGAAGAGAAAATTGGTTGCTCATTAGTGGAGAGTGACCCAAGCTCATTAAAAGCGATTTGTTAAAGAGATTATTAACATGTTTAAGATAGCTGGTCAGGAATAAATGAGGAAGATATAGCTCTCAGTTTCTAACTTTCAATTACATTCTACCACCAGTATCTGATTTCTTCACTCTTTTCTGCAGCCAGTGCAGTCTGCCTTTGATATCATTTGCTTTTGAAATCCCAAGTGCATTAATTCTAAACGGTTACTTGATATTCCAGTCTGCATAAGGCACTTGGTTCCACCTCTCCATTGCAAAAGCGACAGAAAATCCATATTGTTTCCCAGAGTAGGAATGCCATTATGTAATAAATTTGAAATCCATTTCTGTTGTGCTTCTTTTGGTTTAAAGAATTTTTTTTTTTCAAAAAAAAAATCAATTACAAAGCTTTTTCTGTACCTGTTAGAGTTATACTTAGGAAGGTGGCAGATTAAAGTACCACTGATGGATAATGTGACAGTGCCAGCACTTGGTGTCATTATTGATATGCTGGAGGATGTTAAATATGTGTCAGGTATCAAAGATGTCAGTGTGTGGGAAAAAATATCAATATTATTTGAGGTTTTCCTCTTGGTCTGGGCTTACTTAAAACATAAAATGGACTAGCCTGGTTCTGTTTAAGTACTTGCTGTCAGGTGTATCACATGTATAACATTCAGTCACACTCTGTACTAGAATTCTCGTCATTTTGGGCTGTTCCCCAGTGTATAAAGGCCAACAGTACACAAAATGGATAGAAATTGGAAGCTGGAATTAGAAAAATCTCATTTCTAGACCTGTTTACAGAGATGTGGTTCATTCAGTTTGAGTCTGAAAGAGCTGTCAGTGATCTAGTCATTTGAACTGTGAAAGTTGGACGAGAGAGAGAGCCAAGGGATGGAAGAAGCCAGATTCAACTTGTTTATTTTATATTTTCAGCTTTGTATTGTTTTTGCTGAGTCCTTTGTTTCTCGATCAGTTTTGTTGGTCATGCTGAAGAATTCATTGAATAAAATGATAGTTTTGTTAAAATGTTCATTCCCTGTGGGCCACAGCGTGTGGAGATACTTTCCAATTAACTTGTTTGGAGATGTTGCGACGCACCTCTGGAGCAGGTTGGACTTGAATCCAGACCTCCCAGCCCAGAGGGAGGGATACTGTGCCGCTAGAGTCCCTCCACAGTGTGGGGAGATGTGGGATCATCATTGCAAACAGTTGTGTTAGGAAATATTCCATTTATGAGCCCAGCAGAGTGATTCTTGAGTAACCATTAATTGGGAATGGTAGCCATGATGTGGATAAAAGGGCTGTCATCCAAGGGGCAGTTGAATCGCTTGCGCTTGTACCCTCTGGAATTCAGAAGATTGAGGGGGGAGGGGATCTGATTGAGGAATATAAAATACTAAAGAGGATTGATAAGATGGATGTTGAACAGATCTTCCCTCTTGTGGAACAGTCTCGAACTAGAGGTCATAGACATAGAGTGAGAGAAGTTAGGTTCAAAACTACGAATGAGGAGAAACTTCTCCTCCTAGATGGTTGTGAATTTGTGCAATTCACTGACCCCAGAGTGCAGTGGAGGCAGAATCAATCAACAGGTTCAAGAAAGAAAGAGATATGTTTCTAATGAAAAGCAGGAAAAGGGGGTTGGGGAACAGGCAGGAGAGTGGAGTTGAGACAAGGAATACGATCAGCCATGATCATGTTAAATGGCAGAGCAGTCTCAAAGGCCTCCCATTCCTAACTCCTATGTTCCCCTGTCTCTAATTTTACAACACAACACAATCCCCACACCAACACCAGTAGCTCATCTGCCCTTGGAGAACTGAATAACCCAACCTACAGCCAGCTGCATCAATATGGGAAATAAAAACAGAAATTGCTGGAAAAACTCAGCAGGTCTGGCAGCACCCGCGGAGAGAAGTCAGAGTTAATGTTTCAGGCCCAGTGACTCTTCCTCAGATACTCAGAACAGATGGTTCTGAGGAAGGGTCTCCAGACCCAAAACATTAACTCTGATTTCTCTCCACAGATGCTGACAAACCTACTGAGTTTTTCCAGCAATTTCTGTTTTTATTTCTGATTTCCAGCATTCACAGTTCTTTCGGTTTTTATTTTACATCAGTGTAGGAATGTATTTGCTTCTTGTAGTCTGATGTAAAATTGTTAGAAGGAGGGACAATACACATGGTTAATTCAATTGAAAAGATAAAAATAAAATATTCCATTAAATCATTGTAAGCAGGTTAAAATCATTTGTCCAAATTAATCATGCAAGTAAAATTTATACAGAGCAGGCGCATATAACTCAATACAAAAGTTAAATCTGCATTAATATCAGAAAATCACAACTGCAAATGTGGAAAATAAAAATGGGAAATGCCAAAAACATGAAAACTTGCAGGTCAGCCAAAGAATGACAGGTTGCAATGAAATGTTTCTGCATCCTTGAGGACTATATTAGCCCTAACACAGCAAAAAAAATTCAAATGCCAGTCTCAGTTCCTCAGTTTCCTTTATAGAAACTGCAGGTTTAAGAAAAAGAACAAAATGTGAATGAATCATTACCAACGTTTATTTAGTATTTGATCAATATACTTTACAGTCCTTGGTCTAACTTACATTACAACTGGCATTTCAGATATGACCACAGGAGGCAGCATGTCTTAAACAGTCCCCAGCATTAATGGTGCATTCATCTTAAAAATAAATCCTCAATATGTCTTCTGGTTTTCAGATCTGTTTAGATTTGATTAATGTTTACAGCTTTAAGCTGTTACACAATAATGTCTTACAGTTCCTCAGTGTATCACTCCACCATGTCCTTGACTGTGCGTCTCTGTTGCAAACCACTTTAATGACTCAGAGGTGACCTTTCCCTCCCACAATAGTCTAAGAAGCGAGAGTTAGAAAATCCCGCTTTCCCAGCAAGGTATGTGCGCTGTCAATATTGTGCTTGACTCTTGACCTAAATTGGGAGGGTGTGGTTCAGAATTCTGAACCTGTATTGGAAACAAGTTTTTTTTTGAGTTTTGTGCATTTATTAACACATCAGCACTGAATCTTGTCACCTTTCACCAATATTATTGCTTGTGAGTTTGAAGATAAGCTGCATAGATTGCTGGAGGGCTCCAGCCATCTCTGCCAATTCTTCCAGCACAGAAAATGTGACCAAAATAACTGATGGACCTTAACGCATTGGAGATGACTTGTACCTCAGAAATGCATTTTAAAGTTGCACAATATTGCAGCTTGATTTTGTGTGAGTTTTAGAAATTGCGTAAGCTTCCTTTCCAACTCACTTCGCTCCTCCTGTGAATTAGTTATCTCCGTTGCATTTCAAGCCGTTCTGCAGGCATTTACATGTGTTAACCCCTGGCCCTCGCCGTCCTAATTAATGCTTCAGACATCAGTCTTCTCCAAGGTGAGAACAAATGCTTTCACCCTTTCAGTGTCCTTTCCAGTCTTCACAAATGCAAGGCAATTTTGTCCTGCCCTGCGTTACACCAAAGCGTTTCTCTCTCACTGATATTACAAAACCAAACACTGGACTGAGTGGAAAGAAAGCCCAGTAAAACACTCTATGATATCGTTTGAGATGAAGTGAGTTATATGGATGATTAGATTCCCTACAGTGTGGAAACAGGCCAACCAGTCCACACCGACCCTCGAAGAGTAACCCACCCAGACCCATTCCCCTCTGACTAATGCACCTAACACTATGGGCAATTTAGCATGGCCAATTCACCTAACCTGCACATCTTTGGAGTGTGGGAGGAAACCAGAACAAACCCACGCAGAGATGGGGAAAACGTACAAACTCCACACAGACAGTCGCCCGAGGCTGGAATCGAACCTGGGACCCTGGTGCTGTGAGGCAGCAGTGCTAACCACTGAGCCACTGCGCATTCACGTCAGTTCTGAGGAAGGGTCACTGGACCCGACACATTAACTCTGATTTCTTTCCACAGATGCTGCCAGACCTGCTGAGATTTTTCCAGCAATCTCTGTTTTTGTTTCTGATCTACGTAGGCAAACCTGTCTGCGATTTTACACACCAACACTGTCCCCAGCCAGGAGTTCCATGTATGTGGTACATTTAATAACTTCAGACTGTTCTCAAGCAAAAGTTGACATTGGACCACCTAGGTAGGAAGAAGAACAGATGATCAAAGGTTTGACCAAAGATATATGTTTGAAGATTATTTTAAAGAGGTGAAGAAGGTTAGGGAGAGAATTCCAGAGCTGAAGACATAAGCATACTTTGTTTGGCAACACTCCCCAGGATCTCAGTATTAAGTGTTTAAGTCCTGCCCTGGCTTGCCTTCCCAAAATGCAGAAATTGCAACAGCAAGAGACTAGTGGTGAAAGAGTGCAAAGATCTTGGAGGGCTGTCGATGTTGAAGAGGAAAGAGAGATTGCAAGAACAAAGTCAGGGAGGGATATGAGAAATGGACGAGATTTTAAAATATAGGCAGTGGGATTATTTGAAGAAGGAATTTTCCCCAGGATATTCTGGGGAAGATGTTCTGGTTTTTATTTGGGGGGTATCCTGGGGCCGTCAACATGGGGCTGGACAGTAAGACAGGGCATGGCCTCAGTGAAAGCCCAGAGAACAGAGCTCTGACACTGAGGCACTCCATGGTCCACACTGCCTTACAGCATCAACTGAGCAACTGAGTCTCTCCGTTAATCCAAACTGCTGATGAGATCAGAAACAGAGATCGAATTATTAAAAATGATAAATGGCTACAAGGCTGGTGTTTTTGAATTTTGGAAGATTGAAAGGAACGCTGAGGAGAAAGTAAGCCTGTCACTGTCTTGAGGGGATATGTGATATGTTTGTGGAGCCAAGCACTGGCAGTGTGGGGCTGAGTGCAGTATCGCCACTAATCCTCCTTTCAAAACTGCACTGAACAGTCTGTTTGGTTAACGGTGATAGAGGATGAACCACTAACCAGTCTTAACAAGAAAAGGCACTCATCTTAACAACAAGCTTTAGTTTATAACTTCTAATAATAATTAGATATTATTATTAGAAGCAACATAGACTCATAGAGATGTACAGCATGGAAACAGACCCTTCAGTCCAACTCATCCATGTTGACCAGATATCCCAACCCAATCTAGTCCCACCTGCCAGCACACAGCCCATATCCCTCCAAACCCTTCCTATTCATATACCCATCCAGATGCCTTTTAAATGTTGCAGTTGTACCAGCCTCCACCACTTCCTCTGGCAGCTCATTCCATACACGCACCACCCTCTGCATGAAAAAGTTGCCCCTTAGGTCTCTTTTATATCTTTCCCCTCTCACCATAAACCTATGCCCTCTAGTCCTGGACTCCCCCACCCAAGGGAAAAGACCTTGTCTATTTACCCTATGATTTTATAAACCACTATAAGGTCACCCCTCAGTCTCCGACACTGCAGGGAAAACAGCCCCAGCCTTTTCAGCCTCTCTCTATAGCTCAAACCCTCCAACCCTGGCAACATCCTTGTAAATCTTTTCTGAACCAATTCTGAGTACTCCAGGAAAGATATATCTGAGCCAATTATGGTTGAGAGCTAGATTCTTTTATTAAATCCCAAGACTATGTGGACATTCAACTATAGACATGCGACACAATCTCTGACGGTATATATCTCATAACTTCATAACTTCTCGCTGTAACTCTGCTACACCATCCCGGGCTCTGGCAGATTCATTATACACCAGTGTTTACTCTAATTTATGACCTGCTGTATGATACCAGATGCTGTGTGGTATCATGTACTGTCTGGTAATCATGACTGTGTAAGTGTGAAACCAATTTCCTCAGCAGGATAGGGAGCTGAGTCTTTGTGTTTCTGTTCAGCAGTAGCTCTGAATGTGTTTCTAAGCCTCTTTCCTCTCGGCCAATCCAGAATGCAGTGAAGATTCGGCTACATTTTTGCACATCTGTAGGCCAGACTGGTTTCTTCTGCTGAGGATATCAGTGAATTAGATGAGTTTTTGCAACTACTGATGATGGTTACTTGGTCACTATTATGATAGTTTTTTTAGGCCTGAATTTTATTGGGATTCAACTTGCCAGGGTGGGATTTTTGAACCGACATCCCAGAATATTTGCCTTGAGCTCAGGATTACTATCCACTGACATTATCGGTCTGCCTTCCCTAAACCATAATGGAGTGGGCTGGACCCAACCTTTAGCAGTGCAGTGTAGACGTGGGAATTCTTTAAGAGCAACATAACCGTTCTGACTCTGTGTTTGAACCCTGTGGGGTTGTTGGTACCCATGGTGAATATCTGACATGCTCATTACCAGAGCTGGATGTAAGAGGCTGGAGCTGTCATTTGTGAATAACACCCTGCTGTCCCAAACAACCACAGCAGGGTTCCATACATTGCAAAAATCTCATTTTCTGGATTAGTGGTGCTGGAAGAGCACAGCAGTTCAGGAAGCATCCGAGGAGCAGTAAAATCGACGTTTCGGGCAAAAGCCCTTCATCAGGAATAAAGGCAGAGAGCCTGAAGCGTGGAGAGATAAGCTAGAGGAGGGTGGGGGTGGGGTGAAAGTAGCATAGAGTACAATAGGTGAGTGGGGGAGGGGATGAAGGTGATAGGTCAGGGAGGAGAGGGTGGAGTGGATAGGTGGAAAAGGAGATAGGCAGGTAGGACAAGTCCGGACAAGTCATGGGGACAGTGCTGAGCTGGAAGCAAATGTGGCTGTGGTAGCGAGTTTGTTTCACGACATGGTTGAAGAGCTTCGGGGCAGAGGAAATGACCTGGGAGTTGCAGTGGGAGAGGGACTCCCTGAGATTCTTGTAGAGAGAGGAGGAAAACCTCTTCAAGGCAGGCATCCTTGCAAGAGGATTCGCAGTCGGGTTAAAATCAACGAGGTAAAAACAATGACTGCAGCAAAAATCTCATGTCAGCCTCAAGTAACAGTTTCCATGGTAATCGTACACAAGATCTTAACCTCGATGCATCAGGAGAAATAATCAATGACCATGAAGTTAGTCATCCTGTTGAAAATGAACAAATCCATTCCTGTGTGTTCTCCAGGTATTGTGGGGAATTAGGTGGGTATTATAGGCTCTCTTTGTTCTGGTGTGTGGATGGCACATGTCTTACAATTGGCAATGAGTTGCTCAAGGTCTCTGGACATCCCAATGGCCCACCTCTGCATGACAATTCCCAAACGTCTTTGTTGCAATTTCCATTAGCTAGTCCTCTGGAAGTAAAACTGGGATGGCAGGTTATTCAGCCGACAGTAGTATGCCATCAACAATGGCAAAATTCTTCCTGTGTTCCAACTATGTTTCAGTGGCCACACTGCTGGGCTTTGGCTGCAGCCAGCCCTCAGTGTAATACCACTGAGCAGCAAGACATCCCTGGTCTCTCATCTCTTGTTCTTACATCTGGCTAAGCTGATTGTGACTTGCTGGTCGCTGTGCCACCATAGACCAGACGGATGAGCGGATTTCTTCAACAAAGTCTACATCGTGTAATCTTCTGAAATGCTTTCTCTTGATGAAGATTCACGCACCATGCTCGAGTCTTCCTGAGGAGCTATTTCATGGGCTCTGAAACGGTTACATGGTTAACAAAAAAATCTTTGAAAGAATCTGTGAACACCCTGGAGTGGAGTTGAGAATTCTGTGATGGCTTTAGTCTCCTGAAGGTCCACCATCACATCTTCACTGTTGACAAAGTGTGAGAATTTCCATTTAAATATAGTGACACTCTCTGAGCTTGTCTTCCACTCTTTCAGCATGGATCGGTACATTATCCATGTGACATACATCTCCACAAAGACTTTATAAGATGGTTAACATTGTTATGTTGCATTAGGTTTCACAGTTAGGTTGTCTTTAAGAGACAAATTTGTGATATCATCACTGTATTGGAGCATGTGACCTCCATGTTAAAGGAATTCATATTTCATCTAACCCTGGGATCACTTTAAACATGACATGGACCACAGAGATGTCAGTCAAAGAACCTGCTTCTCACCTTTCAGTGGCATCAGTTTCTGTAAGGACAGAGAGTTGTACAGGTCTTTATTGACAAGCAAGAAGGCAGTACACTTTATTTGTTAGAATGCAAATTATTTCAAGATGCAATACGAGTGCCTTGCTTAAAAAAAAGGCTTAAGTTTCAAATAAAAGCAAAACTACAGACCTATCCTGAAGCACAGTAAGTATTCTCAAATTTTGAGAAGATTTGTAGCTCATGTTGAGGCTCTGGATGTAGGTTTGCTCGCTGAGCTGGAAGGATTGTTTTCAGACGTTTCGTCACCATACTAGGTAACCTCTTCAGTGAGCCTCCAGGCGGAGTTTTCATCCAGAGGCCCACTGAAGATGTTACCTAGTATGGTGACGAAACATCTGAAAATGAACCTTCCTGCTCAGCGAGCCAACCCACATCCAGTAAGCATTCTATCTCTCCTTCCCTTTTAAATAAACAAAAACGAGACTGGTGATCTGATGTAAAAGCTGTTAAACATTCGAGAAAGCAAAGCGCAAAAGGTGCCCTAGAAAAAAATACTTCTTAAAGACCCTGCAAAAGTGATGCTATACATTAATAAAGCTTGCTTGTGTCCAGATCTGGAGTCAACAGCAATTCAGATTTGGGACCACATCCACAGACCCACCCCCTCACACTACAGGCTCTACCTTGCAGTTGAAGGGTTTTCTGTTCCTGAGCATCTTGTCCAGGTCTGAAATGCATTCTGTCTCTTTCTCTGAAGTACTCTTCGGTGTTGAATGTTGCCACAAGGCTCCTCAGGTTGGCTGGCATCAGCAATCAGCAGAATTTGATTTTTCTTGACGCCCTCTCGGTCACCAGTGCGTTTTTCCACTATCTTTTTTTTCTGGAGATGCTAAACTCGATCTTGTCTCAGTTGACAGTGTTCAAAAGGCTGTGGAGGTTCATCACTGAGCCGTTTCAACACGCAAATCAAACGATACATAAACGAGGGGCCCCCCCCGCCTCGCACCCTCAGACCCATAGTCTCGCTTCCTGACACACCGACAAATAGTGTTTAGATTAGAGGGGAGCTGGAAAAGCACAGCATCCGAGGAGCAGGAAAATCGACATTTCGGGCAAAAGCCCTTCATCAGGAACCGGCAATAGGCTATCAAAGGGATTGCAACGCGACTCAAACACCTAGGAGAAACACAACCCACTCCATCCACACAACCCAGGAATCCCTCAACATTATCAAAGACTAGAGGACAACGAGGTCATGGTTTCCTTCGATGTGATGGCCCTATCGAATAAGGGCCATCACCCTTATTCGATAGGGTGAATAAGCATCACCCTAGCCAAAGAAACACTGACCTCACTGTCAGATAGACCAAGGACACAAAACACCTGACAGCACCAACTCCATCAGCAAGGACAGCATCCTCAAACTAGTAGACCTCTGCCCCACAACACACTTCACCTTCAACGACAAGATCTACAAACAAATCAATGGGATGATATCAGGACTCTTACCAGAAGCATTTACGTCGAGGTTAGAATGAACAGCCTTTCCCACAATCCAGCCCAACCTTTGGGCCCACTATGTGGATGACACCTTTGCCATCATGAAACGCAACAAATTAGAAAACACCCGCAAACACATAAACAACATCTTTACTGGTATAAAGTTCACCAAAGAGAAAAAGACAAACAACAGCCTCCCCTTCCTAGACATCACGGCCGAGCCAATGGCGAGCTGCAGACCAGCCTTTCCAGGAAAGCCCCACACACTGACCAGATACTCAACTACAGGAGCAATTATCCCAACACCCACAACCAGAGCTGCATCAGGACATTATTTAGACGAGCCACGAAACACTGCAGTACCCAGGAACTACGAGAGGCCAAGGAAAGACACCTGCACAACGTATTCAGGAACAACGGGTGCCCGATAAGCGCAGTCTGCCTAAACAAGAAGACACAACATGCCCACAGACTCTAGCCACCCTGCCATACACTAAAAACATCCCAGAGATGATGTCCAGACTACTCCGGCCCCTAGCCCCTAGCCCACAAACCTGCCACCACACTGAAACAGCTCCTGATGAATTTAAAGGACCCCATACCAACAACCAGCTGAACAAACGACATATAGAAAATACTCTGCAAGGACTGCAACAAATATTACATTGGACAGACGGGCAGGAAGCTAGCCACCACGATACATGAGCACCAACTAGCCACCAAAAGACACGACCAACTATCACTAGTATCCTTACACACAGACAATGAGGGACACCAGTTCGACTGGGACAATACATCCATCCTGGGACAGGCTAAACAAAGACACACACGGGAATCCCTAGAGGCCTGGCATTCAAACCGGAACTCCATTAACAAACATATCGATTAGTACTCCACTTACCAACCTCTCAGAAACAGAACTGCAAGTGATATCACCCATCACAACAGACCAAGACACATAAATAGCAAGTGGGACAGAACTCCAACACTTCACCCGATGATGTTACTGAGCATGGTGATGAAACATCTGAGAACAAATCTACCAGCTCAGTGAGCAAACTTTACAACCTGACGTAAACCGAAAGGTTTCTGGAGGCTAATGATATTAAAGGATATGAAGATAATGTGGGAAATTGGCATTGATGTGATGGGGTCAGCCATAGTCTGGAAAGGTGAGGTAAACGTGACAGCTAAATAACCCATTCCGGTCCCTATGTGCCTGTTCATTGGAGGCTCCAGAGAAAATCACAAGCGAGTGCTGCTGACCACACAATTTAATGCCCCTGCCAGGGACATTAGGAAACCTCGCAGGGAAAGTCCTGCCGCAGGTCGTTCATATAGTGCAGCCATTGGGAAAAGAACTGCACGTTAGTTTTTATGTATTTTTCACTAAAATATTAGAGAGACTGGGAAAGGAGAACGCGCAACAAGATCTGCGTGTCCTTGTCCTTGTAAGCACGCGTGTGCAGCAGGCATTGAAGAAGGCAAATGGTATGTTGGCCTTCATAGTGAGAGGATTCGAGTGCAGGAGTAGGAATGTCTTGATGTAATTGTACAAGGCCGTGGTGAGACCGCACCTGGAGTATTGCATGCAGTTTCGGTCTCCTTATCTCAGGGAGGATGTTCTGGCAGTGCAGAAAGTGCAGTGAAGGTTTACCAGGCTGATGCCTGGGACAGTAGGCCCGATATAAGAAGAGAGACTGGATTAGTTAGGACCACAGTCACTGGGGTTTAGAAGAACAAGAGGGGTCTCATAGAAACCTACAAATTTCCAACAGGATTAAGGCAGGTTGTTCCCAATGACCAGGAAACCAAGGGCCAGGGGTCACAGTCTCAGGATAAAAGGGTAGGACTGAAGTGAGGAGAATGTTCTTCAACCAGACAGCAATGAGCTTGTGAAATTCCCAGCCACAGACAGGAGTTGAGGCCAAAATGCAAATTGTGTTCAAGAAGGAGGTGGAGATAGCTCTTTGAGCTAAAGGGATCATAGACTATGGGGAGAAAGCAGGAAAGTGGGCGGGTGGGGGGAATGGGGTGGCTTGAATGATCATTCTGAATGGCAGAGCAGGCTCGAAGGGCAAAACAGCCTCCTCCCATTCCTAATTTCTAAGTTTCAATTTAAACTTAGAGTCCGTCATTGCTCAATCACACACTTACCTTCTGCTGAACCATCAATAACGGGTTCTCTCCCTTTAATATGGCTGTTTCCCCCTGGGAAAAAGCAGCAGCCAGCTACTCAGTCATTGTCAGCTTCATACCCGGATATTGTCAGGTTCATACCCGGATATTGTCAGGATCATACCCGGATATTGTCAGCTTCATACCCGGATATTGTCAGGATCATACCCGGATATTGTCAGCTTCAAACCCGGATATTGTCAGGATCATACCCGGATATTGTCAGCATCATACCCGGATATTGTCAGGATCATACCCGGATATTGTCAGCATCATACCCGGATATTGTCAGCTTCATACCCGGATATTGTCAGCATCATACCCGGATATTGTCAGGTTCATACCCGGATATTGTCAGGATCATACCCGGATATTGTCAGCTTCATACCCGGATATTGTCAGGATCATACCCGGATATTGTCAGCTTCATACCCGGATATTGTCAGGATCATACCCGGATATTGTCAGCTTCATACCCGGATATTGTCAGGATCATACCCAGATATTGTCAGGATCATACCCGGATTTTGTCAGCATCATACCCGGATATTGTCAGGATCATACCCGGATTTTGTCAGGATCATACCCGGATATTGTCAGCTTCATACCCGGATATTGTCAGGATCATACCCGGATATTGTCAGCTTCATACCCGGATATTGTCAGGATCATACCCAGATATTGTCAGGATCATACCCGGATTTTGTCAGCATCATACCCGGATATTGTCAGGATCATACCCGGATTTTGTCAGGATCATACCCGGATATTGTCAGCTTCATACCCGGATATTGTCAGGATCATACCCAGATATTGTCAGGATCATACCCGGATTTTGTCAGCTTCATACCCGGATATTGTCAGGATCATACCCGGATATTGTCAGCTTCATACCCGGATATTGTCAGGATCATACCCGGATATTGTCAGCTTCATACCCGGATATTGTCAGGATCATACCCAGATATTGTCAGGATCATACCCGGATTTTGTCAGCATCATACCCAGATATTGTCAGGATCATACCCGGATTTTGTCAGCATCATACCCGGATATTGTCAGGATCATACCCGGATTTTGTCAGGATCATACCCGGATATTGTCAGCTTCATACCCGGATATTGTCAGGATCATACCAGGATATTGTCAGGTTCATACCCGGATATTGTCAGGTTCATACCCGGATATTGTCAGGATCATACCCGGATATTGTCAGCTTCATACCCGGATATTGTCAGGATCATACCCAGATATTGTCAGGATCATACCCGGATTTTGTCAGCATCATACCCGGATATTGTCAGGATCATACCCGGATTTTGTCAGGATCATACCCGGATATTGTCAGCTTCATACCCGGATATTGTCAGGATCATACCAGGATATTGTCAGGTTCATACCCGGATATTGTCAGGATCATACCCAGATATTGTCAGGATCATACCCAGATATTGTCAGGATCATACCCGGATTTTGTCAGCATCATACCCGGATATTGTCAGGTTCATACCCAGATATTGTCAGGATCATACCCGGATTTTGTCAGCATCATACCCGGATATTGTCAGGTTCATACCCAGATATTGTCAGGATCATACCCGGATTTTGTCAGCATCATACCCGGATATTGTCAGGTTCATACCCGGATATTGTCAGGTTCATACCCGGATATTGTCAGCTTCATACCCAGATATTGTCAGGTTCATACCCGGATATTGTCAGGATCATACCCGGATATTGTCAGCTTCATACACGGATATTGTCAGGATCATACCCGGATATTGTCAGCTTCATACCCGGATATTGTCAGGATCATACCCGGATATTGTCAGGTTCATACCCGGATATTGTCAGGATCATACCCGGATAATGTCAGCATCATACCCGGATATTGTCAGCATCATACCCGGATATTGTCAGGTTCATACCCGGATATTGTCAGGATCATACCCGGATATTGTCAGGTTCATACCTGGATATTGTCAGGATCATACCCGGATATTGTCAGCTTCATACCCGGATATTGTCAGATTCATACCCGGATATTGTCAGGATCATACCCGGATATTGTCAGCTTCATACACGGATATTGTCAGGATCATACCCGGATATTGTCAGCTTCATACCCGGATATTGTCAGGTTCATACCCGGATATTGTCAGGTTCATACCTGGATATTGTCAGCTTCATACACGGATATTGTCAGGATCATACCCGGATATTGTCAGCTTCATTCCCGGATATTGTCAGGTTCATACCCGGATATTGTCAGCATCATACCCGGATATTGTCAGGTTCATACCCGGATATTGTCAGGATCATTCCCGGATATTGTCAGCTTCAAACCCGGATATTGTCAGGTTCATACCCGGATATTGTCAGGTTCATACCCGGATATTGTCAGGATCATTCCCGGATATTGTCAGCTTCATACCCGGATATTGTTAGGTTCATACCCGGATATTGTCAGGATCATACCCGGATATTGTCAGCTTCATAACCGGATATTGTCAGGTTCATACCCGGATATTGTCAGGATCATACCCGGATATTGTCAGGATCATACCCGGATATTGTCAGCTTCATACCCGGATATTGTCAGGATCATACCCGGATATTGTCAGGTTCATACCCGGATATTGTCAGGATCATACCCGGATATTGTCAGCTTCATAACCGGATATTGTCAGGTTCATACCCGGATATTGTCAGGATCATACCCGGATATTGTCAGGATCATACCCGGATATTGTCAGCTTCATACCCGGATATTGTCAGGATCATACCCGGATAATGTCAGCATCATACTCGGATATTGTCAGCATCATACCCGGATATTGTCAGGTTCATACCCGGATATTGTCAGGATCATACCCGGATATTGTCAGGTTCATACCCGGATATTGTCAGGATCATACCCGGATAATGTCAGCATCATACTCGGATATTGTCAGCATCATACCCGGATATTGTCAGGTTCATACCCGGATATTGTCAGGAACATACCCGGATATTGTCAGGTTCATACCCGGATATTGTCAGGTTCATACCCGGATATTGTCAGGATCATACCCGGATAATGTCAGCATCATACTCGGATATTGTCAGCATCATACGCGGATATTGTCAGGTTCATACCCGGATATTGTCAGGAACATACCTGGATATTGTCAGGATCATACCTGGATATTGTCAGGTTCATACCCGGATATTGTCAGGAACATACCCGGATATTGTCAGGTTCATACTCGGATATTGTCAGGATCATACCCGGATATTGTCAGGGTCATACCCGGATATTGTCAGGTTCATACCTGGATATTGTCAGGTTCATACCCGGATATTGTCAGAATCATACCCGGATATTGTCAGGATCATACCCGGATATTGTCAGCTTCATTCCCGGATATTGTCAGGTTCATACCCGGATATTGTCAGGTTCATACCTGGATATTGTCAGCTTCATACACGGATATTGTCAGGATCATACCCGGATATTGTCAGCTTCATTCCCGGATATTGTCAGGTTCATACCCGGATATTGTCAGGATCATACCCAGATATTGTCAGGTTCGTACCTGATATTGTCAGGATCATACCCGGATATTGTCAGCTTCATACCCGGATATTGTCAGGATCATACCCGGATATTGTCAGCTTCATACCTGGATATTGTCAGCTTCATTCCCGGATATTGTCAGGATCATACCCGGATAATGTCAGCTTCATTCCCGGATATTGTCAGGTTCATACCCGGATATTGTCAGGATCATACCCAGATATTGTCAGGTTCATACCCGGATATTGTCAGGATCATACCCGGATATTGTCAGGTTCATACCCGGATATTGTCAGGTTCATACCCGGATAATGTCAGCTTCATTCCCGGATATTGTCAGGATCATACCCGGATATTGTCAGGATCATACCCGGATATTGTCAGGATCATTCCCGGATATTGTCAGCTTCCACCCGGATATTGTCAGGTTCATACCCGGATATTGTCAGGATCATTCCCGGATATTGTCAGCTTCATACCCGGATATTGTCAGGTTCATACCCGGATATTGTCAGGATCATACCCAGATATTGTCAGCTTCATACCCGGATATTGTCAGGTTCATACCCGGATATTGTCAGCTTCATACCCGGATATTGTCAGGTTCATACCCGGATATTGTCAGGATCATTCCCGGATATTGTCAGCTTCATACCCGGATATTGTCAGGTTCATACCCGGATATTGTCAGGATCATTCCCGGATATTGTCAGCTTCATACCCGGATATTGTCAGCTTCATACCCAGATATTGTCAGGATCATACCCGGATATTGTCAGGATCATTCCCGGATATTGTCAGCTTCATACCCGGATATTGTCAGGTTCATACCCGGATATTGTCAGGATCATTCCCGGATATTGTCAGTTTCATACCCGGATATTGTCAGGATCATTCCCGGATATTGTCAGCTTCATACCCGGATATTGTCAGGTTCATACCCAGATATTGTCAGCTTCATACCCGGATATTGTCAGGATCATTCCCGGATATTGTCAGCTTCATACCCGGATATTGTCAGGTTCATACCCGGATATTGTCAGGATCATTCCCGGATATTGTCAGCTTCATACCCGGATACTGTCAGGATCATTCCCGGATATTGTCAGCTTCATACCCGGATATTGTCAGGTTCATACCCAGATATTGTCAGCTTCATACCCGGATATTGTCAGGATCATTCCCGGATATTGTCAGCTTCATACCCGGATATTGTCAGGTTCATACCCGGATATTGTCAGGATCATACCCAGATATTGTCAGGTTCATACCCGGATATTGTCAGGTTCATACCCGGATATTGTCAGGATCATACCCGGATATTGTCAGCTTCATAACCGGATATTGTCAGGTTCATACCCGGATATTGTCAGGATCATACCCGGATATTGTCAGGATCATACCCGGATATTGTCAGGTTCATACCCGGATATTGCCAGGTTCATACCCGGATATTGTCAGGATCATACCCGGATATTGCCAGGTTCATACCCGGATATTGTCAGGTTCATACCCGGACATTGTCAGGATCATACCCGGATATTGTCAGGTTCATACCCGGATATTGTCAGGATCATTCCCGGATATTGTCAGCTTCATACCCGGATATTGTCAGGTTCATACCCGGATATTGTCAGGTTCATACCCGGATATTGTCAGGATCATACCCGGATATTGTCAGGTTCATACCCGGATATTGTCAGGATCATACCCGGATATTGTCAGGTTCATACCCGGATATTGTAAGGATCATACCCAGATATTGTCAGCTTCATACCCGGATATTGTCAGGTTCATACCCGGATATTGTCGGGATCATACCCGGATATTGTCAGGATCATACCCAGATATTGTCAGCTTCATACCCGGATATTGTCAGGTTCATACCCGGATATTGTCGGGATCATACCCGGATTTTGTCAGCTTCATACCCGGATATTGTCAGCATCATACCCGGATATTGTCAGCTTCATACCCGGATATTGTCAGGATCATACCCGGATTTTGTCAGCTTCATACCCCGGATATTGTCAGCTTCATACCCGGATATTGTCAGGGTCATACCCGGATATTGTCAGGATCATACCCCGATATTGTCAGCTTCATACCCGGATATTGTCAGGATCATACCCGGATATTGTCAGGTTCATACCCGGATGTTGTCGGGTTCATACCCGGATATTGTCAGGATCATACCCGGATATTGTCAGGTTCGTACCCGGATATTGTCAGGTTCATACCCGGATATTGTCAGGTTCGTACCCGGATATTGTCAGGTTCATACCCGGATATTGTCAGGACCATACCCGGATATTGTCAGGATCATACCCGGATATTGTCAGGATCATACCCAGATATTGTCAGGTTCATACCCGGATATTGTCAGGTTCATACCCGGATATTGTCAGGATCATACCCGGATATTGTCAGGTTCATACCCGGATATTGTCAGGATCATACCCGGATATTGTCAGCTTCATACCCGGATATTGTCAGGATCATACCCGGATATTGACAGCTTCATTCCCGGATATTGTCAGGTTCATACCCGGATATTGTCAGGATCATTCCCGGATATTGTCAGCTTCATACCCGGATATTGTCAGATTCATACCCAAATATTGTCAGGATCATACCCGGATATTGTCAGGATCATACCCGGATATTGTCAGGTTCATACCCGGATATTGTCAGCTTCATACCCGGATATTGTCAGGATCATACCCGGATATTGACAGCTTCATTCCCGGATATTGTCAGGTTCATACCCGGATATTGTCAGGATCATTCCCGGATATTGTCAGCTTCATACCCGGATATTGTCAGATTCATACCCAAATATTGTCAGGATCATACCCGGATATTGTCAGGATCATACCCGGATATTGTCAGGTTCATACCCGGATATTGTCAGCCTCATACCCGGATATTGTCAGGATCATACCCGGATATTGTCAGGTTCATACCCGGATATTGTCAGGATCATACCCAGATATTGTCAGGATCATACCCGGATATTGTCAGGTTCATACCCGGATATTGTCAGCTTCATACCCGGATATTGTCAGATTCATACCCAAATATTGTCAGGATCATACCCGGATATTGTCAGGATCATACCCAGATATTGTCAGGTTCATACCCGGATATTGTCAGGATCATACCCAGATATTGTCAGCTTCATACCCGGATATTGTCAGGATCATACCCAGATATTGTCAGCTTCATACCCGGATATTGTCAGGTTCATACCCGGATATTGTCAGGTTCATACCCGGATATTGTCAGGGTCATACCCGGATATTGTCAGGTTCATACCCGGATATTGTCAGGATCATACCCGGATATTGTCAGGTTCATACCCGGATATTGTCAGGATCATACCCAGATATTGTCAGCTTCATACCCGGATATTGTCAGGGTCATACCCGGATATTGTCAGGTTCATACCCGGATATTGTCAGGATCATACCCAGATATTGTCAGCTTCATACCCGGATATTGTCAGGTTCATACCCGGATATTGTCAGCTTCATACCCGGATATTGTCAGGTTCGTACCCGGATATTGTCAGGATCATACCTGGATATTGTCAGGACCATACCCGGATTTTTTCAGGATCATACCCGGATATTGTCAGCATCATACCTGGATATTATCAGCTTCATACCCGGATATTGTCAGGTTCATCCCCGGATATTGTCAGGATCATACCCGGATTTTGTCAGGATCATACCCAGATATTGTCAGGATTATACCTGGATATTGTCAGGATCATACCTGGATATTATCAGCTTCATACCTGGATATTGTCAGGTTCATACCCCGGATATTGTCAGGTTTATACCCGGATATTGTCAGGATCATACCCGGATTTTGTCAGGTTCATACCCGGATATTGTCAGGTTCATACCCAGATATTGTCAGCTTCATACCCGGATGTTGTCAAGATCATACCCGGAGATTGTCAGCTTCATACCCGGATATTGTCAGGTTCATACCCGGGTATTGTCAGCTTCATACCCGGATATTGTCAGGGTCATACCCGGATATTGTCAGGTTCATACCCGGATATTGTCAGGTTCATACCCAGATATTGTCAGCTTCATACCCGGATATTGTCAGGATCATACCCGGATATTGTCAGCTTCATAACCGGATATTGTCAGGTTCATACCCGGATATTGTCAAGATCATACCCGGAGATTGTCAGCTTCATACCCGGATATTGTCAGGTTCATACCCGGATATTGTCAGCTTCATACCCGGATATTGTCAGGATCATACCCAGATATTGTCAGGATCATACCCAGATATTGTCAGCTTCATACCCGGATATTGTCAGGTTCATACCCAGATATTGTCAGCTTCATACCCGGATATTGTCAGGTTCATACCCGGATATTGTCAGGATCATACCCGGATATTCTCAGGATCGTACCCCGATATTGTCTGCTTCATACCCGGATATTGTCAGGTTCATACCCGGATATTGTCAGCTTCATACCCGGATATTGTCAGGTTCATACCCGGATATTGTCAGCTTCATACCCGGATATTGTCAGGTTCGTACCCGGATATTGTCAGGTTCATACCCGGATATTGTCAGCTTCATACCCGGATATTGTCAGGTTCGTACCCGGATATTGTCAGGATCATACCCGGATATTGTCAGGTTCGTACCCGGGTATTGTCAGGACCATACCCGGATTCTTTCAGGTTCATACCCGGATATTGTCAGGTTCATACCTGGATATTGTCAGGATCATACCCGGATATTGTCAGGACCATACCGGGATTTTTTCAGGTTCATACCCGGATATTGTCAGGTTCATACCCGGATATTGTCAGGATCATACCCGGATATTGTCAGGATCATACCCAGATATTGTCAGGTTCATACCCGGATATTGTCAGGTTCATACCCGGATATTGTCAGGATCATACCCGGATATTGTCAGCTTCATAACCGGATATTGTCAGGTTCATACCCGGATATTGTCAGGATCATACCCGGATATTGTCAGCTTCATACCCGGATATTGTCAGCTTCATACCCGGATATTGTCAGGATCATACCCGGATATTGTCAGCTTCATAACCGGATATTGTCAGCTTCATACCCGGATATTGTCAGGATTATACCCGGATATTGACAGCTTCATTCCCGGATATTGTCAGGTTCATACCCGGATATTGTCAGGATCATTCCCGGATATTGTCAGCTTCATACCCGGATATTGTCAGATTCATACCCAAATATTGTCAGGATCATACCCGGATATTGTCAGGATCATTCCCGGATATTGTCAGCTTCATACCCGGATATTGTCAGATTCATACCCAAATATTGTCAGGATCATACCCGGATATTGTCAGGATCATACCCGGATATTGTCAGCTTCATACCCGGATATTGTCAGATTCATACCCAAATATTGTCAGGTTCTTACCCGGATATTGTCAGGTTCATACCCGGATATTGTCAGGATCATACCCGGATATTGTCAGGTTCATACCCGGATATTGTCAGGATCATACCCAGATATTGTCAGGATCATACCCAGATATTGTCAGCTTCATACCCGGATATTGTCGGGTTCATACCCGGGTATTGTCAGGTTCGTACCCGGATATTGTCAGGATCATACCCGGATATTGTCAGGATCATACCCAGATATTGTCAGGTTCATACCCGGATATTGTCAGGATCATACCCAGATATTGTCAGGATCATACCCAGATATTGTCAGGATCATACCCGGATATTGTCAGGTTCATACCCGGATATTGTCAGGATCATACCCGGATATTGTCAGGTTCATACCCGGATATTGTCAGGTTCGTACCCGGATATTGTCAGGTTCATACCCCGATATTGTCAGGTTCGTACCCGGATATTGTCAGGTCCATACCCGGATATTGTCAGGTTCGTACCCGGATATTGTCAGGTTCGTACCCGGATATTGTCAGGACCATACCCGGATATTGTCAGGATCATACCCAGATATTGTCAGCTTCATACCCGGATATTGTCAGGTTCGTACCCGGATATTGTCAGGTTCGTACCCGGATATTGTCAGGACCATACCCGGATATTGTCAGGATCATACCCAGATATTGTCAGCTTCATACCCGGATATTGTCAGGTTCGTACCCGGATATTGTCAGGATCATACCCGGATATTGTCAGGATCATACCCAGATATTGTCAGGTTCATACCCGGATATTGTCAGGATCATACCCAGATATTGTCAGGATCATACCCAGATATTGTCAGGATCATACCCGGATATTGTCAGGTTCATACCCGGATATTGTCAGGATCATACCCGGATATTGTCAGGTTCATACCCGGATATTGTCAGGTTCGTACCCGGATATTGTCAGGTTCATACCCGGATATTGTCAGGACCATACCCGGATTTTTTCAGGATCATACCCGGATATTGTCAGGATCATACCCAGATATTGTCAGGTTCATACCCGGATATTGTCAGGATCATACCCAGATATTGTCAGGTTCATACCCGGATATTGTCAGGATCATTCCCGGATATTGTCAGCTTCATACCCGGATATTGTCAGATTCATACCCAAATATTGTCAGGATCATACCCGGATATTGTCAGGGTCATACCTGGATATTGTCAGGATCATACCCGGATATTGTCAGGATCATACCCAGATATTGTCAGGATCATACCCGGATATTGTCAGGGTCATACCTGGATATTGTCAGGATCATACCCGGATATTGTCAGATTCATACCCGGATATTGTCAGGTTCATACCTGGATATTGTCAGGTTCATAACCGGATATTGTCAGGATCATACCCGGATATTGTCAGGATCATACCCAGATATTGTCAGCTTCATACCCGGATATTGTCAGGTTCATACCCGGATATTGTCAGGTTCATACCCGGATATTGTCAGGATCATACCCGGATATTGTCAGGTTCATACCCGGATATTGTCAGGATCATACCCAGATATTGTCAGCTTCATACCCGGATATTGTCAGGTTCATACCCGGATATTGTCAGGTTCATACCCGGATATTGTCAGGATCATACCCGGATATTGTCAGGTTCATAACCGGATATTGTCAGCTTCATACCCGGATATTGTCAGGGTCATACCCGGATATTGTCAGGTTCATACCCGGATATTGTCGGGATCATACCCAGATATTGTCAGCTTCATACCCGGATATTGTCAGGATCATACCCAGATATTGTCAGGTTCGTACCCGGATATTGTCAGGATCATACCTGGATATTGTCAGGACCATACCCGGATTTTTTCAGGATCATACCCGGATATTGTCAGCATCATACCTGGATATTATCAGCTTCATACCCGGATATTGTCAGGTTCATCCCCGGATATTGTCAGGAACCTACCCGGATTTTGTCAGGATCATACCCAGATATTGTCAGGATTATACCCGGATATTGTCAGGATCATACCTGGATATTATCAGCTTCATACCTGGATATTGTCAGGTTCATACCCCGGATATTGTCAGGTTTATACCCGGATATTGTCAGGATCATACCCGGATTTTGTCACCTTCATACCCGGATATTGTCAGGTTCATACCCGGATATTGTCAGCTTCATACCCGGATGTTGTCAAGATCATACCCGGAGATTGTCAGCTTCATACCTGGATATTGTCAGGTTCATACCCGGATATTGTCAGGATCATACCCGGATATTGTCAGCTTCATACCCCGGATATTGTCAAGATCATACCCCGGATATTGTCAGGTTCATACCCGGATATTGTCAGGTTCATACCCGGATATTGTCAGCTTCATACCTGGATATTGTCAGGATCATCCCCGGATATTGTCAGGTTCATACCCGGATATTGTCAGGATCATACCCGGATTTCTCAGGATCATACCCGGATATTGTCAGGTTCATACCCGGATATTGTCAGGATCATACCCGGATATTGTCAGGATCATACCCGGATATTGTCAAGATCATACCCGGATATTGTCAGGATCATATCCGGATATTGTCAGGATCATACCCGGATATTGACAGCTTCATTCCCGGATATTGTCAGGTAAATACCCGGATATTGTCAGGATCATACCCAGATATTGTCAGGTTCATACCCGGATATTGTCAGCATCATACCCGGATATTGTCAGGATCATACCCGGATATTGTCAGGATCATACCCGGATATTGACAGCTTCATTCCCGGATATTGTCAGGATCATACCCGGATATTGTCAGGATCATACCCGGATATTGTCAGCTTCATACACGGATATTGTCAGGATCATACCCGGATATTGTCAGGATCATACCCGGATATTGACAGCTTCATTCCCGGATATTGTCAGGATCATACCCGGATATTGTCAGGATCATACCCGGATATTGACAGCTTCATTCCCGGATATTGTCAGGTAAATACCCGGATATTGTCAGGATCATACCCAGATATTGTCAGGTTCATACCCGGATATTGTCAGGATCATAACCGGATATTGTCAGGATCATACCCAGATATTGTCAGGATCATACCCGGATATTGTCAGCTTCATAACCGGACATTGTCAGGTTCGTACCCGGATATTGTCAGGATCATACCCGGATATTGTCAGGTTCATACCCCGGATATTGTCAGCTTCATACCCGGATATTGTCAGCTTCATACCCGGATATTGTCAGGTTCATACCCGGATATTGTCAGCTTCATACCTGGATATTGTCAGGATCATACCCGGATATTGTCAGGACCATACCCGGATTTTTTCAGGATCATACCCGGATATTGTCAGGATCATACCCAGATATTGTCAGGTTCATACCCGGATATTGTCAGGATCATACCCAGATATTGTCAGGTTCATACCCGGATATTGTCAGGATCATTCCCGGATATTGTCAGCTTCATACCCGGATATTGTCAGATTCATACCCAAATATTGTCAGGATCATACCCGGATATTGTCAGGGTCATACCTGGATATTGTCAGGATCATACCCGGATATTGTCAGGATCATACCCAGATATTGTCAGGATCATACCCGGATATTGTCAGGGTCACACCTGGATATTGTCAGGATCATACCCGGATATTGTCAGATTCATACCCGGATATTGTCAGGTTCATACCTGGATATTGTCAGGTTCATAACCGGATATTGTCAGGATCATACCCAGATATTGTCAGGATCATACCCAGATATTGTCAGCTTCATACCCGGATATTGTCAGGTTCATACCCGGATATTGTCAGGTTCATACCCGGATATTGTCAGGATCATACCCGGATATTGTCAGGTTCATACCCGGATATTGTCAGGATCATACCCAGATATTGTCAGCTTCATACCCGGATATTGTCAGGTTCATACCCGGATATTGTCAGGTTCATACCCGGATATTGTCAGGATCATACCCGGATATTGTCAGGTTCATAACCGGATATTGTCAGCTTCATACCCGGATATTGTCAGGGTCATACCCGGATATTGTCAGGTTCATACCCGGATATTGTCGGGATCATACCCAGATATTGTCAGCTTCATACCCGGATATTGTCAGGATCATACCCAGATATTGTCAGGTTCGTACCCGGATATTGTCAGGATCATACCTGGATATTGTCAGGACCATACCCGGATTTTTTCAGGATCATACCCGGATATTGTCAGCATCATACCTGGATATTATCAGCTTCATACCCGGATATTGTCAGGTTCATCCCCGGATATTGTCAGGAACCTACCCGGATTTTGTCAGGATCATACCCAGATATTGTCAGGATTATACCCGGATATTGTCAGGATCATACCTGGATATTATCAGCTTCATACCTGGATATTGTCAGGTTCATACCCCGGATATTGTCAGGTTTATACCCGGATATTGTCAGGATCATACCCGGATTTTGTCACCTTCATACCCGGATATTGTCAGGTTCATACCCGGATATTGTCAGCTTCATACCCGGATGTTGTCAAGATCATACCCGGAGATTGTCAGCTTCATACCCGGATATTGTCAGCTTCATACCCGGATGTTGTGAGGATCATACCTGGATATTGTCAGGATCATACCCGGATATTGTCAGGTTCATACCCGGATATTGTCAGGATCATACCCGGATATTGTCAGCTTCATACCCCGGATATTGTCAAGATCATACCCCGAATATTGTCAGGATCTTACCCGGATATTGTCAGGTTCATACCCGGATATTGTCAGGTTCATACCCGGATATTGTCAGCTTCATACCTGGATATTGTCAGGATCATCCCCGGATATTGTCAGGTTCATACCCGGATATTGTCAGGATCATACCCGGATTTCTCAGGATCATACCCGGATATTGTCAGGTTCATACCCGGATATTGTCAGGATCATACCCGGATATTGTCAGGATCATACCCGGATATTGTCAAGATCATACCCGGATATTGTCAGGATCATACCCGGATATTGACAGCTTCATTCCCGGATATTGTCAGGTAAATACCCGGATATTGTCAGGATCATACCCAGATATTGTCAGGTTCATACCCGGATATTGTCAGCATCATACCCGGATATTGTCAGGATCATACCCGGATATTGACAGCTTCATTCCCGGATATTGTCAGGATCATACCCGGATATTGTCAGGATCATACCCGGATATTGTCAGCTTCATACACGGATATTGTCAGGATCATACCCGGATATTGTCAGGATCATACCCGGATATTGACAGCTTCATTCCCGGATATTGTCAGGATCATACCCGGATATTGTCAGGATCATACCCGGATATTGACAGCTTCATTCCCGGATATTGTCAGGTAAATACCCGGATATTGTCAGGATCATACCCAGATATTGTCAGGTTCATACCCGGATATTGTCAGGATCATACCCGGGTATTGTCAGGATCATACCCAGATATTGTCAGCTTCATAACCGGACATTGTCAGGTTCGTACCCGGATATTGTCAGGATCATACCCGGATATTGCCGGGTTCGTTCCCGGATATTGTCAGCTTCATACCCGGATATTGTCAGCTTCATACCCGGATATTGTCAGGTTCATACCCGGATATTGTCAGCTTCATACCTGGATATTGTCAGGATCATACCCGGATATTGTCAGGATCATACCCGGATATTCTCAGGATCATACCCGAATATTGTCAGCTTCATACCCGGATATTGTCAGCTTCATACCCGGATATTGTCAGGTTCATACCCGGATATTGTCAGGATCATACCCGGATATTGACAGCTTCATTCCCGGATATTGTCAGGTAAATACCCGGATATTGTCGGGATCATACCCAGATATTGTCAGGTTCATACCCGGATATTGTCAGGTTCATACCCAGATATTGTCAGCTTCATACCCGGATATTGTCAGGTTCATACCCGGATATTGTCAGGATCATACCCGGATATTGACAGCTTCATTCCCGGATATTGTCAGGTAAATACCCGGATATTGTCAGGATCATACCCAGATATTGTCAGGTTCATACCCGGATATTGTCAGGATCATACCCGGGTATTGTCAGGATCATACCCAGATATTGTCAGCTTCATAACCGGACATTGTCAGGTTCGTACCCGGATATTGTCAGGATCATACCCGGATATTGCCGGGTTCGTTCCCGGATATTGTCAGCTTCATACCCGGATATTGTCAGCTTCATACCCGGATATTGTCAGGTTCATACCCGGATATTGTCAGCTTCATACCTGGATATTGTCAGGATCATACCCGGATATTGTCAGGATCATACCCGGATATTCTCAGGATCATACCCGAATATTGTCAGCTTCATACCCGGATATTGTCAGCTTCATACCCGGATATTGTCAGGTTCATACCCGGATATTGTCAGGATCATACCCGGATATTGACAGCTTCATTCCCGGATATTGTCAGGTAAATACCCGGATATTGTCGGGATCATACCCAGATATTGTCAGGTTCATACCCGGATATTGTCAGGTTCATACCCAGATATTGTCAGGTTCATACCCGGATATTGTCAGGTTCGTACCCGGATATTGTCAGGATCATACCCGGATATCTCCGGGTTCGTTCCCGGATATTGTCAGCTTCATACCCGGATATTGTCAGCTTCATACCCGGATATTGTCAGGTTCATACCCGGATATTGTCAGGATCATTCCCGGATATTGTCCGCTTCATACCCGGATATTGTCAGGTTCATACCCGGATATTGTCAGGATCATTCCCGGATATTGTCAGCTTCATACCCGGATATTGTCAGGTTCATACCCGGATATTGTCAGGATCATACCCGGATATTGTCAGCTTCATACCCGGATATTGTCAGGTTCATACCCGGATATTGTCAGGATCATTCCCGGATATTGTCAGCTTCATACCCGGATATTGTCAGGTTCATACCCGGATATTGTCAGGATCATACCCGGATATTGTCAGGTTCATACCCGGATATTCTCAGGATCCTACCCGGATATTGTCAGGTTCATACCCGGATATTGTCAGGATCATACCCGGATATTGTCAGGTTCATACCCAGATATTGTCATGTTCATACCCGGATATTGTCAGGTTCATACCCGGATATTGTCAGGATCATACCCGGATATTGTCAGGATCATACCTGGATATTGTCAGCTTCATACCCGGATATTGTCAGGTTCATACCCGGATATTGTCAGGTTCGTACCCGGATATTGTCAGGTTCATACCCGGATATTGTCAGGATCATACCCGGATATTGTCAGGTTCATACCCGGATATTGTCAGGTTCGTACCCGGATATTGTCAGGATCATACCCGGATATTGCCGGGTTCGTTCCCGGATATTGTCAGCTTCATACCCGGATATTGTCAGCTTCATACCCGGATATTGTCAGGTTCATACCCGGATATTGTCAGAATCAATCCCAGATATTGTCAGAATCATTCCGGGATATTGTCCGCTTCATACCCGGATATTGTCAGGTTCATACCCAGATATTGTCAGGATCATTCCCGGATATTGTCAGCTTCATACCCGGATATTGTCAGGTTCATACCCGGATATTGTCAGGATCATACCCGGATATTGTCAGCTTCATACCCCGGATATTGTCAGCTTCATACCCGGATATTGTCAGGTTCATACCCGGATATTGTCAGCTGCATACCCGGATATTGTTAGGATCATTCCCGGATATTGTCCGCTTCATACCCGGATATTGTCAGGTTCATACCCGGATATTGTCAGGATCATACCCCGATATTGTCAGGATCATACCCGGATATTGTCAGGTTCATACCCGGATATTGTCAGGATCATACCCGGATATTGTCAGCTTCATACCCGGATATTGTCATGATCATACCCGGATATTGTCAGGATCATACCCGGATATTGTCAGCTTCATACCCGGATATTGTCATGATCATACCCGGATATTGTCAGGATCATACCCGGATATTGTCAGGTTCACACCCGGATATTGTCAGGATCATACCCCGATATTGTCAGGTTCATACCCGGATATTGTCAGCATCATACCCGGATATTGTCAGGATCATACCCGGATATTGTCAGCTTCATACCCGGATATTGTCAGGTTCATACCCGGATATTGTCAGCATCATACCCGGATATTGTCAGGTTCATACCCGGATATTGTCAGGACCATACCCGGATATTGTCAGGATCATTCCCGGATATTGTCCGCTTCATACCCGGATATTGTCAGGATCATACCCGGATATTGTCAGGTTCATACCCGGATATTGTCAGGATCATACCCGGATATTGTCAGCTTCATACCGGGATATTGTCAGGATTATACCCGGATATTAACACGTTCGTACCCGGATATTGTCAGCTTCATACACCGGATATTGTCAGGATCATACCCGGATATTCTCAGGATCCTACCCGGACATTGTCAGCTTCATACCCGGATATTGTCAGGATCAGACCCGGATTTTGTCAGGATTATACCCGGATATTGTCAGGTTCATACCCCGGATATTGTCAGGATCATACCCGGATATTGTCAGGATCATACCCGGATATTGTCAGCTTCATACCCGGATATTGTCACGATCATACCCGGATATTGTCAGGTTCATACCTGGATATTGTCAGGATCATACCTGGATATTGTCAGCTTCATACCCCGGATATTGTCAGGATCATACCCGATATTGTCAGCTTCATACCCGGATGTTGTCAGCTTCATACGCGGATATGGTCAGCTTCATACGCGGATAATATCAGGATCATACCCGGATATTGTCAGGATTATACCCGGATATTGTCAGCTTCATACCCGGATATAGTCGGGTTCGTGCCCGGATATTGTCAGGATCATACCCGGATATTGTCAGGTTCATACCCGGATATTGTCGGGTTCGTACCCGGATATTGTCAGGATCAGACCCGGATATTGTCAGCTTCATACCCGGATATTGTCAGCTTCATACCCGGATATTGTTGGGTTTGTACCCGGATATTGTCAGGATCATTCCTGGGTATTGTCAGGATGATTCCCAGATATTGTCAGGTTCATACCAGGATATTGTCAGCTTCATACCCGGATATTGTCAGGATCTTACCCGGATATTGTCAGGATGATTCCCGGATATTGTCAGGATCTTACCCGGATATTGTCAGCTTCATAACCGGATATTGTCAGGTTCATTCTCGGATATTGTCAGGATCATACCCGGATATTGTCAGCATCATACCCGGATATTGTCAGGTTCATACCCGGATATTGTCAGGATCGTTCCCGGATATTGTCAGCTTCGTACCTGGATATTGTCAGGATCATACCCGGATATTGTCAGGATCATTCCCGGACATTGTCAGGTTCATACCCGGATATTGTCAGCTTCGTACCTGGATATTGTCAGGATCATACCCGGATATTGTCAGGATCGTTCCCGGATATTGTCAGCTTCATACCCGGATATTGTCAGGTTCATACCCGGATATTGTCAGGATCGTTCCCGGATATTGTCAGCTTCGTACCCGGATATTGTCAGGATCATTCCCGGACATTGTCAGGTTCATACCCGGATATTGTCAGGTTCATACCCGGATATTGTCAGGTTCATACCCGGATATTGTCAGGATCATACCCGGATATTGTCAGGATCGTTCCCGGATATTGTCAGGTTCATACCCGGATATTGTCAGCTTCTACCTGGATATTGCCAAGCCTATACCCAGCCCCTGTGCTGTTCTGCAAGACTCAAGTCCTGGTGCCCGTATATCATCGGTTTTGCTTGAAAGAGGATAATCATTAACATGAGGTGCCACTGCCTTCGGCATCCCATCTGCCTTTGCTACATTATTGGCAGCAGACAAAAGAACTGCAGATGCTGAAATCCAAGGTAGACAAGCAGGAGGCTGTGTTCTCCCAGCCTCCTGCCTGTCCCTCCTGATGCTGCCTGCCTTGCTGTGTTCCCCCAGCCTCCTGCCTGTCCCTCCTGATGCTGCCTGCCTTGCTGTGTTCCCCCAGCCTCCTGCCTGTCCCTCCTGATACTGCCTGCCTTGCTGTGTTCCCCCAGCCTCCTGCCTGTCCCTCCTGATGCTGCCTGCCTTGCTGTGTTCTCACAGCCTCCTGCCTGTCCCTCCTGATACTGCCTGCCTTGCTGTGTTCCCCCAGCCTCCTGCCTGTCCCTCCTGATGCTGCCTGCCTTGCTGTGTTCCCCCAGCCTCCTGCCTGTCCCTCCTGATGCTGCCTGCCTTGCTGTGTTCCCCCAGCCTCCTGCCTGTCCCTCCTGATACTGCCTGCCTTGCTGTGTTCCCCCAGCCTCCTGCCTGTCCCTCCTGATGCTGCCTGCCTTGCTGTGTTCCCCCAGCCTCCTGCCTGTCCCTCCTGATGCTGCCTGCCTTGCTGTGTTCCTACAGCCTCCTGCCTGTCCCTCCTGATGCTGCCTGGCTTGCTGTGTTCTCACAGCCTCCTGCCTGTCCCTCCTGATGCTGCCTGCCTTGCTGTGTTCCTACAGCCTCCTGCCTGTCCCTCCTGATGCTGCCTGGCTTGCTGTGTTCTCACAGCCTCCTGCCTGTCCCTCCTGATGCTGCCTGCCTTGCTGTGTTCCCCCAGCCTCCTGCCTGTCCCTCCTGACGCTGCCTGCCTTGCTGTGTTCCCCCAGCCTCCTGCCTGTCCCTCCTGACGCTGCCTGCCTTGCTGTGTTCCCCCAGCCTCCTGCCTGTCCCTCCTGACACTGCCTGCCTTGCTGTGTACTCCCAGCCTCCTGCCTGTCCCTCCTGACGCTGCCTGCCTTGCTGTGTACTCCCAGCCTCCTGCCTATCCCTCCTGATGCTGCCTGCCTTGCTGTGTTCCCCCAGCCTCCTGCCTGTCCCTCCTGATGCTGCCTGCCTTGCTGTGTTCTCCCAGCCTCCTGCCTGTCCCTCCTGATGCTGCCTGCCTTGCTGTGTTCCCCCAGCCTCCTGCCTGTCCCTCCTGACGCTGCCTGCCTTGCTGTGTTCCCCCAGCCTCCTGCCTGTCCCTCCTGACGCTGCCTGCCTTGCTGTGTTCCCCCAGCCTCCTGCCTGTCCCTCCTGACACTGCCTGCCTTGCTGTGTACTCCCAGCCTCCTGCCTGTCCCTCCTGACGCTGCCTGCCTTGCTGTGTACTCCCAGCCTCCTGCCTATCCCTCCTGATGCTGCCTGCCTTGCTGTGTTCCCCCAGCCTCCTGCCTGTCCCTCCTGATGCTGCCTGCCTTGCTGTGTTCCCCCAGCCTCCTGCCTGTCCCTTCTGATGCTGCCTGCCTTGCTGTGTTCTCCCAGCCTCCTGCCTGTCCCTCCTGATGCTGCCTGCCTTGCTGTGTTCCCCCAGCCTCCTGCCTGTCCCGCCTGATGCTGCCTGCCTTGCTGTGAACCCTCAGCCTCCTGCCTGTCCCTCCTGATGCTGCCTGGCTTGCTGTGTTCCCCCAGCCTCCTGCCTGTCCCTCCTGACACTGCCTGCCTTGCTGTGTTCCCCCAGCCTCCTGCCTGTCCCGCCTGATGCTGCCTGCCTTGCTGTGAACCCTCAGCCTCCTGCCTGTCCCTCCTGATGCTGCCTGCCTTGCTGTGTTCCCCCAGCCTCCTGCCTGTCCCTCCTGATGCTGCCTGCCTTGCTGTGTTCCCCCAGCCTCCTGCCTGTCCCTCCTGACGCTGCCTGCCTTGCTGTGTTCTCCCAGCCTCCTGCCTGTCCCTCCTGATGCTGCCTGCCTTGCTGTGTTCTCCCAGCCTCCTGCCTGTCCCTCCTGACGCTGCCTGCCTTGCTGTGTTCCCCCAGCCTCCTGCCTGTCCCTCCTGTCGCTGCCTGCCTTGCTGTGTTCCCCCAGCCTCCTGCCTGTCCCTCCTGATGCTGCCTGCCTTGCTGTGTTCCCCCAGCCTCCTGCCTGTCCCTCCTGACGCTGCCTGCCTTGCTGTGTTCTCCCAGCCTCCTGCCTGTCCCTCCTGATGCTGCCTGCCTTGCTGTGTTCCCCCAGCCTCCTGCCTGTCCCTCCTGATGCTGCCTGCCTTGCTGTGTTCTCCCAGCCTCCTGCCTGTCCCTCCTGATGCTGCCTGCCTTGCTGTGTTCCCCCAGCCTCCTGCCTGTCCCTCCTGACACTGCCTGCCTTGCTGTGTTCTCCCAGCCTCCTGTCTGTCCGTCCTGACGCTGCCTGCCTTGCTGTGTCCTAGCAGCCTCCTGCCTGTCCCTCCTGACGCTGCCTGCCTTGCTGTGTCCTTGCAGCCTCCTGCCTGTCCCTCCTGACGCTGCCTGGCTTGCTGTGTTCTCCCAGCCTCCTGCCTGTCCCTCCTGACGCTGCCTGCCTTGCTGTGTTCTCCCAGCCTCCTGTCTGTCCGTCCTGACGCTGCCTGCCTTGCTGTGTCCTTGCAGCCTCCTGCCTGTCCCTCCTGACGCTGCCTGGCTTGCTGTGTACTCCCAGCCTCCTGCCTGTATACCTTGAATGTAAAAGAGCAGGTATTGTGGACTGACTGGGTCAACTAAGAGCTAATTTCTATTTATAAACAAAGTTTCCAAAATGAAGATGAGAAGTGTTACCCACAAGAATAGCACATGAACATTTCACTGTCACGCTGCAATGATGTCGGTGGAAAGGGAAGAGCCAGCCTTTCAACAATGCGCTTTTATTGAGCTCAGACATGGGCTGGCAATCAAAAGGGTTTTTATTTGCAAAAGTAATTTTGTTGTGGTGAACAGACACGAGAGAGACAGAACAGAGACCTAGTGTCTGTCTGTTAGCTCCTTACAGTACTCGCCGTTTGAGGTCTTGTCAATAACCCAGAGAGTGACACATATCCAGAACTCCCTGAGAACAACAGTTCATTTCATTGAAGCTCCAGTTCACTTCAGGAATAAACCAGAGGGAAGGGGTGAACGGGGTCAAAAAGCAGGTGATTGAGCCCTGCTCTCTCCCAGTCAGAGACTTGTAAGTACAAGTGTGGGTTGTAGTGTTCTTGGTGTGTGTGTGTGTTTGTGTGTGTCTGTGTGTGTGTCTCTGTATGTCAGTGTGTCTATTGAGTGCGTGTGTGTTTGTGAGTGTATGTGTGTATGTGTGTGCGTCAGTGTGTATGTGTGTATGTGTATGTATGTCAGTGTGTCTATGTGAGAGTGTGCTTGTATGTGTGTGTGCATGTGTATGTGTGTATGTGTGTATGTGTGTGTATGTCTGTGTTTGTGTGTGTGTGTGCATGTGTATGTGTGTGTATGTCTGTGTTTGTGTGTGTGTGTGTCTATGTGTGTTTGCGTGAGTGAGTCAATCTTTAAACTCTTCATGTGACTAGTTTCCTGTTTGTGACAGTATGGTTTGTTCAGCCTGTTGCTTGGTGACTTGCCCAAACAGTGGAACAGTGCAGAGGGCAGTGAAGGTGTGGTGTTAGGATGCAGAGGCTGCTGCTGCTGTCCTCCCTGGGGCTACTTACACTGCTTCAGTATACTCTTAGGACACAGCTTTCCTGCTTTTATATTTCACTGCATCTGGAACATAGGGAGACACAGATTCTCACTTCAGGCTGCCACCCCCTTGGGGCAACAATTCCAAGTCTTAGGCAAACAAAAATGGAAAGTTATGTCTTGGTATGGGTTTGTTTTTGCAAACCAGCTCAGCCCCGCATGGAGTCACGGAGATGTACAGCATGGACACAGACCCTTTTGATATCCTAAATTAATCTAGTCCCACCTGCCAGCACCCGGCCCACATCCCTCCAAACCCTTCCTATTCATATACCCATCCAGATGCCTTTTAAATGCTGTAATTGTACCAGCCTCCACCACTTCATTCCATACACACACCAGCCTGTGCGTGAAAAAGTTGCCCTTTAGGTTCCTTTTTAAATCTTTCCCCTCTCACCCGAAACCAATGCCCTCTAGTTTTGGACTCTGCTAACCTCGGGAAAAGACCTTGGCTACTCACCCTATCCATGCCCCTCATGATTCTCAAAGTGTTTCTTGAAACAGTGTGTATTGAAACACGCTGTACATGATGGCAATGCTACAGTCAGCTCGGATGCTTGGGACTCTCATTCCAAACTTCGAACATTTCGCATCACTCTGCTGCCCCTTTGAGATCATGGAGGCTCACCTGTACATTCCTTAAACCCCAGAGACAGAAGCTGCAAAAAAAAAACCCACACCAAGAAGAGTTTGTCTTTTATGACAATGGAATCAAAAGACTTTAATGGGTTGCACCTCTCGGTTGGATGCGGAAACCCTTTCACCTTCCATGAGCTGCTGTGAGGGATGGCGACCGTCATTAGGAGAGCAGAACCATTTTGTGTTGGTCAATATGTCTTGGCTGGTCTTGGTGGAACGTTGGCTAGAGCCCAGGAAAAAAAACTCTGTAAATATTGCTTCAGAAGCTTACACATCACCTTTTCTACAAAGACATGCTAAGCGTTTGTTTGCTGCTACCTAACAGAATGTTCACTGTGCCCTTCACTGTATCCAGGGTATAGAAGAAAGCTGCTTAATACACAAAGCGACAGGTATGAAGTCGTCCTGTAATTAAGTTGAAGTACATTTGGAGGTGGCATGAGGTGACAGGGTGGGGAGCGTGGCGCGCTGCATGTTACATTTGGTGGGCTGGTCTTACAATGCCTGGCACCCAGTCGATCTTAGACCTGGGTCCTCATTCAGATACAAGCTAAGAAAAACGTGCTCCTGACAGCTGGCCAGGAGGGAGCATATCTGGCGGAGGATCGAAACTCGAGGGCAGTACAGTGGCATTTTAAAGATTGGTGGGGGGGGGGGGGGGGCTGCTGCTAGTAGTTATTATCATGACTAAAAGGAGCCAAGCACTGTAGAGCAGCCAACAACATGAGGTCCAACCTCACATTCATTTTGAGTGCCTTTGAAGAGCAACAGAGGTGACTGTTATTGAAATGTCTCATAAAGGTTCGTCCAATCTCTCTCTGAACTTCAGCAGAGGATCACTTTAATTGTTGCTGGAGAAGTCCCAGCTCCTGAGGTAATCATTGACGGTTGATGGGCAGGGCAAGGATGGCAAGGGTTAAATGGCCAGAGGAACATGCCATTACAATTCTACTTGTGTTGCTTATATTTCAAGGCAACGTTTCTGATAATAGTAAGGCCATAAGAAACAGAAATGGGGGAGGCCATTCGGCCCCTCGAGTTTGCTCCACCTTTCAATCGGATCATGGCTGATCCAACATTCTTCATGCCCACTTTCCTACCCATTAACACTTGATACAAGACCATTAAAACAGTCCACTTAGTCCGTTGGAGTGAATGGCAGTATATCAACACTTCATCAGCTTTTAAACTGAGGTCTCCATCCTTCAGGGTTAGTATTGCCCCCACTGTGTAGCTGTGCTTTTAATAATTAGTAGCCCATAAGACACAAAATCAAGGACAGAAAATATCAAAGAGTCGCAGGTAGATAGGATGGTGAAGAAGGCGTTTGGTATGCTTTCCTTTATTGGTCAGAGTATTGAGTACAGGAGTTGGGAGGTCACGTTGCGACTGTACAGGACATTGGTTAGGCCACTGTTGGAATAATGCGTGCAATTCTGGTCTCCTTCCTATCGGAAAGATGTTGTGAAACTTGAAAGGGTTCAGAAAAGATTTACAAGGATGTTGCCAGGGTTGGAGGATTTGAGCTACAGGGAGAGGCTGAACAGGCTGGGGCTGTTTTCCCTGGAGCGTCGGAGGCTGAGGGGTGACCTTATAGTGGTTTACAAAATTATGAGGGGCATGGATAGGGTAAATAGGCAAAGTCTTTTCCCTGGGGTCAGGGAGTCCAGAACTAGAGGGCATAGGTTTAGGGTGAGAGGGGAAAGATATTAAAGAGACTTAAGGGGCAAATCTTCACACAGAGGATGGTATGTGTGTGGAATGAGCTGCCAGAGGATGTGGTGGAAGCTGGTACAATTACAACATTTAAGCGGCATTTGGATGAGTATATGAATAGGAAGGGTTTGGAGGGACATGGGCTGGGTGCTGGCAGGTGGGACTAGATTGGGTTGGGATATCTGGTCAGCATGGACGGGTTGGACCGAAGGGCCTGTTTCCGTGCTGCACATCTCTATGACTCTAAATTGGCCAACTCAGTATCCTACTGTTACCCCACAGACAGTTCAAATCCCACCCGCTCCTGGGGTGTGTAATAACATCCCTGAATAGGTTGATTAGAAGCATCTGTGAACACTTTCTGAGGCACTTGTGGTGTGTTGGTAGTGACCCTACCTCATAGGCTGAAGGTCTGGGTGCAAGTCCCACCAGACGTGTGTCATCACACATCTAAACAGCTGGATTTAAAAATAGGGAGGGTATAAAGGGCACTTATGGTATAGTGGAAAGGTGTCTGCCTCAGAGCCAGGTGATCTGAGTTCAAGTCCCACCTGCTCCAGAGGTGTGTTGAATTTAAAAATAAAGATAGAATGCTTTCTTACTTGAAAGAGCTATGCATTGATCCCCATTTCACAGCTCCCTGTTAAATAATTATCCTTCCATTGTACCTGGAAGCTATGATGGTCACTTTCAAACTGGTGACGCTGTGGTTCTGCCACAGAACTGCTGACTGTCCTCTTATCAGAACATAAGTGCCACTGTTTTGTAAAGTAACAGCCAATAGATTTACTCCAGGAATTTGGTGAGGTTGCCATTCTATTCATTACAATGAATTTATTGAGGTTATGAAATATAATCTTAGCATTAAAGCGCAGCACAATAGCCAACATCAAGATAGATTTGGGAAGCTTCCAGAAATCTCTGATACTCACACCCTGATTATTTTTCTCACAAGCTGCAGTTTTGTTTTTGGCTTCCAAGTGGAAAATCTCAGCACACCAAAGTCCTGCGAGCACTTGACTGAAAGGAGAATGAGAAAGATTAAACTCGCCCTTGCTTACTGATGTGACGTTTAGCAGAGTTGAGTAGCATTTAGAGGAGGTGCGTGTCATTCACCACAGACAGACATCATTCCTGCACCCAGCCGCGCTCTGAAATACAAAGCCAGCAAACCTCAGAGAATGGCTTGGCTTTTGACAGAGTTCCGCGTGAGAGACTTCTAATTAAACTGAAAGCCATGGGAATTGAACGTAGAGTACAGGACTGGGAATTAATCTGGCTAAAGTTTCGGCAGGCATCATGGGTGGATAGAAGGACTGGGGGGGGAGGTGTTGGGATTTTTGCAGGGATCAGTGTTTGTCTGGCCAATGTGCCCTGAGATTGCCATGTAGGTGGGGAAAGCAGGACAGACTGAGAGGGTAGCTGGGAATCGGGGGGAAGACTTCTGAATATAGCCATGCGGGTCACCGATGAAAGTATAAACATAGACCAGCACTTAAACAGAAAATGCTGTTTACCAGATCAGGCAGCATCAATGCAGAGAGTAACCTTAAGATTTCAGGTTGACAGGGAAATGGTGATGTATTGGTAAAGCCAGTAATCCAGAATGTGGAGATCAGGGTTCAAACCCCATCATTGGAGACAGTGCGATTTGAATTTTAAAAAAGCTGGAGTGGTGAATTAAAAGCCCATCTATTTCACTCATGTCCTTCAGAGCAGAAAATGTGCCATCTTTAGCAGGTCTGACCTCTGATTCCAGGCCAACTCCTCCTAACTGTCCTCTACCAGTGGCACAGTGGTTAGCACTGCTGCCTCACAGCGCCAGAGACCCGGGTTCAATTCCCGCCTCAGGCGACTCTCTATGTGGAGTCTGCACATTCTCCCTGTGTCTGCGTGGGTTTCCTCCGGGTGCTCCGGTTTCCTCCCACAGTCCAAAAATGTGCAGGTCAGGTGAATTGGCCATGCTCAACTGCCCACGGTGTTCAGGGATGTGTAGGTTAGGTGCATTAGCCAGGGGTAAATGTAAAGTAATAGGGTAGGGGAATGGGTCTGGGTGGGATACTCTTCAGAGGGCCAGTGTGGACCTGTTGGGCTGAATGGCCTGTTTCCACACTGTAAGGATTCTATGATTCTTAGCGAGCCACTCAGTTGATCCAGGGCAAGCAGGCAGTGATGCCCACTCTTGTGAATGAATTAAACAATAAATCCCTTTTCTCTGAAGTGGACCAAGTTACAGTCTAGCCTAGAGCAAGGAGTTGGAGAAAGGAATGAATGCGCAGGCCTACAGCAGGGTGAAAGATGAGGGACTCTTTCTAACCCCACCCCGATACTTCATCATACAAATTTCCACTTGCTCTAAATTCTTCCACTTTTAATAATGGGTCACAGAGATGTACAGCATGGAAACAGACCCTTCGGTCCAACCCATTCATGCTGACCAGATATCCTAACCTAATCTAGTCCCATTTGCCAGCACTTGGCCCACACCCCTCTAAACCCTTCCTATTCACATACCCTTCCAGATGCCTTTTAACAGAAACATTAACTCTGACTGGGATCTCGAAAGCCTGAGGGAGCAGGCCGGGAAGAATCAAGAGGATGGCAAGCTGTTAACTCTCACCACCCACTGGCACAGGGAGACTGGCAGACAGCTCAGCCACTGATTGAAGCCCTTCAGGGTACCTGCCACCACCTCTGGTACTTTTCCTGCAGCTGCTTGGGCACTCTGTCATGGGAGGGAACATCCAGATTGCCCCAGCAACCTCCCTCAGAATGAGGGGAGCTAGGTGGGTGAATGGGGTGCTCCTAATGGGACATCTCATGGCCCACAACAAGGCCCCTGCCCATCTCTGTGGATCCGTCACCCAGCTCCCAAATCCCCTCTCCTGCCCTTAGGACTGACCCCATTCCCCACCCCCACCCGCACATACTGCCTCCCCTCAACCCCCACCAGCACCCACTCCATTACTATCTCACTGCGTCTTGCCTGAATGGCCATTGCCACAATGTGATTTGTGGAATCTCACGGTGCGCCCAAGTTGGCAGCTTTGATTCCCAGAATGCAATGATTACTGCACCTTACCGGGCCGCGCGATGGCTCAGTGGTTAGCACTGCTGCCTCACAGCGCTAGGGACCCGGGTTCGAATCCAGCTTTGGGGGACTGTCTGTGTGGAGTTTGCACGTTCTCCCCGTGTCTGCATGGGTTTCCTACGCACGCTCTGGTTTCCTCCCACAGTCCAAAGATGTGCAGGGTTGGTGAATTGGCCACGCTAAATTGCCCGTGGTGCCCAAGGATGTGCAGCTTAGGTGGGTTAGCCATGGGGAATACATGGATAGAGTAAGGAGGTGGGTCTGGGTAGGATGCTCTTTGGAGGGGTGCTGTGGATTCAGTGGGCTGAATGGCCTTCTTTCACACTCTAGAGATTCCACGTTGGCTGCCACACACTTTGAGTCATCCTATAAGTCTGTAATCTCGTGTATTAGTACAAGCTCCTCTTTCTGTCATCTGAGTAACCCTGCCCCCCCCCCCCTCAGAGAGGTGCACGAAGAGATTGACCATGCTGCTAAATGGACAATGCTTCATACTGGCAAGGTCTTGTGAGTGGTTATTGGTGGGCACTGCTGTGATCCCTCCACATGGGCTTCGCCTGGCAGTGCCACAAAATGAAGAATGGACAATGAACTCACTTTGTGACAGTCACCTCAGATCATTATCGAGAGGAAACATTACAAGCATTTCCCCCTGACTTTTGAAAACTGATGTCGGTGGACATTTTAGCTTGGCTGGCCTCTTAGAAAGCATCACTGCAAGCCTTAGGGAGTTGGATAGATTTGTGTAAACGCACCATTAAATGTCAGAACATGTTATGTAGCGCCCTGTTATCACATGTAGACATCTGTGTTACAACTGATTCTCTTTGTGGAAGGAAAAAAAAAGGGAAAAATAGTTTCCGTTCATTTTCTAACCAGCGTAACGGTTGTAGTGACACACGAGGCTGGTCCAAGATATTTCTTCTGGTGTGTTTCATGTTGAACATCCCCCCTCTCTACAAAATGTTTACTGGGTATTGATCTACTCAAACCTATTTTATCCCAGAAAATTCAGAACTTTATCTGGCTGCATCTGCAACTTTTTAACATATTGTTCAAATTGATACACACTTCAGCACAGGCGTGGTTCTAACAGTCAGCAGGGAGAAAAGGGATTTCGGTTGCAGCAGAAAGAGGGCCATTCACTGGGGGCAGTTGAGGACTGCAGATGCTGGAGGTCAGAGTCAAAAGATGCAGCGCTGGAAAAGCGCAGCCGCTCAGGCAGCGTCCGAGGAGCAGGAGAACCGACGTTTCAGGCCTGCTGAAGGGTTTATGCCTGAAATGTTGACTCACCTGTTCCTCAGATGCTGCCTGACCTGCTGTGCTTTTCCAACGCCACACGTTTTGACCCACATTCACTGGGGCAACGAGCTTCACAGTACAGTTCAGAGTTTGCACATGGCACACCTATAGAGGTGTCAGTCACAGAAGATTTTCTGTTCTCAGTAAACTGGACCCATTATTACACCTTTCTGATTTGGTTTTCCACAGTTATTTTCCCTCGTCTCTTTATGCTGGTGATTCCAGTCGAACTTCCTCCAGCTGCTGAGTGTAGGACACAGTGGCTCATCCCGTTCCTGCATCCTCCCATTCCCACACGCACCCTGTCCTCGGAATTTTGTTTGGTTTCCTGCTCTTGACACTGAGGTCAGTGGAAGTGCCTCCAAACGCCAGCCCAGCGAACTAAACACTGAACAAGGGTCAAAGCCGAGAATTCCTTCTCTCTTTACTTTCACGTGCCACCATCCTCTGCAGCTTGGGAGAACTGAACACGTTGTACAAAAATCGTGGACCATTTTGAACAGTTTTCTCACCTCGCGCCCCATGTCCTGATGGCACAGATTTCACTCAGCCTTCCTTGGCCTTTATTCACTCGTGGGTGTGTCCGACAATGCCAGCATTTATTGCCCATCCCTAGTTGCCCTTGAGAAGGTGGTGATGAGCTGTCATAGAGTCATAGAGATGTACAGCATGGAAACAGACCCGTCTTTCCAACCCGTCCATGCCGACCAGATATCCCAACCCAATCTAGTCCCAGCTACCAGCACCCGGCCCATATCCCTCCAAACCCTTCCTATTCATATACCCATCCAAATGCCTCTTAAATGTTGCAATTGTACCAGCCTCCACCACATCCTCTGGCAGGGTGAAAGTGAGGACTGCAGATGCTGGAGATTAGAGTCAAGATTAGAGTGGTGCTGGAAAAGCACAGCAGGTCAGGCAGCATCCGAGGAGCAGGGAAATCGATGTTTCGGGCAGGAGCCCTTCATTAGGACTGAGGCTGGAAGCCTCGGGGGGGGGGGGGGGGGGGGGTGGAGAGGTGATCTCTCAGGTCACCCCTGAGCCTCAGACGCTCCAGGGAAAACAGCCCCAGCCTGTTCAGCCTTTCCCTGTCGCTCAGATCCTCCAACCCTGGTAACATCCTTGTAAATCTTTTCCGAACATTTTCAAATTTCACAACATCTTTCCGATAGGAAGGAGACTAGAATTGCTCGCAATATTCCAACAGTGGCCTCACCAATGTCCTGTACAGCCACAACGTGACCTCCCAACTCCTGTACTCAATACTCTGACCAATAAAGGAAAGCATACCAAACACCTTCTTCACTATCCTATCTACCTGCGACTCCACTTTCAAGGAGCTTTCAATGAGTCTTCTTGAACTGCTGCAGTCCACATGCTGTGGGTCGACCCAAAATGACTGGAAGGGTGGGAATTCCATGAGTTTGACCCAGTGGCAGTGCAGGAACGGCGATGTATCTCCAAGTCAGGATGGTGAGTAGGTTGAAGGGGAACTTACAATTAGTGGTGCTGTCATGCATCTGTTGTATCTCGATGGTAGAGGTCATGGGCTTTGAAGGAGGTGTCCAAAGGATTTGATGAGTTTCTGCAGTGCATCTTATAGTACACATTGCTGTTGATGAGGCTCATTGGCAGGGAGTGGAGTTTATGGATATTGTCCCAATCAAGTGGGCTGGCTAGTGTTGAGCTTCTTGAGCTTTGTTGGTTCTCTACTAGAACCATAGATAGTTCTGGGATTGGGATTAAGTAAGGACATGTGTGTATTGTACTTGCCTGCTTAACTATTATCAAAGTTTCACCACATGATCAGCACACAACGTGTGGGACTCGGGTCTTCAATGGTAAGGTCAGGGAACTGGTGAAAAGCTTGGAATTGGCACCTGCAGTTTTGATGAATCGGGCATGGAGTTATGCTGTTCCCAAGCTCAGTGCAGAAAGAAGCCATTCGGTCCATTCAGTCCGCTCCAACCCACCAAACAGCATCCCACCCAGACCCAGTCCCAGTCCCAATCCCTGCAACCCTGCATTTGCCATGGCTAAGCCACCTGGCCTGCGCATCCCTGGACACTATGGGCAATTTAGCACGGCCAATCCACCTAACCTGCACATCTTTAGATTGTGGGAGGAAACCCACGCGGATACGGGGAGAATGTGCAAACTCCACACAGACAGTTGCCTGAGGCGGGAATTGAACCCAGGACTTTGGCGCTGTGAGGCAGCAGTGCTAACCACTGAGCCACCATACCACACATCTTTGGATTGTGGGAGGAAACTCACAGAGACATGGGAAGAATGTGCAAACTCCACATAGTCAGTTGCTAGAGGCCGGAATCAAACCCGGGTCCTGGCACTGTGAGGCAGCAGCGCTAACCACTGAGCCACCATGCCACGCCCTTGAACCTAGGCCTCCTGGTCCAGAGGTAGGGACATTATCACAGTGCCACAAGAGCCTCTTGATAACCCTGAAAGTTCACAGCAGTTACTGATATCCAGGTGTGGAAGGTGGGACCAGCTAAAGCTTCATCTGTTGTCATGTTGTGGAACGCATGGGGATCCTAGCCAGTTACACTGCGTGTGATTGCATTCACATAGTTCAGTTGTATCATTAACTAGGCCCTAACCTTCACTGAGATAAGGAGGCACTGATCTGAGGTGAAACAGGGCTGGGCACGCTTTGTTAAGGGATTTTAGTTGAGCCATGCTATTGAGAATGTCGAGAGCAAAACACATCCAGGCAGAAATGGGCCAAGCTCCAGCATGCATTCCAGAACAGTGCGAACATTCTACGCCAAGAAGGCTACACTATTTCCAAAACTGGCAAGACTCCAGGAGCAGAAACCACACTGGACATGGTACAAAACAGACGAGACAAGAAGGGGAGGTCATTCACCCAGGCGGGTAGTGGGATTAATGCTACATTTTGTACGCAAGCTGATTTTCCATGGCCATCAATGTTTGCTTACCCACCACTTGGAGATGAGGGCTGATGTTATGAACAGTCCCAACCAGTGGAAAAGCTCACCCATCAGCCGTGCATGATGGGATAGCCTGGGCTCACTGCCCAATACTTTCCATCTCATAGCTGCAGTGGACAGAAAATAGTTGGCAGCCCTAGCTGTGATTTTCACGCTGATGAAGGCCAATGTCAGTTCTTTTGACTCCCAGATTTGATCACCGGCCCATGCGGCGCAGTGGTAGTGTCCCTACTGTTAGACCGGGAGGCCCAAGTTCAGGTCCACCTTGCCCCCAGAGGTGCGTAATAACCAATTCAGACAAATTGGCATCAAGATCATTGCAATCCTCTTTTGTCAATTCAGTCATGGGATGAAGGATGTCCAGCATTTATTGTCCCTCCCAGAGGACAGTTAAGAGTCAACCAGTGGGTCTGGAGTCACATGTAGTCCAGAGCAGGTGAGGACACCAGTTTCCTTCCCTAAAGGACATCAGTGAACCAGATGGATTTTTTAAAACACTCAACAATGGATTCATGATCATCAATAGATTCTTAATTCCTGACTTTTTTTATTGAATTCCAGTTGCACCAACTGTCATGGTGGGATTTAAACCTGGGACCCTGGAACATTCCCTTGGTCTCTGGATTGAGAGTTCAGTGATAACACCACCGGGGCGTCATGTCTACATTCTTCTTAGAGCTTGTGAATTGAGGATGGGAAACGGGAGAATGTAGGGAGGGGATCTGATGGGGAGTTGGTGGTGAATGGAGTACCATTGCTACCCAACAATCTATATCCTTGCCAAGTGGGTGTGGGCAAGATCAGGACCAGGGGCCCAGTGTGGCAAGGGGCCCGTTCAGTTCACCTGCTGTCACCTTCTGCCCTGGCTCACACATGACGAATGGCCATTGGCGTTGAGGGTAGCAGGCGCATAATCCGGCCTCTTCAGGAGGGAGCAGGATGGTTGTGGGGTGGAGGGGCTGTTAGCAGAAAACCTGGAACCGTAAAAGGCACAACACAGAAAGGAAAACAGTCCTGAACATGATTTGGAGACGCCGGTGTGGGACTGGGGTGGACAAAGTTAACAATCACACAACACCAGGTTATAGCCCAACAGGTTTAATTGGAAGCACTAGCTCCTTCAGCGACGCTCCGAAAGCTAGTGTGCTTCCAATTAAACCTGTTGGACTATAACCTGGTGTTGTGTGATTTTTTTTTAACTTAGTCCTGAACATAGTTGTCTCAATTCTGCTGAGGAATGAGAAAGCAAGTGAACTCTGGCAGCTTCTCAAGTTACAGGCTGCTGAATAATGAACTGGTTCCTGTCGATAGTGACATACCAGGGTGTGTGTTTTTTTTAACCTCACCCAGTATGAGGGACAGAGAGTGCCCAGCAGCTGTTTAACCATTGGGTCCATTCCTGCCTCTGACTCTCTGGCCATAATGAAAGAACGGTGACCGGGAGCAAGGGGAGCAGGGTCGGGTTTAACCCATTTGCCTCGGCGCCCACCAACGCTGAAGCCAGTGGCAATGTTTCACCGGGAGCTTTGGATCTACTCATGCAGTGAGGAATTGTGAAACAAATCACGGGGAGAACGACAAAAAGGAGTTGTACTTCCTAACCATGACAGAAAAGTGGGCACAATCCCAAAATCATGCCACCCAAAACAGTCGTAAAAATCCCACAATCTCTGGCCATAAAATCAGGATTTGTCTTCTGTCTACAGCTGTTCACTCTAAAGCTGTGCCTTTTAATTGTGAAGTGGATTTCTCACATTGTTGGTAAATCACCTGCACCAACCCCCAAAATGTTTTACAATAAAAATTAAATCAGTGACCTTCATCGTGAAGACTTTCTTCAGTCTCCAACAATGCTGACTGTGATTCCTTCCTGTGGTTGTTTTAGTGACATATGCCACTGGAATGGTTTTTCAGAAAAACGCCTGCAAATTTCCCAGAAGTAACATTGCTAGAAGACAGCAGCTTGTTTGTCATGTGCCAGTCCCCACCCGTTGGTGGGTCACACACTCCTGACGTCTCTGCTGTCCTCTGCTTCCTTGTTTTTCTCTCATTATTCATCCTGTTGACTCATGTTTCGAGCACTTCTGTCAATTAACCCTTGAAGCGCGCCTGTCTTCTTCTTGCCGGCACCTTCTGTGAAATGTTACCCTGTTATTCTCTCCTGACCTGCTCAGCATTTCCACAAATTTCTGGTTTTTCTTATCTTCCAAAAAAAAACCTTTGCTACGTATTCCTTCAGCTATTCAGTCAAGCACAATTCTGATTCCGAAAAGCGTTTGAACAATTTACCTTTCAAATGTGCCACATTTTTTTTTGTTGTTTAGAGTCAGTTAGCATGGAATCAGACCCTTCGGTCCAACCAGTCCATGTGAACCATGTTCCCAATCTAAACTCATTCCACCTGCCTGCTACTGGCCCCTACCCCTCCATGCTCCAGTGGAAATAGTTGTAGCCTATCCTGACTCTTCCCCATCACTCAAACCCTCCATCTGTTGTTGAGGTGTAGACACTACTGCTAAGGCCAGCATTTAATTCTCCCCTCTAACTGCCTTTGAACTTGGCCGCACAGGTCAACCACGTTGCTGTGGCTCTGGAGTCACATATAGGCCAGACCAGGTAAGAATGGCAGATTTCCTCTCCTGAAAGACATTAATAAGCCAAATGTTTTTTTTACAACAACTGAGTTGTTTCATGACCATTATTATGAATTATTTTACTCAGGTATTATGAGTTAATTGAATTTAAATTACCCTTAACTCCCATGGTAGGATTTGAACTGATGCCTTGCCTCCATTATTCATCTACGCTTTTGGATTGCTAGTCCAGTATCATGACCATTATGTTGCAATCCCCCATTGGCAGCACGGTGGCTCAGTGGTTAGAGACCTGGGTTCAACTCCCACCTCACAGCGCCAGAGACCTGGGTTCAACTCCCACCTCAGGCAACTGTCTGTGTGGAGTTTGCACATTCTCTGCGTGGGTTTCCTCCCACAGTCCAAAAATGTACCGGTTAGGTGAATTGGCCATGCTAAATGGCCCGTAGTGTTAGGGGAATGGGTCTGGGTGGGTTGCTCTTCGGAGGGTCGGTGTGGACTTGTTGGGCCGAAGGGCCTGTTTCCACACTGTAAGTAAGTAATCTAAAAATTGTTTAATAGCCAAATCTAGATTTGTGCAGCATTAACAACTTCTGGTGCTCTCAACTGGATCTGTGCCTTTTTGAGATTGCCTTCAACCCCCGACAAACTAATTGACAACATTTGTTAAAATGAGCCCAGTACTGCCTTTCTCCATGGCAACAGGAATTGGACGGTCATGTTGCGGCTGTACAGGCCATTGGTTAGCTCACTTTTGGAATACTGCATTTAATTCTGGTCTCCCTGCTATGGGAAGGATGTTGTGAAACTTGAAAGGATTCAGAAAAGATTGACAAGGATTGGAGGCCATGAGCAAAAGGGAAAGGCTGAATGGGCTGAATGGGCTGGGGCTGTGAGAGCTATGGTGGCTGAGGTTGTAACGGTTTATAAAATCATGAGGGGCATGGATAAGTCAAAGTCTTTTCCCCAGGGTAGGGGAGTCCAAAACAAGAGGGCATAGGTTTAAAGTGAGAGGGGAAAGATTTAAAAGGGACATAAGGAGTAACAGTTTCACGCAGAGGGTAATGAGTGTATGGAATGAGCTGCCAGAGGAAGTGGTGGAGGCTGGTACAATCAGAGCATTCAAAAGGCATTTGGATGTGTATATGAATAGGAAGGGTTTGAGAGGGATATGAGCCAAATGCTGGCAAATGGGACTGGATTTATTTAGGCTATCTGGGTGGCATGGACAATTTGAACCAAAGGGTCTGTTTCCATGCTATGCAGCTCTATAACTCTACAAGTGGCTGTACAGAAGTTAAAATTGGATTCATTTATTCCAAATTAATGGGAATCTGATTATATTGGAAGAGTTCTCACAAGTGAACAAAATAAACAGTGTTGTGTATGTGGCTTAAATGAGAAGGATCCAGAATTGTTTATCAGCTTAAAAGAAGGAGCTACAGCTTGAATAAAGCCCTCTTACCATAACCTTTGCAGAAGTCATGGTTGAAGCTAAAGACATTAAGTGCTTTAGAAGTGTTAAGAAAAAGGTTACCTCAGTATAAGGAATTTCAAATTTCCAGATCATAAGTCTATGGTTAAAACCATGAAGAGAATATTTGAAGCTGAGAAAATCTGAGCTCAGTTGTAGGGAGAATCAAGGAGGGTACTGTCAGAATCTCAAGACCAAGAATTGATGCATCAATCAAATTAATCCCTGAGGTTGGACAGAGAAGAGAATTCTCTCCGGGGTGTTTGATTACCGTAAAGGAGTGTGTTTGGAGTTAATGTGTTTTGGAATCTACAAACTGTGTTATACATAAATTGTTTTGTTTATTCAATTTTATCTTCATTTCTTTTGTGCCATAGATTCTTATTTGATTGTTAAAACCAAATCTGCTGCATTGTGAGTTTAAGTTTCATTTAAAGATCATCTTAAAACCAAAAACAAGCCTGATGTCAGTCTGGAACTAACGTGCCCAGTAATAACATCAGCTGGGATTATAGGACTGGCCCAAGCTTGCTAATGCAGCTTTGAGCTCAGAACAGTGATTGTATCTCCAACTCAGCTCTTTCTACAGTCGACTGCAAGTTCACCGGGGTAAATGCATGTCATTTGGCCCATCGAGCCTATACTGCCATTCAATACGATCATGGCTGTCTGACATTCCTGCACTCCAAAGTCTCTTTGTTCAGCAACACTCCCAAGACCTTACCATTAAGTGTAGAAGTCCTGCTAAGATTTGCTTTCCCAAAATGTAACAACTCACATTTATCTGAATTAAACTCCATCTGCCACTTCTCAGCCCATTGGCCCATCTGGTCACGATCCTGTTGTAATCTGAGGTAACCCTCTTCACTACATCTCCAATTTTGGTGTCATCTGCAAACTTACTAACTGTACCTCTTATGCTTGCATCCAAATCATTTATATAAATGATAAAAAGTAGAGGACCCAGTACCAATCCTTGTGACACTCCACTGGTCACAGGCCTCCAGTCTGAAAAACAACCCTCCACGACCACCCTCTGTTTTCTACCTTTGAGCCAGTTCTGTATTCCCTGTTCTTCCTGTATTCCATGAGATCTAACCTTGCTAATTAGTCTCCCATGGGGAACCTTGTCGAATGCCTTACTGAAGTCCATATAGGTCACATCTATTGCTCTGCCCTCATCAATCCTCTTTGTTACTTCTTCAAAAAACTCAATCAAGTTTGTGAGACACGATTTCCCATGCACAAAGCCATGTTGACTATCCCTAATCAGTCCTTGGCATTTCAAATACATGTAAATTCTGTCCCTCAGGATTCCCTCCAACAACTTGCCCACCACCGAGGTCAGGCTCACCGGTCTATAGTTCCTTACCACCTTTCTTAAACAGGTTGTTAAAGATAATTCTGAAATATAGGATTTACGTGCATTTGGAGAGCAAATGACTCATTAGAGTTAGTTAGCATGGCTTTGTGTGAAGGAAAATGTGTTTCACAAACTTGATTGAGTTGTTTGAAGAAGTAACTAAGAAGATTGATGAGGGTAGAGCAGTAGATGTTGTTTACTTGGACTTTAGTAAAACCTTTGTTAAGGTTCCAAATGGTAGGCTATTTAATAAAGTTAGATTACATGGGTTTCAGGGTGAGCTTGCCAATTGGATACAAACTTATGGTAGGAGACAGAGGGTGGTGGTGGAGGGTTGTTTTTCGGACTGGAGGCCAGTGACCAGTGGTGTTCCACAGGGATCAGTAGTGGCTACATTTTTGTTTGTCAATTATATGAACAATTTGAATGAGCATGTAGGAGGCATGGTTAGTATGTTGGCAGATGACACCAAAATAGGTGGTACAGTGGGCAGTGAAGAAGGTTATCTAAGATTACAATGAGATTTTCACCATTGGGTTAATGGGCTGAGGAGTGGCAGATGGAATTTAAATTGAATAAATAGAAGCAAAGGCAGGAGTCATACAAGCTGGGTTTTAGGTATTCATAGAGTCATAGAGATGGACAGCATGGAACAGACACTTTGGTTCAACCCGTCCATGCCAACCGGATATCCCAACCCAATCTAGTCCCATTTGTCAGCACCCTGCCCATATCCCTCCAAACTCTTCCTATTGATATGCCCATCCAGATGCCTTTTAAATGTTGTCATTGTACCAGCCTCCATCACTTCCTCTGGCAGCTCAATCCATACACGTACCACCCTCTGTGTGAAAAAGTTGCCCCTTAGGTCCCTTTTTAATCTTCCCCCTCTCACCCTAAACCTATGCCCTCTAGTTCTTTACTCCCCCACCCCAGAGAAAAGACTTTGTCTATTTATCCTATCCATGCCCCTCATGATTTTATAAACCTATAAGGTCACCCCTCAGCCTCCGACACTCCAGGGGAAAACAGCCCCAGCCTGTTCAGCCTCTCCCTATAGCTCAAATCCTCCAACCTGGCAACATCCTTGTAAATCTTTTCTGAACCCTTTCAAGTTTGACAACACCCCTCAGATGGACGGATACCAGAATTGCACATAATATTCCAAAAATGGCCTAACCAATGTCCTGTACAACCACAAAATGAACTTCCAACTTGTTTACGCAATACTCTGACCAATAAAAGAAAGCATACCAAACGCCTTCTTCACTATCGTATCTACCTGTGACTCCACTTTCAAGGAGTTATAACCCTACACTCCAAGGTCTCTCTCTCTCTGTTTAGCAACACTTCCCAGGACCTTACCATTAAGTGTGTATGTTGTAGAACAGAGAGATCTCGAGGTCCGGGCACATAATTCTTTGAAATTTGCATCACAGGTAGTCAGGGTGACGAAGAAGGGATTTAGCATGCTTGCGTTCATTGCTCACACCATTTGGTATTGCAATTGGGAAGCCATGTTGGGGTTGTGCAGGACATTGGTGAGGCCTCTTCTGGAGGTCCGAGTGCAGTTCTGGACTCCCTGTTATAAGGAGGATATCATTGAACTGGAGAAGGTTCAGATAAGATTTACCAGGGAGATGCCGGGAATGGAGGGTTTGAGTTATAAAAATAGGTTGAATAGAGTGGGATGTTTTTCACTGGAGTGTAGGAAATTGAGGGGTGGCTTCATTGAGGTTTATAAAATAATAAGGGGCATGAATAAGGTGAATAGCAAAGGTGGGGGAGTTCAAAACTAGGGGGCATATTTTAAAGGTGAGAGGAGAAAGATTTTAAAAAGACCTGAAGGGGCAATGTTTTTACACAGCGAGTGGTTCATGTGTGGAATGAACTGCCAGAGAAAGTGGTGGATGCAAGTACAGTTACAACGTTTAAAAGACATCTGGATAAATACATGAATAAAATATGTTTGGAGAGATATGGGCCAAATGCAAGCAGGTGGGACTAGTTGAGTTTGGGAACATGGTTGGTGTGGACTGGTTGGACCAAAGGGTTTATTTTCATACTGTATGACTGTATAATTCTAAGTATTTAATTGGCTGCGAAGTGCTTTAGAATTTCCTAAAATGCTATACAAATGCAAGTATTTCCTTCCTTTCTTTAAACACTGATGTCGCAGCCTCAGCTGGATTGAACTGACCTTGCAGCCTCCTGGTTTTTAAAAGTAACTGAATGATTTGAAGTGTTTTTCTAACTTGTTTTAATCTCCCACCATCACGTCAGAAAGACAAGCCAACCACTGTCCCCTGCGAAGTTGCTGGAACCAGAGAGTTTGCAGGACAGCGGGTGTGGGCGATTTATCAATCACTGAGTGAGGGCTGTGAATGATTTACTGTTGATCTTGGAGAAGTCTTCATTAGCGTTTGACCAGCATGGGCAGAGGGTTTTTCTGCATCCAAACTGAGATGAATGCACATTGTATATTGTAAGAAAAACACATGTTTTTTTCCAGATCCTTTCGGTTGGAAAATGGTCAAACAGTTCCAAAACACAGCAGTCTACTTTACAAGCATCTGTGGATAAGAAGACAAAATTAAATAGCTTTATACAGAACCCTAGAGCGTCCAAACCAAAGCTGAATTGCTGTAAATAGGAACCTTTTGGTTAGAAAATTGCCATCAGCAAAAAGGAACTTAGCAGCAAAAAATATAATTGAGGGAGAAACAGGAACACGATCGTGATTATAGGTTACAGCACAGTTTCTGATTACTGACTGTTGCAATGCACACTTTTGGCATTAAGCGATAGAATTAAGGTGCAGTTGCAGATCATGCTGGTATGTAATCAAGGCCACTTTAAACTGTTGTGGAGAGAACGAAGGAGCAGTGGGCTCTCCCATGGTTTGTGTCATATGTCCTTTCTACAACTCCACGATACACGGTCTCGTCCACCTGAAAAAGCCCTGGCTAGCTCAATAACTTTAATATGAGTTGTGACCATTTTGATATGACCATTGGGGCACAGACAGCCTCACACAGGGCACCTCACACCCTCAATACATTATCTGGGCCAACATGACATCAATTGTTAAAGTTCACTTGGGAATGCAACTTTTAAAAAAGTTCTGATATATACATATGAAAGAACTGAAACCAACATGGTCATTCTAAAAGACGAGAGGCTTAACAAACAATCCAGGTCTTTTTTAATAGGTAATTTCAGTTACATCACTTTGTAATCTTTTGCTTTAATTCTGGGTCTTATGATCTTAAAAATCACACACCACCAGGTCAGAGTCTATGTAATCCTTGTCAGAACTCAGTTCTGAGGAAGGATCACTTTAGAGGAAAGATCATTCATTTTGAAATGTTAACTCTGATTTCTCTCCACAGATGCTTCCAGACCTGCTGAGCTTCTCCTGCAATTTCTATTTTTGAGACTGATCCTTATATCATTTAACATTACTTTTGTTTCGGACTCACATTTCATTTCAGGTATGTGCGTTGCGTTTTTTTTTTCTCATCTTTTAACAATTAATAAAATCGCTCTTCTGTTAACTCAAGAAAGCCTGTTTAAATTGATTCATAGAGTCATAGAGATGTACAGCATGGAAACAGACCCTTCGGTCCAACCCATCCATGCCGATCAGATATCCCAACTCAATCTAGTCCCACCTGCCAGCACCCGGCCCATATCCCTCCAAACCCTTCCTATTCATATACCCATCCAAATGCCTCTTAAGTGTTGTCATTGTACCAGTCTCCACCACTTCCTCTGGCAGCTCATTCCATACACGTACCACCCTCTGTGTGAAAACGTTGCCCCTTAAGTCTCTTTTATATCTTTCCCCTCTCACCCTAAACCCAAGCCCTCTAGTTCTGGACTCCCCGACCCCAGGGAAAAGACTTTGTCTATTTATCCTATCCATGTCCCTCATAATTTTGTAAACCTCTATAAGGTCACCCCTCAGCCTCCGATGCTACAGGGAAAACAGCCCCAGCCTGTTCAGCCTCTCCCTGTAGCTCAAATCCTCCAACCCTGGCAACATCCTTATAAATCTTTTCTGAATCCTTTCACGTTTCACAACATCTTTCCGATAGGAAGGAGACCAGAATTGCACGCAATATTCCAATAGTGGCCTAACCAATGTCCTGTACAGCTGCAACATGACCTCCCAACTCCTATATTCAATACTCTGACCAATAAAGGAAAGCATACCAAACACCTTCTTCACTATCCTATCTACCTGCGACTCCACTTTCAAGGAGCTATGAACCTGCACTCCAAGGTCTCTTTGTTCAGCAACACTCCCTAGGACCTTACCATTAAGGTGTATAAGTCCTGCTAAGATTTGATTTCCCAAAATGCAGCATCTCGCATTTATCTGAATTAAACTCCATCTGCCGCTTCTCAGCCCATTGGCCCATCTGGTCCAGATCCTGTTGTAATCTGAGGTAACCCTCTTCGCTGTCCACTACACCTCCAATTTTGGTGTCATCTGCAATAGTGTATGTTGATAGTTGAACAGTCAATTTCAGGATTCTTGTTTTTGCAGGTTAGTTGAAATCCTTTCTTTCTGTTTCCATTTGAGGGGCCTGCTAGTGAGCTAGTTTCTACCACTCAGGGTCATAAAGTCCTTCCCCTCCAATGTAGAGGTGACTAGTGAATGGTTCTTTGAGTCTGATCTTCACAGCAAAACTATACAAACCCAGGCTGCTACACCTCAGCTTACTAGCACCCCGTCTTCCAATAGCACACCCAGACCATGGGCGAATGGCTCCAGTTTGAAGGATATTCTTATATATCCTTCAAACTGGAAGGTACAGCATCCATCTCTCCTCCATTGCTGTCATTTCTCCCATCACCTTCACAGACTGAGATAACTCCCTGGAGATTACAAGATAGTTTATCATACATCTCTCCCCTTTTAAGTTCCTCCTTTTGATGTTTCCTTGACAAAACATTCGGTGTGACATTCCAGGCTGCCTCTCCCTAGGCAACTGTGGAATTTACACCCACGGTTATCTGCTTTGGCTGTAGCAATTTTCTTTTAAAAAGCACACATTAGGATTATGAAATTGATACACTGGTGGTGAGCTAAAGGTATGTTCCATTGTCATGACAGACCTCATTGAGACTGCTCGCTCTTTGAAATAATTCGCTAACTAGTTTCTGCTCCTTGCTGATAGCTGTGATACGCCCTCCACCAGCTTTGCAAATATTTATTCAATTTCCCTTCGCGGAGGTGTACAACTGAAACTGTTTCCTCCATCATTTCAGGCACATCGTAAAATATCATTGTAGAGAAATGATTTGGAGGTGCCGCTGTTGGACTGGGGTGTACAAAGTTAAAAGTCACACAACACCAGGTTATAGTCCAACAGGTTTAATTGGAAGCACTAGCTTTCAGAGCAACGCTCCCTATCACCTGATGAAGGAGCGTCGCTCCGAAAGCTCGTGCTTCCAATTAAACCTGTTGGACTATAACCTGATGTTGTGTGATTTTTAACTTTGTAGAGAAAAGTGTTGTCTTACCTCTCCTCCTGCTCTCCCTGCCAAACCCTTTCCCCTCTTCGTTTGCCAGTTAAATTAAGAATGTGTCCTCTGATTACTGGCTGTCACAGCAGTGGACCTGACTGAGTGGACTGTTTAAAAAAGGAGGTAGAGAAGAGGCAGGTAACTATAGACCAGTTAGCTTAGTGGGGAAAATGCGTGAATCTATAGTCAAGGGAGAAATAGTGAGATATTCTCCCATTGGGCACGTGTTCATGAAAACCAGGTCATGTTTAACTAATTTACTGGAATTCTTTGAGGACGTTATGAACACAGTGGACAACAGGGAAACGTGGATGTGGTGTTTCTGGATTTTTCAGAAGGCATTCAACAAGTTGCCACACAAAAGGCTGCTGCTTAAGGTACAGGTGCATGGCATTATGGGTAATGGATTAGCATGGCTAGAAGATGGGTTCTCTAACAAAGGTAAAGCCTGGGGATAAATGGGTGTTTTTTTTGGTTGGCAATGAGTAGCTGGTGGTGTGCCTCAGGGATCAGTGCTGGGGTCACAATTGCTCAGAATTTACATAGATGATTTAGAGTTGGGGACTAAATGCGGTGCGCCAATGTTCGCAGATGACGTTAACACGAGTGGTAGAGCAAAGTGTGCAGAGGACACTAAAAGACGGCAGAAGGATAGATTAGGTAAATAGGCAAACGTCTAGCAGATGGAGTACAATGTTGGAAAATGTGAGCTCATCTATTTTGATATGAATAACAGCAAAAGGGACTATCATTTAAGATGGTGAAAAATTGCAGCATGCTGCTGCGCAGAGGGACCTGGGCATCTTTGTGCATGAATCACAAAAAGTTGGTTTGCAGGTGCAGCAGGTAATTAAGAAAGTAAATGGAATATTGTCCTTCCTTGCTAGAACGATGGAATTTAAAACCAGGGAGGTTATGCTGCAGCTGTATAGGGTGTTGGTGAGGGCACACCTGAAGTAGTATGTATAGTTTGGGTCTCCTTACTTGAGAAAGGATGTACTGGCACTGGAGTAGGTGCAGAGGAGCGTCACTAGGTTGACTCCAGATTTGAGATGATTAGCTTATGAGATTTTCACTTAGCAATGTGCCAATTTGTTGAGTTATCATGTACCATTCAGTCAGTCCACCAAGTGGGTTTCCTCCGGGTGCTCCGGTTTCCTCCCACAATCCAAAGATGTGCAGGTCGGGTGAATTGGCCATGCTAAATTGCCCCATAGTGTTAGGTGCATTAGTCAGAGGGAAGTGGGTCTGGGTGGGTTACTCTTCAGAGGGCTGGTATGGACTGGTTGGGCTGAAGGGCCTGTTTCCACACTGTGGGGAATCTAATCTAATCCTATCAGATCCTGTTTGCAGTTATTCAATGTGTTGAAGACCTGATGCTGCTCTTTGTCTTCACTGTTAAACCACCAACTACAAGGCACAAGTCAGGAGTGTGTCGGAGTATTCCCCTCGTGCCTGGATAGGTGCAGCTCCAACAACATTCAGAACCTCAACACCTTTGTTCAGGACAAAGCAGCCCAGCCACACGCCCCACTTTCAAACCTCACTCCCTTCAGCACTGACAGACAGTGGCAGCAGTGTGTGCCATCTATAAAATGCACTGCACCAACTAACCAACAATAGCAGTTTCCAGACCCACATCCTCTCCCCACCTAAAAGGACAAAGGAAGCAGATGGCACATTACTGCAATTTCCCATCTTAACCACACACACACCATTCTGACTTGATTCGGAGATGCCGCTGTTGGACTGGGGTGTACAAAGTTAAAAATCACGCAACACCAGGTTATAGTCCAACAGGTTTAATTAGAATTACTAGCTTTCAGAGCGACGCTCCTTCATCAGGTAGTTGTGGAAACAACCACAATGATGAAGGAGCAGCGCTCCGAAAGCTAGTAATTCTAATTAAACCTGTTGGACTATAACCTGGTGATGTGTGATTTTTAACCATTCTGACTTGGAATTCTGGCTGGTAACAAATGTTATTTTTGCTTAGCAATGCTTCATATCCCATAAGCAATGTTTTTAAATAAAGTACTCATCAGCTCTCCTGAAAACAGCCAGTGACCTAGAGATAGCCCATGATTAACATGTGGTCAATAATCCCCAAGCTGTTCCCCTTTGAAGACCATTCACAAGACAATGTCAAATGGGAAAAGCAAATGATGCTTTATGTAACCCGCACTGTCGCACTAATTTGTGACATTCCTCTGTCTGCTATCTTCCTGATACCACTTAAACAAAACATGTCAACATCTGCATTAAAATAACAGACATAAAAAGGTTATGTCAACTCCCTCAGAAACTGTCCACTTGTTTCTAGTCTGATTAGTAAAGGTGGCACTTTCAAAGTCACGGATTGATGTCAATGCCAATTATTATTCGCAGTAACTAGGTATCTGAATTAATCTTTTACAATATGGTTAGTGCCCTCGAAATGCCCTTGGCTGTCCAACCTTCAACACTGTGTGTGTAGATAAGGACCCGAATTCTCTAACACACCATGATTGTAACAGAAATGCAAGACCGATAAATGAAAGGGTGGAAGTTTAAAAACATCAGGGTTCTGGGGTGGCTCAGTGGTTAGATCTACTTTCTCACAGTGCCAGGGACCTGGGTTCGATTCCACTCTCGGGCAACTGTCTGTGTGGAGTTAGCACGCTCTCCCTGTATCTGCATGGATTTCCTCCAAGTGCTCTGGTCTCCTCCCACAGTCCAAAGATGTGGAAGTTAGCTGGATTGGCTGTGCTAAACTGCCCAGGGATGTGCAGGATAGGTGGGTCAGCCAATGAGAAATGGAGAGTGACTGTGAGGGTGGGATGCTCTCGGAGGATCGGTGTGGGCTGAACAATGTGCTTCCATGATTCTGAAGTTTGGAACCGATAAGGAAATGGTAAGAAGAGCAAAGTTCCTTATTTCGGTAACTGGACCCAGAAGGGATTTGCACTTGCCTAAAGCTGACTATGACCAGTCAAAGTTAAAAATCACACAACACCAGGTTACAGTCCAACAGGTTTATTTGGAAGCACTAGCTTTCGGAGCGCTGCTCCTTCATCAGGTGGTTGTGGAGCAGGATTATAAGATACAAAGATCAAGATTGAGTCCACACTCTCAGCTTGCGCTCAAGATATAGCAATACAGCTACGAGATACTGCCAAATGGACAAGGCGACAGGACTACACCACGTACATGCACACCAAGAACTTGGAGAAACTTGGCATCACCACCAGGTGTATCCAAGCCTGACCTGGCATCCCGGTTGAAAGCGTTATCACCACGGGGAAATTGATCGTCAACTTATCGGACCACACCCTTCAACTAGAAGAGATTGAAGTTCTCCGCTGAGGGCTCAATTTCTGGCCCACCAACAAAACTGTGTGTTGTGATCCTGCTCCGCAGCTACCCGATGAAGGAGCGGCGCTCCGAAAGCTAAGTGCTTCCAAATAAACCTGTTGGACTATAACCTGGTGCTGGGTGATTTTGAACTTTGTCCACCCCAGTCCAACACTGGCTTCTCCACATCATGACTAGTCAGTAAGAGGTCCATTTTAAAATAATCTGCTGCTGCAGTAAAATATACTCATTGAATTGAAATTTTTAAATTGAATTTATTGTCACGTGTACCGAGACACAGTGAAAAGTTTTGTCTTGCGAGCAATACAGGCAGATCACAGAGTTAAATAGCATAGATAAGTAAACAACAGGTAAACAGCGGTAAAAACAAAACGCAGGTACAGGCGAATGCTCAGGGTTTGTGAGTCCATTCAGTATTCTAACAACAGCACGGTCGAAACTGTTGCAAAACCGGCTGGTGGGTGTGTTCAGGCTTCTGACTAAACAATAAAATTTAGCATATTGTACAATCATTCCCTTGGCATATACTGTCGCAGAGCAAATGGAAAAGGCTTGCATTTCTGAATTATCATCACATTTCTCAAACACCCCAAAGTGATGTACCCCGATCAAAGTGCCTCAGAAGGGTAGCAACTGTAACTATGTGGACAAACATTCTGAGCTCAGGCAAAACAGGCACGTTGGAGATGATTGAGCTCTAAATCTATTTTTAATGGTGTTGGTTGAAGGAAAAATGTTGGCTTGGATATCAGAAAAAAAATCTCTGCTCTTATTCAAATAGTGCCTTGGGATCTCTTAATGCCTGTCTCACTGGCAAGCATAGCCTCTGTTTGAAAAAGCACTGAAGTGTGAACCGAGATTACACACGTCAGTTTTGGAACGGGCTTGAACTTACAGCCTCAGAAGTAAGATTGCAACCAACTGAACCGAGCTGACTAATGTTGGGCACGTGACGTTAACACCAAGAGGCAATATCGCCAAGATTATCGAGCCGATCATTCATCTCTCACTGCCGTTTGCCCGGTTGCCAACAAATGGGTGGCATCGTTTTCTCTTCCTTCATTGCCAATATCGCTGGCACATCTAGTGTCTACTGCCCATCTATAATTGCCCAGGAACAGGTGGCAGTGAGGCTTCACCCTGACTGTACGGTGTCAGACGCCCCCAGTCTCCAGAAAACGTGACCCAGCAGAGATTAAACAAAATCGCGCTACAATCCCAGGTCGGGATGGGCTGGGGGCAATCCTGCAGCTAATGGTCTGTGTACCCACCACCATCACCCAACGAAGGAGCAGCGCACTGAAAGCTTGTGATTTAAAATAAATCCATTTGCTATTCCCTGGTGTCACGTGATTTTTGACTCATCCATCCAGCTGGTGGGTGTTGCAGGATTGCAAGATGCTAGCTAGGGGAACTTAGATGATACAGTCTGGGACCACCGTCACTGATGCAGGCAGTGGGTATTTGGGGAATGCTTGAGGAAGCTCAGAGGATGGAAAAGGGGCGGTGTAAGTATAATTACAAAGCATTTCAAGACACAAACTTCATTAATGTGCCCAGATTTCAACATCACAACACCATAAGGAGGTGTAACATAGACTTCAAAACAGGACAAGGGGAATGGATCAAGATCTTAAATCAACAAGATACGAGGGAGCGGAAAGGGGTCTCATCGACTCAAACACGACGGAACAATAAAGGGAGAAACTGTGACACTGCCCCACCCTGACACACTGCCCCCTGACACACTGCCCCCTGACACACTACACCCTGACACACTGCCCCCTGACACACTACACCCTGACACACTGCACACTGACACACTACACCCTGACACACTGCCCCCTGACACACTGCCCCCTGACACACTGCCCCCTGACACACTACACCCTGACACACTGCCCCCTGACACACTACACCCTGACACACTGCACACTGACACAATGCCCCCTGACACACTACACCCCTGACACACTGCACCCTGACACACTGCCCCCTGACACACTGCCCCCTGACACACTACACCCTGACACACTGCACACTGACACACTGCCCCCTGACACACTACACCCCTGACACACTACACCCCTGACACACTGCACCCTGACACACTACACCCTGACACACTGCCCCCTGACACACTACACCCTGACACACTGCCCCCTGACACACTGCACCCTGACACACTACACCCCTGACACACTGCACCCTGACACACTGTCCCCTGACACACTGCACCCTGACACACTACACCCCTGACACACTGCACCCTGACACACTGTCCCCTGACACACTGACCCCTGACACACTGTCCCCTGACACACTACCCCCTGACACACTGCACCCTGACACACTACACCCTGACACACTACCCCCTGACACACTGCACCCTGACACACTGTCCCCTGACACACTGCACCCTGACACACTGCCCCCTGACACACTGCCCCCCTGACACACTGCCCCCTGACACACTGCACCCTGACACACTGCACCCTGACACACTGCCCCCTGACACACTGCACCCTGACACACTACACCCCTGAACACTGCACCCTGACACACTGTCCCCTGACACACTGCCCCCTGACACACTGTCCCCTGACACACTACCCCCTGACACACTGCACCCTGACACACTACACCCTGACACACTACCCCCTAACACACTGCACCCTGACACACTGTCCCCTGACACACTGCACCCTGACACACTGCACCCTGACACACTGCCCCCCTGACACACTGCCCCCTGAGACACTGCACCCTGACTCACTGCACCCTGACACACTGCAGCCTGACACACTGCACTCTGATACACTGCCCCCTGACACACTGCAGCCTGATACACTGTCCCCTGACACACTACCCCCTGACACACTGCACCCTGACACACTGCACCCTGACACACTGCACCCTGACACACTGCAGCCTGACACACTGCACTCTGATACACTGCCCCCTGACACACTGCAGCCTGATACACTGCCCCTGACACACTACCCCCTGACACACTGCACCCTGACACACTGCACCCTGACACACTGCCCCCTGACATACTACCCCCTGACACACTGCACCCTGACACACTGTCCCCTGACACACTATCCCCTGACACACTGCACCCTGACATTGTCCCCTGACACACTGTTCCCTGACACACAGCACCCTGACACACTGTCCCCTGACACACTACCCCCTGACACACTGCACCCTGAAACACTGTCCCCTGACACACTACCCCCTGACACACTGCACCCTGACAAACTGCACCGTGACACACTACCCCCTGACACACTACCCCCAACACACTGCACCCTGACACACTGCCCTCTGATACACTGCACCCTGACACACTGCACCCTGACACACTGCCCCCTGACACACTACCCCCTGACACACTGCACCCTGACACACTGTCCCCTGACACACTACCCCCGACACACTGCCCCCTGACAAACTGCACCCTGACACACTACCCCCTGACACACTGCACCCTGACACACTGCAAACTGACACACTGTCCCCTGACACACTACCCCCTGACAAACAACCCCATGACACACTGCACCCTGACACACTGTCCCCGACACACTACCCCTGACACACTGCACCCTGACACACTGTCCCCTGACACACTACCCCCAACACACTGCACCCTAACACACTGTCCCCTGACACACTACCCCCGACACACTGCACCCTGACACACTGCACCCTGACACACTACCCCCTGACACACTGCACTCTGACACACTATCCCCTGACACACTGCACCCTGACACACTGCACCCTGACACACTACCCCCTGACACACTGCACCCTGACACATTGTCCACTGACACACTACCCCCTGACACACTGCACACTGACATACTGTCCCCTGACACACTACCCCCTGACACACTGCACCCTGACACACTACCCCCTGACACACTGCCTCCGACACACTACCCCCTGACACACTGCACCCTGACACACTGCACCCTGACACACTGCACCCTGACACACTACCCCCGACACACTGCACCCTGACACACTGCCCCCTGACACACTGCCTCCCTGACACACTGCCCCCTGTCACACTGCCCCCTTACACACTGCCCTCTGACACACTCCCCACGACACACTGCCCCCTGACACACTGCCCCCGACACACTGCCCCCTTACACAGTGCCCCCTGACACACTGCCACCAGACACACTGACCCCCGACACACAGCCCCCTTACAAACTCCCCACTGACACACTGCCCCCCTGACACAATGACCCCCGACACACTGCCCCTGACACACTGCCCCCTGACACACTGCACCCTGACACACTCCCTCCTTACACACTGCCGCCCGACCCACTGCCCCCTTACACACTGCACCCTGACACACTGCCCCCCTGACACACTGCCCCCTGACACACTGCCCCCTGACACACTGCCCCCCGACACACTGCCCCCTGACACACTCCCCTCTGACACGCTGCCCCCTGACACACTGCCCCCTTACACACTGCACCATGACACACTGCCCCCTGACACACTGCCCCCTGACACACTGACCCCTGACACACTGCCCCCGACACACTGCCCCCCGACACACTGCACCCTGACACACTCCCCCCTGACACACTGCCCCCTGACACACTCCCTTCTTACACACTTCCCCCGACACACTGCCCCCTTATACACTGCCCCCTGACAGACTGCCCCCTGACACACTGCCCCCCGACACACTCCCCCCCGACACACTGCCCCCTGACACACTGCCCCGCTGACACACTGACCCCCGACACACTGCCCCCTGACACACTGCCCCTGACACACAGCACCCCGACACACTGCCCTCTTACACACTGCCCCCTGACACACTGCCACCTGACACACTGCCCCCTGACACACTGCCCCCGACACACTGCACCCTGACACACTCTCCACGACACACTGCCCCCTGACACACTGCACCCTGACACACTGCGCCCTGACACACTGCCCCTGACACACTGCACACTGACACACTGCCCCCCGCGACGCACTGCCCCCTGACACCCTGCCCTCTGACATACTGCCCCCTGACACACTGCACCCTGACACACTGCACCCTGACACACAGCACCCTGACACACTGCCCCCCGACACACTGCCCCCTGACACACTGCACCCTGACACACTGCCACCTGACCAACTGTGCCCGACACACTGCCCCTGACACACTGCCCTCCTGATACACTGCACCCTGACACACTGCCCCCGACACACTCCCTCCTTACACACTGCCGCCCGACACACTGCCCCCTTACACACTGCACCCTGACACACTGCCCCCCTGACACACTGCCCCCTGACACACTCTCCTCTGACACACTGCCCCCTGACACACTGCCCCCTTACACACTGCACCATGACACACTGCCCCTTGACACACCGCCCCCTGACACACTGACCCCTGACACACTGCTCACTTACACACTCCCCCCTGACACACTGCCCCCCTGACACACTGACCCACGACACACTGCCCCCTGACACACTGCCCCCTGACACACTGCACCCTGACACACTCCCCCCTGACACACTGCCCCCGACACACTCCCTTCTTACACACTGCCCCCTTATACACTGCCCCTTGACACACTGCCCCCTGACACACTTACCCCCTGACACTGCCCCCTGACACACTGCCCCCTGACACACTGCCCCCTGACACACTATCCGGCTGACACACTGACCCCCGACACACTGCCTCTGACACACTGCCCCTGACACACTGCCTCCCGACACACTGCCCTCTTACACACTGCCCCACGACACACTGCCCCCGATACACTGCCCCCGACACACTGCCCCCGACACACTGCACCCTGACACACTCCCCCGACACACTGCCCCCTGACACACTGCACCCTGACACACTGACCCACGACACACTGCCCCCTGACACACTGCACCCTGACACACTCCCCCCTGACACACTGCCCCCTGACACACTCCCTTCTTACACACTGCCCCCTTATACACTGCCCCTTGAAACACTGCCCCCTGACACACTTCCCCCCTGACACACTCCCCCCCTGACACACTGCCCCCTGACACACTGCCCCCTGACACACTGTCCGGCTGACACACTGACCCCCGACACACTGCCTCTGACACACTGCCCCACGACACACTGCCTCCCGACACACTGCCCTCTTACACACTGCCCCACGACACACTGCCCCCGACACACTGCCCCCTGACACACTGCCCCGACACACTGCACCCTGACACACTCCCCCCGACACCATGCCCCCTGACACACTGCACCCTGACACACTGACCCCCTGACACACTGCCCGCTGACACACTGCACACTGACACACTGCCCCCCCGACACACTGCCCCTGACACACTGCCCTCCTGATACACGGCACCCTGACACACTGCCCCCGACACACTCCCTCCTTACACACTGCCACCCGACACACTGTCCCCTTACACACTGCACCCTGACACACTGCCCCCCTGACACACTGCCCCCTGACACACTCCCCTCTGACACACTGCCCCCTGACACACTGCCCCCTTACACACTGCACCATGACACACTGCCCCTTGACACACCGCCCCCTGACACACTGACCCCCGACACACTGCTCACTTACACACTCCCCCCTGACACACTGCCCCCCTGACACACTGACCAACGACACACTGCCCCCTGACACACTGCCCCCTGACACACTGCACCCTGACACACTCCCCCCTGACACACTGCCCCCTGACACACTCCCTTCTTACACACTGCCCCCTTATACACTGCCCCTTGACACACTGCCCCCTGACACACTTACCCCCTGACACACTCCCCCCTGACACACTGCCCCCTGACACACTGCCCCCTGACACACTATCCGGCTGACACACTGACCCCCGACACACTGCCTCTGACACACTGCCCCTGACACACTGCCTCCCGACACACTGCCCTCTTACACACTGCCCCACGACACACTGCCCCCGATACACTGCCCCCGACACACTGCCCCCGACACACTGCACCCTGACACACTCCCCCGACACACTGCCCCCTGACACACTGCACCCTGACACACTGACCCACGACACACTGCCCCCTGACACACTGCCCCCTGACACACTGCACCCTGACACACTCCCCCCTGACACACTGCCCCCTGACACACTGCCCCCTGACACACTATCCGGCTGACACACTGACCCCCGACACACTGCCTCTGACACACTGCCCCTGACACACTGCCTCCCGACACACTGCCCTCTTACACACTGCCCCACGACACACTGCCCCCGATACACTGCCCCCGACACACTGCCCCCGACACACTGCACCCTGACACACTCCCCCGTCACACTGCCCCCTGACACACTGCACCCTGACACACTGACCCACGACACACTGCCCCCTGACACACTGCCCCCTGACACACTGCACCCTGACACACTCCCCCCTGACACACTGCCCCCTGACACACTCCCTTCTTACACACTGCCCCCTTATACACTGCCCCTTGAAACACTGCCCCCTGACACACTTCCCCCCTGACACACTCCCCCCCTGACACACTGCCCCCTGACACACTGCCCCCTGACACACTGTCCGGCTGACACACTGACCCCCGACACACTGCCTCTGACACACTGCCCCTGACACACTGCCTCCCGACACACTGCCCTCTTACACACTGCCCCACGACACACTGCCCCCGACACACTGCCCCCTGACACACTGCCCCGACACACTGCACCCTGACACACTCCCCCCGACACCATGCCCCCTGACACACTGCACCCTGACACACTGACCCCCTGACACACTGCCCCCTGACACACTGCACACTGACACATTGCCCCCCCGACACACTGCCCCCGGACACCCTGCCCGCTGACACATTCCCCCGACACACTGCACCCTGACACACTTCCCCCAACACACTGCCCCCTGACACACTGACCCCTGACACACTACCCCCTGACACACTGTCCCCTGACACACTCCCCCCTGACACACTGCCCCTGACACACACCCTCCTTACACACTGCCCCGCTGACACACTTCCCCCGACACACTGCCCCCTTACACACTGCCCCGCTGACACACTTCCCCCGACACACTGCCACCTGACACACTGCCCCCTGACACTCTGCACCCTGACACACAGCACCCTGACACACTGCCCCCTGACACACTGCCCCCTGACACACTGCACCCTGACACACTGCACCCAGACACACTGCCACCTGACCAACTGTACCTGACACACTGCCGCGACACACTGCCCTCCTGACACACTGCACCCTGATACACTGCCCCATGACACACTGCCCCCCAACACACTCTCCCCCGACACACTGCCCCCTCACACACTGTCCCCTGACACACTCCCTTCTTACACACTGCCCCCGACACACTGCCCCCTTATACACTGCCCCCTGACACACTGCCTCCTGACACACTGCCCCCCGACACACACCCCCTGACACACTGCCCCTTGACACACTGCACCCTGACACACTCCCCCCGACACACTCCCTCCTGACACACTGCCCCCGACACACTGCACCCTGACACACTCCCCCTGACACACTGTCCCTTGACACACTGCACCCTGACACACTCTCCCCGACACACTCCCTCCTGACACACTGCACCCAGACACACTGCCCCCTGACACATTGTCCCCGACACACTGCCCCCGACACACTGCCCACTGACACATTTCACCCTGACACACTGCTGCCTGACACACTACACCCTGACACACTCTCCCGGGCACACTGCATCCCGACACACTGCACCTTGACACACTCCCCCAACACATTTCACCCTGACACACTGACCCCTGACACACTGCCCCATGACACACTGCCCCCTGACACACTGCCCCCTTACACACTGCACCCTGACACACTGCCCACTGACACACTGCCCCCTGACACACTGCCCACTGACACACTGCACCCTGACACACTGCACCCTGACACACTACCCCCTGACACACTGCACCCTGACACATTGTCCACTGACACACTACCCCCTGACACACTGCACACTGACATACTGTCCCCTGACACACTACCCCCTGACACACTGCACCCTGACACACTACAACCCTAACACACTGACCTCTGACACACTGCCCCTGACACACTGCTCCCTGACACACTGACTCCTGACACGCTACACCCTGACACACTGCACTCTGACACACTTCCCCGAACACACTTCACCCTGACACACTTCAACCTGCCACACTACACACTGCCACACCACACCCTGACACACTACACCCTGACACACTGCACCCTGATACACTGACCCCTGACACTCTGCACCCTGACACACTCCCACATGCACACTGAACCCTGATACACTGCCCCTGACACACTGCACCCTAAAACACTGCACCCTGACACACTACACCCTGATACACTGTCCCCGACTCATTGCCCCTTGACCCAATGCCCTTGACACACTGCACCCTGATACACTGCCCCCTGACACACTGACCCCTGACACACTGCCTCCGGACACACTGCTCCCCTGACACACTGCCCCTCTGACACACTGGCCCCAAACATACTGCCCCCGGCACATTGCCCCCTGACTCACTGCCCCCTGACACGCTACACCCTGACACACTTCCCCGGACACACTTCACCCTGACACACTTCAACCTGCCACACTACACCCTGCCACACCACACCCTGACACACTGCACCCTGACACACTGCACCTTGACACACTTCCCCTGACACACTGCACCCTGACACACTGCATCCCTGACATACTTCCGCTAACACACTGCCCCGACACACTGCCCCCTGATTCACTGACCCCTGACACACTGCCCCCTGACACACTGACCCCGACACAGTGCACCCTGATACACTGACCCCTGACACACTGCCCCATGACACACTGCCCCCTGACACACTGCCCCCTTACACACTGCACCCTGACACACTGCCCACTGACACACTGCCCCCTGACACACTGCCCACTGACACACTGCCCCCTGACGCACTGACCCCTGACACACTGCCCCCTACACACTCCCCCCTGACACATTGCCCCCCTGACACACTGACCCACGACACCCTGCCCCCTGACACACTGCCCCCTGACACACTGCCTTCTGACACACTGCCCCCCAACACACTCTCCCCCGACACACTGCCCCCTCACACACTGTCCCCTGACACACTCCCTTCTTACACACTGCCCCCGACACACTGCCCCCTTATACACAGCCCCCTGACACACTGCCTCCTGACACACTGCCCCCCGACACTCTCCCCCTGACACACTGCCCCTTGACACACTGCACCCTGACACACTCCCCCCGACACACTCCCTCCTGACACACTGCCCCCGACACACTGCACCCTGACACACTCCCCCTGACACACTGTCCCTTGACACACTGCACCCTGACACACTCTCCCCGACACACTCCCTCCTGACACACTGCACCCAGACACACTCCCCCCTGACACATTGCCCCCCTGACACACTGACCCACGACACCCTGCCCCCTGACACACTGCCCCCTGACACACTGCCTCCTGACACACTGCCCCCCAACACACTCTCCCCCGACACACTGCCCCCTCACACACTGTCCCCTGACACACTCCCTTCTTACACACTGCCCCCGACACACTGCCCCCTTATACACTGCCCCCTGACACACTGCCTCCTGACATACTGCCCCCCGACACACTCCCCCTGACACACTGCCCCTTGACACACTGCACCCTGACACACTCCCCCCGACACACTCCCTCCTGACACACTGCCCCCGACACACTGCACCCTGACACACTCTCCCTGACACACTGTCCCTTGACACACTGCACCCTGACACACTCTCCCCGACACACTCCCTCCTGACACACTGCACCCAGACACACTGCCCCCTGACACATTGCCCCCCTGACACACTGACCCACGACACCCTGCCCCCTGACACACTGCCCCCTGACACACTGCCTCCTGACACACTGCCCCCCAACACACTCTCCCCCGACACACTGCCCCCTCACACACTGTCCCCTGACACACTCCCTTCTTACACACTGCCCCCGACACACTGCCCCCTTATACACTGCCCCCTGACACACTGCCTCCTGACACACTGCCCCCCGACACACTCCCCCTGACACACTGCCCCTTGACACACTGCACCCTGACACACTCCCCCCGACACACTCCCTCCTGACACACTGCCCCCGACACACTGCACCCTGACACACTCCCCCTGACACACTGTCCCTTGACACACTGCACCCTGACACACTCTCCCCGACACACTCCCTCCTGACACACTGCACCCAGACACACTGCCCCCTGACACATTGTCCCCGACACACTCCCCCCGACACACTGCCCACTGACACATTTCACGCTGACACACTGCTGCCTGACACACTACACCCTGACACACTCTCCCGGGCACACTGCATCCCGACAACTGCACCTTGACACACTCCCCCAACACATTTCACCCTGACACACTGCCCCCGACACACTACAACCCTAACACACTGACCTCTGACACACTGCCCCTGACACACTGCCCCCCGACACACTGCCCCCCGACACACTGCCCCCTGACACACTGTCCCCTGACACACTGCACCCTAAAACACTGCACCCTGACACACTGCACCCTGATACACTGCCCCCTGACACACTGACCCCTGACACACTGCCTCCGGACACACTGCTCCCCTGACACACTGCCCCTCTGACACACTGGCCCCAAACATACTGCCCCCGGCACATTGCCCCCTGACTCACTGCCCCCTGACACGCTACACCCTGACACACTTCCCCGGACACACTTCACCCTGACACACTTCAACCTGCCACACTACACCCTGCCACACCACACCCTGACACACTGCACCCAGACACACTGCACCTTGACACACTTCCCCTGACACACTGCACCCTGACACACTGCATCCCTGACATACTTCCGCTAACACACTGCCCCGACACACTGCCCCCTGATTCACTGACCCCTGACACACTGCCCCCTGACACACTGACCCCGACACAGTGCACCCTGATACACTGACCCCTGACACACTGCCCCATGACACACTGCCCCCTGACACACTGCCCCCTTACACACTGCACCCTGACACACTGCCCACTGACACACTGCCCCCTGACACACTGCCCACTGACACACTGCCCCCTGACGCACTGACCCCTGACACACTGCCCCCTACACACTCCCCCCTGACACATTGCCCCCCTGACACACTGACCCACGACACCCTGCCCCCTGACACACTGCCCCCTGACACACTGCCTTCTGACACACTGCCCCCCAACACACTCTCCCCCGACACACTGCCCCCTCACACACTGTCCCCTGACACACTCCCTTCTTACACACTGCCCCCGACACACTGCCCCCTTATACACTGCCCCCTGACACACTGCCTCCTGACACACTGCCCCCCGACACACTCCCCCTGACACACTGCCCCTTGACACACTGCACCCTGACACACTCCCCCCGACACACTCCCTCCTGACACACTGCCCCCGACACACTGCACCCTGACACACTCCCCCTGACACACTGTCCCTTGACACACTGCACCCTGACACACTCTCCCCGACACACTCCCTCCTGACACACTGCACCCAGACACACTCCCCCCTGACACATTGCCCCCCTGACACACTGACCCACGACACCCTGCCCCCTGACACACTGCCCCCTGACACACTGCCTCCTGACACACTGCCCCCCAACACACTCTCCCCCGACACACTGCCCCCTCACACACTGTCCCCTGACACACTCCCTTCTTACACACTGCCCCCGACACACTGCCCCCTTATACACTGCCCCCTGACACACTGCCTCCTGACACACTGCCCCCCGACACACTCCCCCTGACACACTGCCCCTTGACACACTGCACCCTGACACACTCCCCCCGACACACTCCCTCCTGACACACTGCCCCCGACACACTGCACCCTGACACACTCTCCCTGACACACTGTCCCTTGACACACTGCACCCTGACACACTCTCCCCGACACACTCCCTCCTGACACACTGCACCCAGACACACTGCCCCCTGACACATTGCCCCCCTGACACACTGACCCACGACACCCTGCCCCCTGACACACTGCCCCCTGACACACTGCCTCCTGACACACTGCCCCCCAACACACTCTCCCCCGACACACTGCCCCCTCACACACTGTCCCCTGACACACTCCCTTCTTACACACTGCCCCCGACACACTGCCCCCTTATACACTGCCCCCTGACACACTGCCTCCTGACACACTGCCCCCCGACACACTCCCCCTGACACACTGCCCCTTGACACACTGCACCCTGACACACTCCCCCCGACACACTCCCTCCTGACACACTGCCCCCGACACACTGCACCCTGACACACTCCCCCTGACACACTGTCCCTTGACACACTGCACCCTGACACACTCTCCCCGACACACTCCCTCCTGACACACTGCACCCAGACACACTGCCCCCTGACACATTGTCCCCGACACACTCCCCCCGACACACTGCCCACTGACACATTTCACGCTGACACACTGCTGCCTGACACACTACACCCTGACACACTCTCCCGGGCACACTGCATCCCGACACACTGCACCTTGACACACTCCCCCAACACATTTCACCCTGACACACTGCCCCCGACACACTACAACCCTAACACACTGACCTCTGACACACTGCCCCTGACACACTGCCCCCCGACACACTGCCCCCCGACACACTGCCCCCTGACACACTGTCCCCTGACACACTCCCTTCTTACACACTGCCCCCGACACACTGCCCCCTTATACACTTGCCCCTTGACACACTGCACCCTGACACACTCCCCCCGACACACTCCCTCCTGACACACTGCACCCAGACACACTGCCCACTGACACATTTCACCCTGACACACTGCCCCCTGACACACTGCAACCCTAACACACTGACCTCTGACACACTGCCCCTGACACACTGCCCCCCGACACACTGCCCCCCGACACACTGCCCCCTGACACACTGTCCCCTGACACACTCCCTTCTTACACACTGCCCCCGACACACTGTCCCCTTATACACTTGCCCCTTGACACACTGCACCCTGACACACTCCCCCCGACACACTCCCTCCTGACACACTGCACCCAGACACACTGCCCCCTGACACATTTCACCCTGACACACTGCCCCCTGACACACTACAACCCTAACACATGACCTCTGACACACTGTCCCGACACACTGCCCCTGACACACTGCTCCCTGACACACTGACTCCTGACACGCTACACCCTGACACACTGCACTCTGACACACTTCCCCGAACACACTTCACCCTGACACACTTCAACCTGCCACACTACACACTGCCACACCACACCCTGACACACTACACCCTGACACACTGCACCCTGATACACTGACCCCTGACACACTGCACCCGACACACTCCCACTTGCACACTGAACCCTGATACATTGCCCCTTGACACACTGCACCCTGATACACTGCCCCCTGACACACTGCACCCTGACACACTACACCCCTGAACACTGCATCCCTGACACACTTCCGCTAACACACTGCCCCGACTCACTGCCTCCTGACACACTGCCCCCTGATTCACTGACCCCTGACACACTGCCCCCTGATTCACTGACCCCTGACACACTGCCCCCTGACATACTGACCCCGACACAGTGCACCCTGATACACTGACCCCTGACACACTGCCCCATGACACACTGCCCCCTGACACACTGCCCCCTTACACACTGCACCCTGACACACTGCCCACTGACACACTACCCCCTGACACACTGCCCACTGACACACTGCACCCTGACACACTGCACCCTGACACACTACCCCCTGACACACTGCACCCTGACACATTGTCCACTGACACACTACCCCCTGACACACTGCACACTGACATACTGTCCCCTGACACACTACCCCCTGACACACTGCACCCTGACACACTACCCCCTGACACACTGCCTCCGACACACTACCCCCTGACACACTGCACCCTGACACACTGCACCCTGACACACTGCACCCTGACACACTGCCCCCGACACACTGCACCCTGACACACTGCCCCCTGACACACTGCCTCCCTGACACACTGCCCCCTGTCACACTGCCCCCTTACACACTGCCCTCTGACACACTCCCCACGACACACTGCCCCCTGACACACTGCCCCCGACACACTGCCCCCTTACACAGTGCCCCCTGACACACTGCCACCAGACACACTGACCCCCGACACACTGCCCCCTTACAAACTCCCCCCTGACACACTGCCCCCCTGACACAATGACCCCCGACACACTGCCCCTGACACACTGCCCCCTGACACACTGCACCCTGACACACTCCCTCCTTACACACTGCCGCCCGACCCACTGCTCCCTTACACACTGCACCCTGACACACTGCCCCCCTGACACACTGCCCCCCGACACACTGCCCCCCGACACACTGCCCCCCGACACACTGCCCCCTGACACACTCCCCTCTGACACGCTGCCCCCTGACACACTGCCCTCTTACACACTGCACCATGACACACTGCCCCCTGACACACTGCCCCCTGACACACTGACCCCCGACACACTGTCCACTTACACACTCCCCTCTGACACACTGCCCCCCTGACACACTGACCCCTGACACACTGCCCCCGACACACTGCCCCCGACACACTGCACCCTGACACACTCCCCCCTGACACACTGCCCCCTGACACACTCCCTTCTTACACACTTCCCCCGACACACTGCCCCCTTATACACTGCCCCCTGACAGACTGCCCCCTGACACACTGCCCCCGACACACTGCCCCCCGACACACTGCACCCTGACACACTCCCCCCTGACACACTGCCCCCTGACACACTCCCTTCTTACACACTTCCCCCGACACACTGCCCCCTTATACACTGCCCCCTGACACACTGCCCCCTGACACACAGCCCCCCGACACACTGCCCTCTTACACACTGCCCCCTGACACACAGCCGCCCGACACACTGCCCTCTTACACACTGCCCCCTGACACACTGCCCCTGACACACTGCTCCCTGACACACTGCCCCCGACACACTGCACCCTGACACACTCTCCACGACACACTGCCCCCTGACACACTGCACCCTGACACACTGCGCCCTGACACACTGCCCCTGACACACTGCACACTGACACACTGCCCCCCCCGACGCACTGCCCCCTGACACCCTGCCCTCTGACATACTGCCCCCTGACACACTGCACCCTGACACACTGCACCCTGACACACAGCACCCTGACACACTGCACCCCGACACACTGCCCCCTGACACACTGCACCCTGACACACTGCCACCTGACCAACTGTGCCCGACACACTGCCCCTGACACACTGCCCTCCTGATACACTGCACCCTGACACACTGCCCCCGACACACTCCCTCCTTACACACTGCCGCCCGACACACTGCCCCCTTACAAACTGCACCCTGACACACTGCCCCCCTGACACACTGCCCCCTGACACACTCCCCTCTGACACACTGCCCCCTGGCACACTGCCCCCTTACACACTGCACCATGACACACTGCCCCTTGACACACCGCCCCCTGACACACTGACCCCCGACACACTGCTCACTTACACACTCCCCCCTGACACACTGCCCCCCTGACACACTGACCCCTGACACACTCCCCCCTGACACACTGCACCCTGACACACTGCCCCCTGACACACTATCCGGCTGACACACTGACCCCCGACACACTGCCTCTGACACACTGCCCCTGACACACTGCCTCCTGACACACTGCCCTCTTACACACTGCCCCACGACACACTGCCCCCGATACACTGCCCCCGACACACTGCCCCCGACACACTGCACCCTGACACACTCCCCGACACACTGCCCCCTGACACACTGCACCCTGACACACTGACCCACGACACACTGCCCCCTGACACACTGCCCCCTGACACACTGCACCCTGACACACTCCCCCCTGACACACTGCCCCCTGACACACTCCCTTCTTACACACTGCCCCCTTATACACTGCCCCTTGAAACACTGCCCCCTGACACACTTCCCCCCTGACACACTCCCCCCCTGACACACTGCCCCCTGACACACTGCCCCCTGACACACTGTCCGGCTGACACACTGACCCCCGACACACTGCCTCTGACACACTGCCCCTGACACACTGCCTCCCGACACACTGCCCTCTTACACACTGCCCCACGACACACTGCCCCCGACACACTGCCCCCTGACACACTGCCCCGACACACTGCACCCTGACACACTCCCCCCGACACCATGCCCCCTGACACACTGCACCCTGACACACTGACCCCCTGACACACTGCCCGCTGACACACTGCACACTGACACACTGCCCCCCCGACACACTGCCCCTGACACACTGCCCTCCTGATACACGGCACCCTGACACACTGCCCCCGACACACTCCCTCCTTACACACTGCCGCCCGACACACTGCCCCCTTACACACTGCACCCTGACACACTGCCCCCCTGACACATTGCCCCCTGACACACTCCCCTCTGACACACTGCCCCCTGACACACTGCCCCCTTACACACTGCACCATGACACACTGCCCCTTGACACACCGCCCCCTGACACACTGACCCCCGACACACTGCTCACTTACACACTCCCCCCTGACACACTGCCCCCTGACACACTACACCCTGACACACTGCACCCTGTTACACTGACCCCTGACACACTGCACCCGACACACTCCCACTTGCACACTGAACCCTGATACATTGCCCCTTGACACACTGCACCCTGATACACTGCCCCCTGACACACTGCACCCTGACACACTACACCCCTGAACACTGCATCCCTGACACACTTCCGCTAACACACTGCCCCGACTCACTGCCTCCTGACACACTGCCCCCTGATTCACTGACCCCTGACACACTGCCCCCTGACATACTGACCCCGACACAGTGCACCCTGATACACTGACCCCTGACACACTGCCCCATGACACACTGCCCCCTGACACACTGCCCCCTTACACACTGCACCCTGACACACTGCCCACTGACACACTGCCCCCTGACACACTGCCCACTGACACACTGCACCCTGACACACTGCACCCTGACACACTACCCCCTGACACACTGCACCCTGACACATTGTCCACTGACACACTACCCCCTGACACACTGCACACTGACATACTGTCCCCTGACACACTACCCCCTGACACACTGCACCCTGACACACTACCCCCTGACACACTGCCCCCGACACACTGCACCCTGACACACTGCCCCCTGACACACTGCCTCCCTGACACACTGCCCCCTGTCACACTGCCCCCTTACACACTGCCCTCTGACACACTCCCCACGACACACTGCCCCCTGACACACTGCCCCCGACACACTGCCCCCTTACACAGTGCCCCCTGACACACTGCCACCAGACACACTGACCCCCGACACACTGCCCCCTTACAAACTCCCCCCTGACACACTGCCCCCCTGACACAATGACCCCCGACACACTGCCCCTGACACACTGCCCCCTGACACACTGCACCCTGACACACTCCCTCCTTACACACTGCCGCCCGACCCACTGCCCCCTTACACACTGCACCCTGACACACTGCCCCCCTGACACACTGCCCCCCGACACACTGCCCCCCGACACACTGCCCCCCGACACACTGCCCCCTGACACACTCCCCTCTGACACGCTGCCCCCTGACACACTGCCCCCTTACACACTGCACCATGACACACTGCCCCCTGACACACTGCCCCCTGACACACTGTCCACTTACACACTCCCCTCTGACACACTGCCCCCCTGACACACTGACCCCTGACACACTGCCCCCGACACACTGCCCCCCGACACACTGCACCCTGACACACTCCCCCCTGACACACTGCCCCCTGACACACTCCCTTCTTACACACTTCCCCCGACACACTGCCCCCTTATACACTGCCCCCTGACAGACTGCCCCCTGACACACTGCCCCCCGACACACTCCCCCCCGACACACTGCCCCCTGACACACTGCCCCTGACACACAGCCCCCCGACACACTGCCCTCTTACACACTGCCCCCTGACACACAGCCCCCCGACACACTGCCCTCTTACACACTGCCCCCTAACACACTGCCCCTGACACACTGCTCCCTGACACACTGCCCCCGACACACTGCACCCTGACACACTCTCCACGACACACTGCCCCCTGACACACTGCACCCTGACACACTGCGCCCTGACACACTGCCCCTGACACACTGCACACTGACACACTGCCCCCCCCGACGCACTGCCCCCTGACACCCTGCCCTCTGACATACTGCCCCCTGACACACTGCACCCTGACACACTGCACCCTGACACACAGCACCCTGACACACTGCACCCCGACACACTGCCCCCTGACACACTGCACCCTGACACACTGCCACCTGACCAACTGTGCCCGACACACTGCCCCTGACACACTGCCCTCCTGATACACTGCACCCTGACACACTGCCCCCGACACACTCCCTCCTTACACACTGCCGCCCGACACACTGCCCCCTTACACACTGCACCCTGACACACTGCCCCCCTGACACACTGCCCCCTGACACACTCCCCTCTGACACACTGCCCCCTGGCACACTGCCCCCTTACACACTGCACCATGACACACTGCCCCTTGACACACCGCCCCCTGACACACTGACCCCCGACACACTGCTCACTTACACACTCCCCCCTGACACACTGCCCCCCTGACACACTGACCCACGACACACTGCCCCCTGACACACTGCCCCCTGACACACTCCCCCCTGACACACTGCCCCCTGACACACTCCCTTCTTACACACTGCCCCCTTATACACTGCCCCTTGACACACTGCCCCCTGACACACTTACCCCCTGACACACTCCCCCCTGACACACTGCCCCCTGACACACTGCCCCCTGACACACTATCCGGCTGACACACTGACCCCCGACACACTGCCTCTGACACACTGCCCCTGACACACTGCCTCCCGACACACTGCCCTCTTACACACTGCCCCACGACACACTGCCCCCGATACACTGCCCGCGACACACTGCCCCCGACACACTGCACCCTGACACACTCCCCCGACACACTGCCCCCTGACACACTGCACCCTGACACACTGACCCACGACACACTGCCCCCTGACACACTGCCCCCTGACACACTGCACCCTGACACACTCCCCCCTGACACACTGCCCCCTGACACACTCCCTTCTTACACACTGCCCCCTTATACACTGCCCCTTGAAACACTGCCCCCTGACACACTTCCCCCCTGACACACTCCCCCCCTGACACACTGCCCCCTGACACACTGCCCCCTGACACACTGTCCGGCTGACACACTGACCCCCGACACACTGCCTCTGACACACTGCCCCTGACACACTGCCTCCCGACACACTGCCCTCTTACACACTGCCCCACGACACACTGCCCCCGACACACTGCCCCCTGACACACTGCCCCGACACACTGCACCCTGACACACTCCCCCCGACACCATGCCCCCTGACACACTGCACCCTGACACACTGACCCCCTGACACACTGCCCCCTGACACACTGCACACTGACACACTGCCCCTCCGACACACTGCCCCTGACACACTGCCCTCCTGATACACGGCACCCTGACACACTGCCCCCGACACACTCCCACCTTACACACTGCCGCCCGACACACTGCCCCCTTACACACTGCACCCTGACACACTGCCCCCCTGACACATTGCCCCCTGACACACTCCCCTCTGACACACTGCCCCCTGACACACTGCCCCCTTACACACTGCACCATGACACACTGCCCCTTGACACACCGCCCCCTGACACACTGACCCCCGACACACTGCTCACTTACACACTCCCCCCTGACACACTGCACCCTGACACACTCCCCCCGACACCATGCCCCCTGACACACTGCACCCTGACACACTGACCCCCTGACACACTGCCCGCTGACACACTGCACACTGACACACTGCCCCCCCGACACACTGCCCCTGACACACTGCCCTCCTGATACACGGCACCCTGACACACTGCCCCCGACACACTCCCTCCTTACACACTGCCGCCCGACACACTGCCCCCTTACACACTGCACCCTGACACACTGCCCCCCTGACACATTGCCCCCTGACACACTCCCCTCTGACACACTGCCCCCTGACACACTGCCCCCTTACACACTGCACCATGACACACTGCCCCTTGACACACCGCCCCCTGACACACTGACCCCCGACACACTGCTCACTTACACACTCCCCCCTGACACACTGCCCCCTGACACACTACACCCTGACACACTGCACCCTGTTACACTGACCCCTGACACACTGCACCCGACACACTCCCACTTGCACACTGAACCCTGATACATTGCCCCTTGACACACTGCACCCTGATACACTGCCCCCTGACACACTGCACCCTGACACACTACACCCCTGAACACTGCATCCCTGACACACTTCCGCTAACACACTGCCCCGACTCACTGCCTCCTGACACACTGCCCCCTGATTCACTGACCCCTGACACACTGCCCCCTGACATACTGACCCCGACACAGTGCACCCTGATACACTGACCCCTGACACACTGCCCCATGACACACTGCCCCCTGACACACTGCCCCCTTACACACTGCACCCTGACACACTGCCCACTGACACACTGCCCCCTGACACACTGCCCACTGACACACTGCACCCTGACACACTGCACCCTGACACACTACCCCCTGACACACTGCACCCTGACACATTGTCCACTGACACACTACCCCCTGACACACTGCACACTGACATACTGTCACCTGACACACTACCCCCTGACACACTGCACCCTGACACACTACCCCCTGACACACTGCCTCCGACACACTACCCCCTGACACACTGCACCCTGACACACTGCACCCTGACACACTGCCCCCGACACACTGCACCCTGACACACTGCCCCCTGACACACTGCCTCCCTGACACACTGCCCCCTGTCACACTGCCCCCTTACACACTGCCCTCTGACACACTCCCCACGACACACTGCCCCCTGACACACTGCCCCCGACACACTGCCCCCTTACACAGTGCCCCCTGACACACTGCCACCAGACACACTGACCCCCGACACACTGCCCCCTTACAAACTCCCCCCTGACACACTGCCCCCCTGACACAATGACCCCCGACACACTGCCCCTGACACACTGCCCCCTGACACACTGCACCCTGACACACTCCCTCCTTACACACTGCCGCCCGACCCACTGCCCCCTTACACACTGCACCCTGACACACTGCCCCCCTGACACACTGCCCCCCGACACACTGCCCCCCGACACACTGCCCCCCGACACACTGCCCCCTGACACACTCCCCTCTGACACGCTGCCCCCTGACACACTGACCCCTGACACACTGCCCCCGACACACTGCCCCCCGACACACTGCACCCTGACACACTCCCCCCTGACACACTGCCCCCTGACACACTCCCTTCTTACACACTTCCCCCGACACACTGCCCCCTTATACACTGCCCCCTGACAGACTGCCCCCTGACACACTGCCCCCCGACACACTCCCCCCCGACACACTGCCCCCTGACACACTGCCCCTGACACACAGCCCCCCGACACACTGCCCTCTTACACACTGCCCCCTGACACACAGCCCCCCGTCACACTGCCCTCTTACACACTGCCCCCTAACACACTGCCCCTGACACACTGCTCCCTGACACACTGCCCCCGACACACTGCACCCTGACACACTCTCCACGACACACTGCCCCCTGACACACTGCACCCTGACACACTGCGCCCTGACACACTGCCCCTGACACACTGCACACTGACACACTGCCCCCCCCGACGCACTGCCCCCTGACACCCTGCCCTCTGACATACTGCCCCCTGACACACTGCACCCTGACACACTGCACCCTGACACACAGCACCCTGACACACTGCACCCCGACACACTGCCCCCTGACACACTGCACCCTGACACACTGCCACCTGACCAACTGTGCCCGACACACTGCCCCTGACACACTGCCCTCCTGATATACTGCACCCTGACACACTGCCCCCGACACACTCCCTCCTTACACACTGCCGCCCGACACACTGCCCCCTTACACACTGCACCCTGACACACTGCCCCCCTGACACACTGCCCCCTGACACACTCCCCTCTGACACACTGCCCCCTGGCACACTGCCCCCTTACACACTGCACCATGACACACTGCCCCTTGACACACCGCCCCCTGACACACTGACCCCCGACACACTGCTCACTTACACACTCCCCCCTGACACACTGCCCCCCTGACACACTGACCCACGACACACTGCCCCCTGACACACTGCCCCCTGACACACTGCACCCTGACACACTCCCCCCTGACACACTGCCCCCTGACACACTCCCTTCTTACACACTGCCCCCTTATACACTGCCCCTTGACACACTGCCCCCTGACACACTTACCCCCTGACACACTCCCCCCTGACACACTGCCCCCTGACACACTGCCCCCTGACACACTATCCGGCTGACACACTGACCCCCGACACACTGCCTCTGACACACTGCCCCTGACACACTGCCTCCCGACACACTGCCCTCTTACACACTGCCCCACGACACACTGCCCCCGATACACTGCCCCCGACACACTGCCCCCGACACACTGCACCCTGACACACTCCCCCGACACACTGCCCCCTGACACACTGCACCCTGACACACTGACCCACGACACACTGCCCCCTGACACACTGCCCCCTGACACACTGCACCCTGACACACTCCCCCCTGACACACTGCCCCCTGACACACTCCCTTCTTACACACTGCCCCCTTATACACTGCCCCTTGAAACACTGCCCCCTGACACACTTCCCCCCTGACACACTCCCCCCCTGACACACTGCCCCCTGACACACTGCCCCCTGACACACTGTCCGGCTGACACACTGACCCCCGACACACTGCCTCTGACACACTGCCCCTGACACACTGCCTCCCGACACACTGCCCTCTTACACACTGCCCCACGACACACTGCCCCCGACACACTGCCCCCTGACACACTGCCCCGACACACTGCACCCTGACACACTCCCCCCGACACCATGCCCCCTGACACACTGCACCCTGACACACTGACCCCCTGACACACTGCCCCCTGACACACTGCACACTGACACACTGCCCCTCCGACACACTGCCCCTGACACACTGCCCTCCTGATACACGGCACCCTGACACACTGCCCCCGACACACTCCCACCTTACACACTGCCGCCCGACACACTGCCCCCTTACACACTGCACCCTGACACACTGCCCCCCTGACACATTGCCCCCTGACACACTCCCCTCTGACACACTGCCCCCTGACACACTGCCCCCTTACACACTGCACCATGACACACTGCCCCTTGACACACCGCCCCCGACACACTGACCCCCGACACACTGCTCACTTACACACTCCCCCCTGACACACTGCACCCTGACACACTGCCCCCCTGACACACTGCCCCTGACACACTGCCCCCCTGACACACTGCCCCCTGACACACTGCCCCCTTACACACTGCACCATGACACACTGCCCCTTGACACACCGCCCCCTGACACACTGACCCCCGACACACTGCCCCCTGACACACTCCCCCCTGACACACTGCCCCCTGACACACTCACTTCTTACACACTGCCCCCTTATACACTGCCCCTTGACACACTGCCCCTGACACACTTACCCCCTGACACACTCCCCCCTGACACACTGCACCCTGACACACTGCCCCCTGACACACTATCCGGCTGACACACTGACCCCCGACACACTGCCTCTGACACACTGCCCCTGACACACTGCCTCCCGACACACTGCCCTCTTACACACTGCCCCACGACACACTGCCCCCGATACACTGCCCCCGACACACTGCCCCCGACACACTGCACCCTGACACACTCCCCCGACACACTGCCCCCTGACACACTGCACCCTGACACACTGACCCACGACACACTGCCCCCTGACACACTGCACCCTGACACACTCCCCCCTGACACACTGCCCCCTGACACACTCCCTTCTTACACACTGCCCCCTTATACACTGCCCCTTGAAACACTGCCCCCTGACACACTTCCCCCCTGACACACTCCCCCCCTGACACACTGCCCCCTGACACACTGCCCCCTGACACACTGTCCGGCTGACACACTGACCCCCGACACACTGCCTCTGACACACTGCCCCTGACACACTGCCTCCCGACACACTGCCCTCTTACACACTGCCCCACGACACACTGCCCCCGACACACTGCCCCCTGACACACTGCCCCGACACACTGCACCCTGACACACTCCCCCCGATACCATGCCCCCTGACACACTGCACCCTAACACACTGACCCCCTGACACACTGCCCCCTGACACACTGCACACTGACACACTGCCCCCCCGACACACTGCCTCCGGACACCCTGCCCGCTGACACATTCCCCCGACACACTGCACCCTGACACACTTCCCCCAACACACTGCCCCCTGACACACTGACCCCTGACACACTCCCTCCTTACACACTGCCGCCCGACACACTGCCCCCTTACACACTGCACCCTGACACACTCCCCTCTGACACACTGCCCCCTGACACACTGCCCCCTTACACACTGCACCATGACACACTGCCCTTTGACACACCGCCCCCTGACACACTGACCCCCGACACACTGCTCACTTACACACTCCCCCCTGACACACTGCCCCCCTGACACACTGATCCACGACACACTGCCCCCTGACACACTGCCCCCTGACACACTGCACCCTGACACACTCCCCCCTGACACACTGCCCCCTGACACACTCCCTTCTTACACACTGCCCCCTTATACACTGCCCCTTGAAACACTGCCCCCTGACACACTTCCCCCCTGACACACTGTCCGGCTGACACACTGACCCCCGACACACTGCCTCTGACACACTGCCCCTGACACACTGCCTCCCGACACACTGCCCTCTTACACACTGCTCCACGACACACTGCCCCCGACACACTGCCCCCTGACACACTGCCCCGACACACTGCACCCTGACACACTCCCCCCGACACCATGCCCCCTGACACACTGCACCCTAACACACTGACCCCCGACACACTGCCCCCTGACACACTGCACACTGACACACTGCCGCCCCGACACACTGCCCCCGGACACCCTGCCCGCTGACACATTCCCCCGACACACTGCACCCTGACACACTTCCCCCAACACACTGCCCCCTGACACACTGACCCCTGACACACTCCCCCTGACACACTGCCCCTGACACACACCCTCCTTACACACTGCCCCGCTGACACACTTCCCCCGACACACTGCCCCCTTACACACTGCCCCGCTGACACACTTCCCCCGACACACTGCCACCTGACACACTGTCCCCTGACACACTCCCCCTGACACACTGCCCCTGACACACACCCTCCTTACACACTGCCCCGCTGACACACTTCCCCCGACACACTGCCCCCTTACACACTGCCCCGCTGACACACTTCCCCCGACACACTGCCACCTGACACACTGCCCCCTGACACACTGCACCCTGACACACAGCACCCTGACACACTGCCCCCAGACACACTGCCCCCTGACACACTGCACCCTGACACACTGCACCCTGACACACTGCCACCTGACCAACTGTACCCGACACACTGCCGCGACATACTGCCCTCCTGACACACTGCACCCTGATACACTGCCCCATGACACACTGACCCCCGACACACTACCCCCTGACACACTGTCCCCTGACACACTCCCCCCTGACACACTGCCCCTGACACACTCCCTCCTTACACACTGCCCCCGACACACTGCCCCCTTACACACGACCCCGCTGACACACATCCCCCCGACACACTGCCACCTGACACACTGCCCCTGACACACTGCCCCCTGACATACTCCCCTCTGACACACTGCCCTCTGACACACTGCCCCCTTACATACTGCACCCTGACACACTGCCCACGGACACACTGCCCCCTGACACACTGACCCCTGACACACTGCCCCCTACACACTCCCCCCTGACACATTGCCCCCCTGACACACTGACCCACGACACCCTGCCCCCTGACACACTGCCCCCTGACACACTGCCTCCTGACACACTGCCCCCCAACACACTCTCCCCCGACACACTGCCCCCTCACACACTGTCCCCTGACACACTCCCTTCTTACACACAGCCCCCGACACACTGCCCCCTTATACACTGCCCCCTGACACACTGCCTCCTGACACACTGCCCCCCGACACACTCCCCCCGACACACTGCCCCCTGACACACTGCCCCCGACACACTGCACCCTGACACACTCCCCCCGACACACTGCCCCTTGACACACTGCACCCTGACACACTCCCTCCTGACACACTGCACCCAGACACACTGCCCCCTGACACATTGTCCCCGACACACTGCCCCCGACACACTCCCTCCTGACACACTGCCCCCGACACACTGCACCCTGACACACTCTCCCTGACACACTGTCCCTTGACACACTGCACCCTGACACACTCTCCCCGACACACTCCCTCCTGACACACTGCACCCAGACACACTGCCCCCTGACACATTGTCCCCGACACACTCCCCCCGACACACTGCCCCCTGACACATTTCACGCTGACACACTGCTGCCTGACACACTACACCCTGACACACTCTCCTGGGCACACTGCATCCCGACACACTGCACCTTGACACACTCCCCCAACACATTTCACCCTGACACACTGCCCCTGACACACTGCTCCCTGACACACTGACTCCTGACACGCTACACCCTGAAACACTGCACTCTGACACACTTCCCCGAACACACTTCACCCTGACACACTTCAACCTGCCACACTACACACTGCCACACCACACCCTGACACACTACACCCTGACACACTGCACCCTGATACACTGACCCCTGACACTCTGCACCCTGACACATTCCTACATGCACACTGAACCCTGATACACTGCCCCTGACACACTGCACCCTAAAACACTGCACCCTGACACACTGCACCCTGACACACTGTCCCCGACTCATTGCCCCCTGACCCAATGCCCTTGACACACTGCACCCTGATACACTGCCCCCTGACACACTGACCCCGACACACTGCACCCTGATACACTGACCCCTGACACACTGCCTCCGGACACACTGCCCCCCTGACACACTGCCCCTCTGACACACTGGCCCCAAACATACTGCCCCCGGCACATTGCCCCCTGACACACTGCCTCCTGACACACTGCCCCCCAACACACTCTCCCCCGACACACTGCCCCCTCACACACTGTCCCCTGACACACTCCCTTCTTACACACTGCCCCCGACACACTGCCCCCTTATACACTGCCCCCTGACACACTGCCTCCTGACACACTGCCCCCCGACACACTCCCCCCGACACACTGCCCCCTGACACACTGCCCCCGACACACTGCACCCTGACACACTCCCCCCGACACACTGCCCCTTGACACACTGCACCCTGACACACTCCCCCTGACACACTCCCTCCTGACACACTGCACCCAGACACACTGCCCCCTGACACATTGTCCCCGACACACTGCCCCCGACACACTGCCCCCTGACACATTTCACGCTGACACACTGCTGCCTGACACACTACACCCTGACACACTCTCCTGGGCACACTGCATCCCGACACACTGCACCTTGACACACTCCCCCAACACATTTCACCCTGACACACTGCCCCTGACACACTGCTCCCTGACACACTGACTCCTGACACGCTACACCCTGAAACACTGCACTCTGACACACTTCCCCGAACACACTTCACCCTGACACACTTCAACCTGCCACACTACACACTGCCACACCACACCCTGACACACTACACCCTGACACACTGCACCCTGATACACTGACCCCTGACACTCTGCACCCTGACACATTCCTACATGCACACTGAACCCTGATACACTGCCCCTGACACACTGCACCCTAAAACACTGCACCCTGACACACTGCACCCTGACACACTGTCCCCGACTCATTGCCCCCTGACCCAATGCCCTTGACACACTGCACCCTGATACACTGCCCCCTGACACACTGACCCCGACACACTGCACCCTGATACACTGACCCCTGACACACTGCCTCCGGACACACTGCCCCCCTGACACACTGCCCCTCTGACACACTGGCCCCAAACATACTGCCCCCGGCACATTGCCCCCTGACTCACTGCCCCCTGACACGCTACACCCTGACACACTTCCCCGGACACACTTCACCCTGACACACTTCAACCTGCCACACTACACCCTGCCACACCACACCCTGACACACTGCACCCTGACACACTGCACCTTGACACACTTCCCCTGACACACTGCACCCTGACACACTGCATCCCTGACACACTTCCGCTAACACACTGCCCCGACTCACTGCCTCCTGACACACTGCCCCCTGATTCACTGACCCCTGACACACTGACCCCGACACAGTGCACCCTGATACACTGACCCCTGACACACTGCCCCATGACACACTGCCCCCTGACACACTGCCCCCTTACACACTGCCCCCTACACACTCCCCCCTGACACATTGCCCCCCTGACACACTGACCCACGACACCCTGCCCCCTGACACACTGCCCCCTGACACACTGCCTCCTGACACACTGCCCCCCAACACACTCTCCCCCGACACACTGCCCCCTCACACACTGTCCCCTGACACACTCCCTTCTTACACACTGCCCCCGACACACTGCCCCCTTGTACACTGCCCCCTGACACACTGCCTCCTGACACACTGCCCCCCGACACACTCCCCCTGACACACTGCCCCTTGACACACTGCACCCTGACACACTCCCCCCGACACACTCCCCCTGACACACTGCCCCCGACACACTGCACCCTGACACACTCCCCCTGACACACTGTCCCTTGACACACTGCACCCTGACACACTCCCCCCGACACACTCCCTCCTGACACACTCTCCCCGACACACTCCCTCGTGACACACTGCACCCAGACACACTGCCCCCTGACACATTGTCCCTGACACACTGCCCACTGACACATTTCACGCTGACACACTGCTGCCTGACACACTACACCCTGACATACTCTCCCGGGCACACTGCATCCCGACACACTGCACCTTGACACACTCCCCCAACACATTTCACCCTGACACACTGCCCCCTGACACACTACAACCCTAACACACTGACCTCTGACATACTGCCCCTGACACACTGCCCCCAGACACACTGCCCCCCGACACACTGCCCCCTGACACACTGCCCCCGACACACTGCACCCTGACACACTCCCCCCGACACACTCCCTCCTGACACACTGCACCCAGACACACTGCCCCCTGACACATTGTCCCCGACACACTGCCCCCGACACACTGCCCCCTGACACATTTCACGCTGACACACTGCTGCCTGACACACTACACCCTGACACACTCTCCCGGGCACACTGCATCCCGACACACTGCACCTTGAAACACTCCCCCAACACATTTCACCCTGACACACTGCCCCCGACACACTACAACCCTAACACACTGACCTCTGACACACTGCCCCTGACACACTGCCCCCCGACACACTGCCCCCCGACACACTGCCCCCTGACACACTGTCCCCTGACACACTCCCTTCTTACACACTGCCCCCGACACACTGCCCCCTTATACACTGCACCCTGACACACTCCCCCCGACACATTGCCCCTTGACACACTGCACCCTGACACACTCCCCCCGACACACTCCCTCCTGACACACTGCACCCAGACACACTGCCCCCTGACACATTTCACCCTGACACACTGCCCCCTGACACACTACAACCCTAACACATGACCTCTGACACACTGCCCCGACACACTGCCCCTGACACACTGCTCCCTGACACACTGACCCCTGACACGCTACACCCTGACACACTGCACTCTGACACACTTCCCCGAACACACTTCACCCTGACACACTTCAACCTGCCACACTACACACTGCCACACCACACCCTGACACACTACACCCTGACACACTGCACCCTTATACACTGACCCCTGACACACTGCACCCGACACACTCCCACTTGCACACTGAACCCTGATACATTGCCCCCTGACACACTGCACCCTGATACACTGCCCCCTGACACACTGACCCCGACACACTGCACCCTGATACACTGACCCCTGACACACTGCCTCCGGACACACTGCTCCCCTGACACACTGCCCCTCTGACACACTGGCCCCAAACATACTGCCCCCGGCACATTGCCCCCTGACTCACTGCCCCCTGACACGCTACACCCTGACACACTTCCCCGGACACACTTCACCCTGACACACTTCAACCTGCCACACTACACCCTGCCACACCACACCCTGACACACTGCACCCTGACACACTGCACCTTGACACACTTCCCCTGACACACTACACCCTGACACACTGCACCCTGACACACTACACCCTGACACACTCCACCCTGCCACACCACACCCTGACACACTACACCCTGACACACTCTCCCGGACACAGCATTCTGACACACTGCTCCTTGACACACTACAACCCTGACACACTAACCTCTGACACACTGCCCCGAAACACTTCCACTTGCACACTGCACCCTGACACACTGCCCCCTAACACACTGCACCCTAAAACACTGCACCCTGACACACTGCCCCCTGACACACTGACCCCGACACACTGCACCCTGATACACTGCCCCCTGACACACTACACCCTGACACACTGCCCTCTGACACACTGCACCCTGACACACTGCACCCTGACACACTGCATCCCTGACACACTTCCGCTAACACACTGCCCCGACTCACTGCCTCCTGACACACTGCCCCCTGATTCACTGACCCCTGACACACTGCCCCCTGACACACTGACCCCTGACACACTGACCCCGACACAGTGCACACTGATACACTGACCCCTGACACACTGACCCCTGACACACTGCCCCCTGACACACTGCCCCCTTACACACTGCACCCTGACACACTGCCCACTGACACACTGCCCCCTGACACACTGACCCCTGACACACTGCCCCCTACCCACTCCCCCCTGACACATTGCCGCCCTGACACACTGACCCACGACACCCTGCCCCTGACACACTTCCCCCCGACACACTGCCCCCTTACACACTGCCCCGCTGATACACTTCCCCCCGACACACTGCCACCTGACACACTGCCCCCTGACACACTGCACCCTGACACACAGCACCCTGACACACTGCCCCCTGACACATTGCCCCCTGACACACTGCACCCTGACACACTGCACCCTGACACACTGCCACCTGACCAACTGTACCCGACACACTGCCGCGACACACTGCCCTCCTGACACACTGCACCCTGATACACTGCCCCATGACACACTGCCCCCTGACACACTGACCCCCGACACACTACCCCCTGACACACTGTCCCCTGACACACTCCCCCCTGACACACTGCCCCTGACACACTCCCTCCTTACACACTGCCCCCGACACACTGCCCCCTTACACACTACCACGCTGACACACTTCCCCCAGACACACTGCCACCTGACACACTGCCCCTGACACACTGCCCCTTGACACACTCCCCTCTGACACACTGCCCCCTGACACACTGCCCCCTTACATACTGCACCCTGACACACTGCCCACGGACACACTGCCCCCTGACACACTGACCCCTGACACACTGCCCCCTACACACTCCCCCCTGACACATTGCCCCCCTGACACACTGACCCACGACACCCTGCCCCCTGACACACTGCCCCCTGACACACTGCCTCCTGACACACTGCCCCCCAACACACTCCCCCCCGACACACTGCCCCCTCACACACTGTCCCCTGACACACTCCCTTCTTACACACTGCCCCCGACACACTGCCCCCTTATACACTGCCCCCTGACACACTGCCTCCTGACACACTGCCCCCCGACACACTCCCCCCGACACACTGCCCCCTGACACACTGCCCCCGACACACTGCACCCGACACACTGCACCCTGACACACTCCCCCCGACACACTGCCCCTTGACACACTGCACCCTGACACATTCCCCCCGACACACTCCCTTCTGACACACTGCACCCAGACACACTGTCCCCTGACACATTCCCCTCTGACACGCTACCCCCTGACACACTGCCCCCTTACACACTGCACCATGACACACTGCCCCCTGACACACTGCCCCCTGACACACTGCCCCCTGACACACTGACCCCCGACACACTGCCCACTTACACACTCCCCTCTGACACACTGCCCCCTTGACACACTGACCCCTGACACACTGCCCCCGACACACTGCCCCCTGACACACTGCACCCTGACACACTCCCCCCTGACACACTGCCCCCTGACACACTCCCTTCTTACACACTTCCCCCGACACACTGCCCCCTTTTCCACTGCCCCCTGACAAACTGCCCCCTGACACACTGCCCCCCGACACACTCCCCCCCGACACACTGCCCCCTGACACACTGCCCCGCTGACACACTGACCCCCGACACACTGCCCCCTGACACACTGCCCCTGACACACAGCCCCCGACACACTGCCCTCTTACACACTGCCCCCTGACACACTGCCCCTGACACACTGCCCCCTGACACACTGCCCCCGACACACTGCACCCTGACACACTCTCCACGACACACTGCCCCCTGACACACTGCACCCTGACACACTGCGCCCTGACACACTGCCCCCGACACACTGCACACTGACACACTGCCCCCCCCGACGCACTGCCCCCGGACACCCTGCCCTCTGACATACTGCCCCCTGACACACTGCACCCTGACACACTGCACCCTGACACACAGCACCCTGACACACTGCCCCCCGACACACTGCCCCCTGACACACTGCACCCTGACACACTGCCACCTGACCAACTGTGCCCGACACACTGCCCCTGACACACTGCCCTCCTGATACACTGCACCCTGACACACTGCCCCCGACACACTCCCTCCTTACACACTGCCGCCCGACACACTGCCCCCTTACACACTGCACCCTGACACACTGCCCCCCTGACACACTGCCCCCTGACACACTCCCCTCTGACACACTGCCCCCTGACACACTGCCCCCTTACACACTGCACCATGACACACTGCCCCTTGACACACCGCCCCCTGACACACTGACCCCCGACACACTGCTCACTTACACACTCCCCCCTGACACACTGCCCCCCTGACACACTGACCCACGACACACTGCCCCCTGACACACTGCCCCCTGACACACTGCACCCTGACACACTCCCCCCGACACACTGCCCCCTGACACACTCCCTTCTTACACACTGCCCCCTTATACACTGCCCCTTGACACACTGCCCCCTGACACACTTACCCCCTGACACACTCCCCCCTGACACACTGCCCCCTGACACACTGCCCCCTGACACACTCCCCTCTGACACACTGCCCCCTGACACACTGCCCCCTTACACACTGCACCATGACACACTGCCCCTTGACACACCGCCCCCTGACACACTGACCCCCGACACACTGCTCACTTACACACTCCCCCCTGACACACTGCCCCCCTGACACACTGACCCACGACACACTGCCCCCTGACACACTGCCCCCTGACACACTGCACCCTGACACACTCCCCCCGACACACTGCCCCCTGACACACTCCCTTCTTACACACTGCCCCCTTATACACTGCCCCTTGACACACTGCCCCCTGACACACTTACCCCCTGACACACTCCCCCCTGACACACTGCCCCCTGACACACTGCCCCCTGACACACTATCCGGCTGACACACTGACCCCCGACACACTGCCTCTGACACACTGCCCCTGACACACTGCCTCCCGACACACTGCCCTCTTACATACTGCCCCACGACACACTGCCCCCGATACACTGCCCCCTGACACACTGCCCCCGACACACTTCACCCTGACACACTTCAACCTGCCACACTACACCCTGCCACACCACACCCTGACACACTGCACCCTGACACACTGCACCTTGACACACTTCCCCTGACACACTTCCCCTGACACACTGCATCCCTGACACACTTCCGCTAACACACTGCCCCGACTCACTGCCTCCTGACACACTGCCCCCTGACACACTGACCCCGACACAGTGCACCCTGATACACTGACCCCTGACACACTGCCCCATGACACACTGCCCCCTGACACACTGCCCCCTTACACACTGCACCCTGACACACTGCCCACTGACACACTGCCCCCTGACACACTGCCCACTGACACACTGCCCCCTGACGCACTGACCCCTGACACACTGCCCCCTACACACTCCCCCCTGACACATTGCCCCCCTGACACACTGACCCACGACACCCTGCCCCCTGACACACTGCCCCCTGACACACTGCCTCCTGACACGCTGCCCCCCAACACACTCTCCCCCGACACACTGCCCCCTCACACACTGTCCCCTGACACACTCCCTTCTTACACACTGCCCCCGACACACTGCCCCCTTATACACTGCCCCCTGACACACTGCCTCCTGACACACTGCCCCCCGACACACTCCCCCTGACACACTGCCCCTTGACACACTGCACCCTGACACACTCCCCCCGACACACTCCCTCCTGACACACTGCCCCCGACACACTGCACCCTGACACACTCCCCCTGACACACTGTCCCTTGACACACTGCACCCTGACACACTCCCCCCGACACACTCCCTCCTGACACACTGCACCCAGACACACTCCCCCCTGACACATTGTCCCCGACACACTGCCCCCGACACACTGCCAACTGACACATTTCACGCTGACACACTGCTGCCTGACACACTACACCCTGACACACTCTCCCGGGCACACTGCATCCTGACACACTGCACCTTGACACACTCCCCCAACACATTTCACCCTGACACACTGCCCCCTGACACACTACAACCCTAACACACTGACCTCTGACACATTGCCCCTGACACACTGACCCCCGACACACTGCCCCCCGACACACTGCCCCCTGACACACTGTCCCTGACACACTCCCTTCTTACACACTGCCCCCGACACACTGCCCCCTTATACACTGCACCTTGACACACTCCCCCCGACACATTGCCCCTTGACACACTGCACCCTGACACACTGCCCCCCTGACACACTGCCCCCTGACACACTCCCCTCTGACACACTGCCCCCTGACACACTGCCCCCTTACACACTGCACCATGACACACTGCCCCTTGACACACCGCCCCCTGACACACTGACCCCCGACACACTGCTCACTTACACACTCCCCCCTGACACACTGCCCCCCTGACACACTGACCCACGACACACTGCCCCCTGACACACTGCCCCCTGACACACTGCACCCTGACACACTCCCCCCTGACACACTGCCCCCTGACACACTCCCTTCTTACACACTGCCCCCTTATACACTGCCCCTTGACACACTGCCCCCTGACACACTTACCCCCTGACACACTCCCCCCTGACACACTGCCCCCTGACACACTGCCCCCTGACACACTATCCGGCTGACACACTGACCCCCGACACACTGCCTCTGACACACTGCCCCTGACACACTGCCTCCCGACACACTGCCCTCTTACATACTGCCCCACGACACACTGCCCCCGATACACTGCCCCCTGACACACTGCCCCCGACACACTTCACCCTGACACACTTCAACCTGCCACACTACACCCTGCCACACCACACCCTGACACACTGCACCCTGACACACTGCACCTTGACACACTTCCCCTGACACACTGCACCCTGACACACTGCATCCCTGACACACTTCCGCTAACACACTGCCCCGACTCACTGCCTCCTGACACACTACCCCCTGACACACTGACCCCGACACAGTGCACCCTGATACACTGACCCCTGACACACTGCCCCATGACACACTGCCCCCTGACACACTGCCCCCTTACACACTGCACCCTGACACACTGCCCACTGACACACTGCCCCCTGACACACTGCCCACTGACACACTGCCCCCTGACGCACTGACCCCTGACACACTGCCCCCTACACACTCCCCCCTGACACATTGCCCCCCTGACACACTGACCCACGACACCCTGCCCCCTGACACACTGCCCCCTGACACACTGCCTCCTGACACGCTGCCCCCCAACACACTCTCCCCCGACACACTGCCCCCTCACACACTGTCCCCTGACACACTCCCTTCTTACACACTGCCCCCGACACACTGCCCCCTTATACACTGCCCCCTGACACACTGCCTCCTGACACACTGCCCCCCGACACACTCCCCCTGACACACTGCCCCTTGACACACTGCACCCTGACACACTCCCCCCGACACACTCCCTCCTGACACACTGCCCCCGACACACTGCACCCTGACACACTCCCCCTGACACACTGTCCCTTGACACACTGCACCCTGACACACTCTCCCCGACACACTCCCTCCTGACACACTGCACCCAGACACACTCCCCCCTGACACATTGTCCCCGACACACTGCCCCCGACACACTGCCAACTGACACATTTCACGCTGACACACTGCTGCCTGACACACTACACCCTGACACACTCTCCCGGGCACACTGCATCCTGACACACTGCACCTTGACACACTCCCCCAACACATTTCACCCTGACACACTGCCCCCTGACACACTACAACCCTAACACACTGACCTCTGACACACTGCCCCTGACACACTGCCCCCCGACACACTGCCCCCCTACACACTGCCCCCTGACACACTGTCCCCTGACACACTCCCTTCTTACACACTGCCCCCGACACACTGCCCCCTTATACACTGCACCCTGACACACTCCCCCCGACACATTGCCCCTTGACACACTGCACCCTGACACACTCTCCCCGACACACTCCCTCCTGACACACTGCACCAGACACACTGCCCCCTGACACATTTCACCCTGACACACTGCCCCCTGACACACTACAACGCTAACACATGACCTCTGACACACTGCCCCGACACACTGCCCCTGACACACTGCTCCCTGACACACTGACCCCTGACACGCTACACCCTGACACACTGCACTCTGACACACTTCCCCGAACACACTTCACCCTGACACACTTCAACCTGACACACTACACACTGCCACACCACACCCTGACACACTACACCCTGACACACTGCACCCTGATACACTGACCCCTGACACACTGCACCCGACACACTACACCCTGACACACTGCACCCTGATACATTGCCCCCTGACACACTGCACCCTGATACACTGCCCCCTGACACACTGACCCCGACACACTGCACCCTGATACACTGCATCCCTGACACACTGCCCCATGACACACTGCCCCCTGACACACTGCCACCTGATTCACTGACCCCTGACACACTGCCCCCTGACACACTGACCCCGACACAGTGCACCCTGATACACTGACCCCTGACACACTGCCCCATGACACACTGCCCCCTGACACACTGCCCCCTTACACACTGCACCCTGACACACTGCCCACTGACACACTGCCCCTGACACACTGCCCACTGACACACTGCCCCCTGACGCACTGACCCCTGACACACTGCCCCCTACACACTCCCCCCTGACACATTGCCCGCCTGACACACTGACCCACGACACCCTGCCCCCTGACACACTGCCCCCTGACACACTGCCTCCTGACACACTGCCCCCCAACACACTCTCCCCCGACACACTGCCCCCTCACACACTGTCCCCTGACACACTCCCTTCTTACACACTGCCCCCGACACACTGCCCCCTTACACACTGCCCCCTGACACACTGCCTCCTGACACACTGCCCCCCGACACACTCCCCCTGACACACTGCCCCTTGACACACTGCACCCTGACACACTCCCCCCGACACACTCCCTCCTGACACACTGCCCCCGACACACTGCACCCTGACACACTCCCCCCGACACACTCCCTCCTGACACACTGCCCCCGACACACTGCACCCAGACACACTGCCCCCTCACACACTGTCCCCTGACACACTCCCTTCTTACACACTGCCCCCGACACACTTCCCCCTTACACACTGCCCCCTGACACACTGCCTCCTGACACACTGCCCCCGACACACTCCCCCTGACACACTGCCCCTTGACACACTGCATCCTGACACACTCCCCCCGACACACTCCCTCCTGACACACTGCCCCCGACACACTGCACCCTGACACACTCCCCCCGACACACTCCCTCCTGACACACTGCACCCAGACACACTGCCCCCTGACACATTGTCCCCGACACACTGCCCCCGACACACTGCCCCCTGACACATTTCACGCTGACACACTGCTGCCTGACACACTACACCCTGACACACTCTCCCGGGCACACTGCATCCCGACACACTGCACCTTGACACACTCCCCCAACACATTTCACCCTGACACACTGCCCCCTGACACACTGCCCCCTGACACACTGCCTCCTGACACGCTGCCCCCCAACACACTCTCCCCCGACACACTGCCCCCTCACACACTGTCCCCTGACACACTCCCTTCTTACACACTGCCCCCGACACACTGCCCCCTTATACACTGCCCCCTGACACACTGCCTCCTGACACACTGCCCCCCGACACACTCCCCCTGACACACTGCCCCTTGACACACTGCACCCTGACACACTCCCCCCGACACACTCCCTCCTGACACACTGCCCCCGACACACTGCACCCTGACACACTCCCCCTGACACACTGTCCCTTGACACACTGCACCCTGACACACTCCCCCCGACACACTCCCTCCTGACACACTGCACCCAGACACACTCCCCCCTGACACATTGTCCCCGACACACTGCCCCCGACACACTGCCAACTGACACATTTCACGCTGACACACTGCTGCCTGACACACTACACCCTGACACACTCTCCCGGGCACACTGCATCCTGACACACTGCACCTTGACACACTCCCCCAACACATTTCACCCTGACACACTGCCCCCTGACACACTACAACCCTAACACACTGACCTCTGACACACTGCCCCTGACACACTGCCCCCGACACACTGCCCCCTGACACACTGTCCCCTGACACACTCCCTTCTTACACACTGCCCCCGACACACTGCCCCCTTATACACTGCACCTTGACACACTCCCCCCGACACATTGCCCCTTGACACACTGCACCCTGACACACTGCCCCCCTGACGCACTGCCCCCTGACACACTCCCCTCTGACACACTGCCCCCTGACACACTGCCCCCTTACACACTGCACCATGACACACTGCCCCTTGACACACCGCCCCCTGACACACTGACCCCCGACACACTGCTCACTTACACACTCCCCCCTGACACACTGCCCCCCTGACACACTGACCCACGACACACTGCCCCCTGACACACTGCCCCCTGACACACTGCACCCTGACACACTCCCCCCTGACACACTGCCCCCTGACACACTCCCTTCTTACACACTGCCCCCTTATACACTGCCCCTTGACACACTGCCCCCTGACACACTTACCCCCTGACACACTCCCCCCTGACACACTGCCCCCTGACACACTGCCCCCTGACACACTATCCGGCTGACACACTGACCCCCGACACACTGCCTCTGACACACTGCCCCTGACACACTGCCTCCCGACACACTGCCCTCTTACATACTGCCCCACGACACACTGCCCCCGATACACTGCCCCCTGACACACTGCCCCCGACACACTTCACCCTGACACACTTCAACCTGCCACACTACACCCTGCCACACCACACCCTGACACACTGCACCCTGACACACTGCACCTTGACACACTTCCCCTGACACACTGCACCCTGACACACTGCATCCCTGACACACTTCCGCTAACACACTGCCCCGACTCACTGCCTCCTGACACACTGCCCCCTGACACACTGACCCCGACACAGTGCACCCTGATACACTGACCCCTGACACACTGCCCCATGACACACTGCCCCCTGACACACTGCCCCCTTACACACTGCACCCTGACACACTGCCCACTGACACACTGCCCCCTGACACACTGCCCACTGACACACTGCCCCCTGACGCACTGACCCCTGACACACTGCACCCTACACACTCCCCCCTGACACATTGCCCCCCTGACACACTGACCCACGACACCCTGCCCCCTGACACACTGCCCCCTGACATACTGCCTCCTGACACGCTGCCCCCCAACACACTCTCCCCCGACACACTGACCCCTCACACACTGTCCCCTGACACACTCCCTTCTTACACACTGCCCCCGACACACTGCCCCCTTATACACTGCCCCCTGACACACTGCCTCCTGACACACTGCCCCCCGACACACTCCCCCTGACACACTGCCCCTTGACACACTGCACCCTGACACACTCCCCCCGACACACTCCCTCCTGACACACTGCCCCCGACACACTGCACCCTGACACACTCCCCCTGACACACTGTCCCTTGACACACTGCACCCTGACACACTCTCCCCGACACACTCCCTCCTGACACACTGCACCCAGACACACTCCCCCCTGACACATTGTCCCCGACACACTGCCCCCGACACACTGCCAACTGACACATTTCACGCTGACACACTGCTGCCTGACACACTACACCCTGACACACTCTCCCAGGCACACTGCATCCTGACACACTGCACCTTGACACACTCCCCCAACACATTTCACCCTGACACACTGCCCCCTGACACACTACAACCCTAACACACTGACCTCTGACACACTGCCCCTGACACACTGCCCCCCGACACACTGCCCCCTGACACACTGTCCCCTGACACACTCCCTTCTTACACACTGCCCCCGACACACTGCCCCCTTATACACTGCACCCTGACACACTCCCCCCGACACATTGCCCCTTGACACACTGCACCCTGACACACTCCCCCCGACACACTCCCTCCTGACACACTGCACCCAGACACACTGCCCCCTGACACATTTCACCCTGACACACTGCCCCCTGACACACTACAACCCTAACACATGACCTCTGACACACTGCCCCGACACACTGCCCCTGACACACTGCTCCCTGACACACTGACCCCTGACACGCTACACCCTGACACACTGCACTCTGACACACTTCCCCGAACACACTTCAACCTGCCACACTACACACTGCCACACCACACCCTGACACACTACACCCTGACACACTGCACCCTGATACACTGACCCCTGACACACTGCACCCGACACACTCCCACTTGCACACTGCACCCTGATACATTGCCCCCTGACACACTGCACCCTGATACACTGCCCCCTGACACACTGCCCCCGACACACTGCACCCTGACACACTCCCCCTGACACACTGTCCCTTGACACACTGCACCCTGACACACTCCCCCCGACACACTCCCTCCTGACACACTGCACCCAGACACACTCCCCCCTGACACATTGTCCCCGACACACTGCCCCCGACACACTGCCAACTGACACATTTCACGCTGACACACTGCTGCCTGACACACTACACCCTGACACACTCTCCCGGGCACACTGCATCCTGACACACTGCACCTTGACACACTCCCCCAACACATTTCACCCTGACACACTGCCCCCTGACACACTACAACCCTAACACACTGACCTCTGACACACTGCCCCTGACACACTGCCCCCCGACACACTGCCCCCTGACACACTGTCCCCTGACACACTCCCTTCTTACACACTGCCCCCGACACACTGCCCCCTTATACACTGCACCTTGACACACTCCCCCCGACACATTGCCCCTTGACACACTGCACCCTGACACACTGCCCCCCTGACGCACTGCCCCCTGACACACTCCCCTCTGACACACTGCCCCCTGACACACTGCCCCCTTACACACTGCACCATGACACACTGCCCCTTGACACACCGCCCCCTGACACACTGACCCCCGACACACTGCTCACTTACACACTCCCCCCTGACACACTGCCCCCCTGACACACTGACCCACGACACACTGCCAACTGACACACTGCCCCCTGACACACTGCACCCTGACACACTCCCCCCTGACACACTGCCCCCTGACACACTCCCTTCTTACACACTGCCCCCTTATACACTGCCCCTTGACACACTGCCCCCTGACACACTTACCCCCTGACACACTCCCCCCTGACACACTGCCCCCTGACACACTGCCCCCTGACACACTATCCGGCTGACACACTGACCCCCGACACACTGCCTCTGACACACTGCCCCTGACACACTGCCTCCCGACACACTGCCCTCTTACATACTGCCCCACGACACACTGCCCCCGATACACTGCCCCCTGACACACTGCCCCCGACACACTTCACCCTGACACACTTCAACCTGCCACACTACACCCTGCCACACCACACCCTGACACACTGCACCCTGACACACTGCACCTTGACACACTTCCCCTGACACACTGCACCCTGACACACTGCATCCCTGACACACTTCCGCTAACACACTGCCCCGACTCACTGCCTCCTGACACACTGCCCCCTGACACACTGACCCCGACACAGTGCACCCTGATACACTGACCCCTGACACACTGCCCCATGACACACTGCCCCCTGACACACTGCCTCCTTACACACTGCACCCTGACACACTGCCCACTGACACACTGCCCCCTGACACACTGCCCACTGACACACTGCCCCCTGACGCACTGACCCCTGACACACTGCACCCTACACACTCCCCCCTGACACATTGCCCCCCTGACACACTGACCCACGACACCCTGCCCCCTGACACACTGCCCCCTGACATACTGCCTCCTGACACGCTGCCCCCCAACACACTCTCCCCCGACACACTGCCCCCTCACACACTGTCCCCTGACACACTCCCTTCTTACACACTGCCCCCGACACACTGCCCCCTTATACACTGCCCCCTGACACACTGCCTCCTGACACACTGCCCCCCGACACACTCCCCCTGACACACTGCCCCTTGACACACTGCACCCTGACACACTCCCCCCGACACACTCCCTCCTGACACACTGCCCCCGACACACTGCACCCTGACACACTCCCCCTGACACACTGTCCCTTGACACACTGCACCCTGACACACTCTCCCCGACACACTCCCTCCTGACACACTGCACCCAGACACACTGCCTCCTGACACACTGCCCCCCAACACACTCTCCCCCGACACACTGCCCCCTCACACACTGTCCCCTGACACACTCCCTTCTTACACACTGCCCCCGACACACTGCCCCCTTACACACTGCCCCCTGACACACTGCCTCCTGACACACTGCCCCCCGACACTCCCCCTGACACACTGCCCCTTGACACACTGCACCCTGACACACTCCCCCCGACACACTCCCTCCTGACACACTGCCCCCGACACACTGCACCCTGACACACTCCCCCCGACAGACTCCCTCCTGACACACTGCACCCAGACACACTGCCCCCTCACACACTGTCCCCTGACACACTCCCTTCTTACACACTGCCCCCGACACACTTCCCCCTTACACACTGCCCCCTGACACACTGCCTCCTGACACACTGCCCCCCGACACACTCCCCCTGACACACTGCCCCTTGACACACTGCATCCTGACACACTCCCCCCGACACACTCCCTCCTGACACACTGCCCCCGACACACTGCACCCTGACACACTCCCCCCGACACACTCCCTCCTGACACACTGCACCCAGACACACTGCCCCCTGACACATTGTCCCCGACACACTGCCCCCTGACACATTTCACGCTGACACACTGCTGCCTGACACACTACACCCTGACACACTCTCCCGGGCACACTGCATCCCGACACACTGCACCTTGACACACTCCCCCAACACATTTCACCCTGACACACTGCCCCCCGACACACTGCCCCCCGACACACTGCTCCCTGACACACTGTCCCCTGACACACTCCCTTCTTGCACACTGCCCCCGACACACTGCCCCCTTATACACTGCACCCTGACACACTCCCCCCGACACATTGCCCCTTGACACACTGCACCCTGACACACTCCCCCCGACACACTCCCTCCTGACACACTGCACCCAGACACACTGCCCCCTGACACATTTCACCCTGACACACTGCCCCCTGACACACTACAACCCTAACACATGACCTCTGACACACTGCCCCGACACACTGCCCCTGACACACTGCTCCCTGACACACTGACCCCTGACACACTACACCCTGACACACTGCACTCTGACACACTTCCCCGAACACACTTCACCCTGACACACTTCAACCTGCCACACTACACACTGCCACACCACACCCTGACACACTACACCCTGACACACTGCACCCTGATACACTGACCCCTGACACACTGCACCCGACACACTCCCACTTGCACACTGAACCCTGACACACTGCCCCCTGACACACTGCACCCTGATACACTGCCCCCTGACACACTGACCCCGACACACTGCACCCTGATACACTGACCCCTGACACACTGCCTCCGGACACACTGCTCCCCTGACACACTGCCCCTCTGACACACTGGCCCCAAACATACTGCCCCCGGCACATTGCCCCCTGACTCACTGCCCCCTGACACGCTACACCCTGACACACTTCCCCGGACACACTTCACCCTGACACACTTCAACCTGCCACACTACACCCTGCCACACCACACCCTGACACACTGCACCCTGACACACTGCACCTTGACACACTTCCCCTGACACACTACACCCTGACACACTGCACCCTGACACACTCCACCCTGACACACTCCACCCTGCCACACCACACCCTGACACACTACACCCTGACACACTCTCCCGGACACAGCATTCTGACACACTGCTCCTTGACACACTACAACCCTGACACACTAACCTCTGACACACTGCCCCGAAACACTTCCACTTGCACACTGCACCCTGACACACTGCCCCCTAACACACTGCACCCTAAAACACTGCACCCTGACACACTGCCTCCTGACACACTGACCCCGACACACTGCACCCTGATACACTGCCCCCTGACACACTACACCCTGACACACTGCCCTCTGACACACTGCACCCTGACACACTGCACCCTGACACACTGCATCCCTGACACACTTCCGCTAACACACTGCCCCGACTCACTGCCTCCTGACACACTGCCCCCTGATTCACTGACCCCTGACACACTGCCCCCTGACACACTGACCCCTGACACACTGACCCCGACACAGTGCACACTGATACACTGACCCCTGACACACTGCCCCATGACACACTGCCCCCTGACACACTGCCCCCTTACACACTGCACCCTGACACACTGCCCACTGACACACTGCCACCTGACACACTGACCCCTGACACACTGTCCCCTACACACTCCCCCCTGACACATTGCCCCCCTGACACACTGACCCACGACACCCTGCCCCTGACACACTTCCCCCCGACACACTGCCCCCTTACACACTGCCCCGCTGACACACTTCCCCCCGACACACTGCCACCTGACACACTGCCCCCTGACACACTGCACCCTGACACACAGCACCCTGACACACTGCCCCCTGACACATTGCCCCCTGACACACTGCACCCTGACACACTGCACCCTGACACACTGCCACCTGACCAACTGTACCCGACACACTGCCGCGACACACTGCCCTCTTGACACACTGCACCCTGATACACTGCCCCATGACACACTGCCCCCTGACACACTGACCCCCGACACACTACCCCCTGACACACTGTCCCCTGACACACTCCCCCTTGACACACTGCCCCTGACACACTCCCTCCTTACACACTGCCCCCGACACACTGCCCTCTTACACACTACCCCGCTGACACACTTCCCCCCGACACACTGCCACCTGACACACTGCCCCTGACACACTGCCCCCTGACACACTCCCCTCTGACACACTGCCCCCTGACACACTGCCCCCTTACATACTGCACCCTGACACACTGCCCACGGACACACTGCCCCCTGACACACTGACCCCTGACACACTGCCCCCTACACACTCCCCCCTGACACATTGCCCCCCTGACACACTGACCCACGACACCCTGCCCCCTGACACACTGCCCCCTGACACACTGCCTCCTGACACACTGCCCCCCAACACACTCCCCCCCGAGACACTGCCCCCTCACACACTGTCCCCAGACACACTCCCTTCTTACACACTGCCCCCGACACACTGCCCCCTTATACACTGCCCCCTGACACACTGCCTCCTGACACACTGCCCCCCGACACACTCCCCCCGACACACTGCCCCCTGACACACTGCCCCCGACACACTGCACCCTGACACACTCCCCCTGACACACTGCCCCTTGACACACTGCACCCTGACACACTCCCCCCGACACACTCCCTCCTGACACACTGCACCTAGACACACTGTCCCCTGACACATTGTCCCCGACACACTGCCCCCGACACACTGCCCCCTGACACATTTCACGCTGACACACTGCTGCCTAACACACTACACCCTGACACACTCTCCCGGGCACACTGCATCCCGACACACTGCACCTTGACACACTCCCCCAACACATTTCACCCTGACACACTGCCCCCTGACACACTACAACCCTAACACACTGACCTCTGACACACTGCCCCTGACACACTGCTCCCTGACACACTGACTCCTGACACGCTACACCCTGACACACTGCACTCTGACACACTTCCCCGAACACACTTCACCCTGACACACTTCAACCTGCCACACTACACACTGCCACACCACACCCTGACACAATACACCCTGACACACTGCACCCTGATACACTGACCCCTGACACTCTGCACCCTGACACACTCCCACATGCACACTGAACCCTGACACACTGCGCCTGACACACTGCACCCTAAAACACTGCACCCTGACACACTGCCCCCTGATACACTGTCCCCGACTCATTGCCCCCTGACCCAATGCCCTTGACACACTGCACCCTGATACACTGCCCCCTGACACACTGACCCCTGACACACTGCCTCCGGACACACTGCTCCCCTGACACACTGCCCCTCTGACACACTGGCCCCAAACATACTGCCCCCGGCACATTGCCCCCTGACTCACTGCCACCTGACACGCTACACCCTGACACACTTCCCCGGACACACTTCACCCTGACACACTTCAACCTGCCACACTACACCCTGCCACACCACACCCTGACACACTGCACCCTAACACACTGCACCTTGACACACTTCCCCTGACACACTGCACCCTGACACACTGCATCCCTGACACACTTCCGCTAACACACTGCCCCGACTCACTGCCTCCTGACACACTGCCCCCTGATTCACTGACCCCTGACACACTGCCCCCTGACACACTGACCCCGACACAGTGCACCCTGATACACTGACCCCTGACACACTGCCCCATGACACACTGCCCCCTGACACACTGCCCCCTTACACACTGCACCCTGACACACTGCCCACTGACACACTGCCCCCTGACACACTGTCCACTGACACACTGCCCCCTGACGCACTGACCCCTGACACACTGCACCCTACACACTCCCCCCTGACACATTGCCCCCCTGACACACTGACCCACGACACCCTGCCCCCTGACACACTGCCCCCTGACACACTGCCTCCTGACACACTGCCCCCCAACACACTCTCCCCCGACACACTGCCCCCTCACACACTGTCCCCTGACACACTCCCTTCTTACACACTGCCCCCGACACACTGCCCCCTTATACACTGCCCCCTGACACACTGCCTCCTGACACACTGCCCCCCGACACACTCCCCCTGACACACTGCCCCTTGACACACTGCACCCTGACACACTCCCCCCGACACACTCCCTCCTGACACACTGCCCCCGACACACTGCACCCTGACACACTCCCCCTGACACACTGTCCCTTGACACACTGCACCCTGACACACTCTCCCCGACACACTCCCTCCTGACACACTGCACCCAGACACACTCCCCCCTGACACATTGCCCCCCTGACACACTGACCCACGACACCCTGCCCCCTGACACACAGCCCCCTGACACACTGCCTCCTGACACACTGCCCCCCGACACACTGCGCCCCGACACACTGCCCCCTGACACACTGTCCCCTGACACACTCCCGTCTTACACACTGCCCCCGACACACTGCCCCCTTATACACTGCATCCTGACACACTCCCCCCGACACATTGCCCCTTGACACACTGCACCCTGACACACTCCCCCCGACACACTCCCTCCTGACACACTGCACCCAGACACACTGCCCCCTGACACATTTCACCCTGACACACTGCCCCCTGACACACTACAACCCTAACACATGACCTCTGACACACTGCCCCTGACACACTGCCCCTGACACACTGCTCCCTGACACACTGACCCCTGACACGCTACACCCTGACACACTGCACTCTGACACACTTCCCCGAACACACTTCACCCTGACACACTTCAACCTGCCACACTACACACTGCCACACCACACACTGACACACTACACCCTGACACACTGCACCCTGATACACTGACCCCTGACACACTGCACCTGACACACTCCCACTTGCACACTGAACCCTGATACATTGCCCCCTGACACACTGCACCCTGATACACTGACCCCTGACACACTGCCTCCGGACACACTGCTCCCCTGACACACTGCCCCTCTGACACACTGGCCCCAAACATACTGCCCCGGCACATTGCCCCCTGACTCACTGCCCCCTGACACGCTACACCCTGACACACTTCCCCGGACACACTTCACCCTGACACACTTCAACCTGCCACACTACACCCTGCCACACCACACCCTGACACACTGCACCCTGACACACTGCACCTTGACACACTTCCCCTGACACACTACACCCTGACACACTGCACCCTGACACACTCCCCCCGACACACTCCCTCCTGACACACTGCACCCAGACACACTGCCCCCTGACACACTTCACCCTGACACACTTCAACCTGCCACACTACACCCTGCCACACCACACCCTGACACACTGCACCCTGACACACTGCACCTTGACACACTTCCCCTGACACACTACACCCTGACACACTGCACCCTGACACACTCCCCCCGACACACTCCCTCCTGACACACTGCACCCAGACACACTGCCCCCTGACACATTTCACCCTGACACACTGCCCCCTGACACACTACAACCCTAACACATGACCTCTGACACACTGCCCCTGACACACTGCCCCTGACACACTGCTCCCTGACACACTGACCCCTGACACGCTACACCCTGACACACTGCACTCTGACACACTTCCCCGAACACACTTCACCCTGACACACTTCAACCTGCCACACTACACACTGCCACACCACACACTGACACACTACACCCTGACACACTGCACCCTGATACACTGACCCCTGACACACTGCACCTGACACACTCCCACTTGCACACTGAACCCTGATACATTGCCCCCTGACACACTGCACCCTGATACACTGACCCCTGACACACTGCCTCCGGACACACTGCTCCCCTGACACACTGCCCCTCTGACACACTGGCCCCAAACATACTGCCCCGGCACATTGCCCCCTGACTCACTGCCCCCTGACACGCTACACCCTGACACACTTCCCCGGACACACTTCACCCTGACACACTTCAACCTGCCACACTACACCCTGCCACACCACACCCTGACACACTGCACCCTGACACACTGCACCTTGACACACTTCCCCTGACACACTACACCCTGACACACTGCACCCTGACACACTCCACCCTGACACACTCCACCCTGCCACACCACACCCTGACACACTACACCCTGACACACTCTCCCGGACACAGCATTCTGACACACTGCTCCTTGACACACGACAACCCTGACACACTAACCTCTGACACACTGCCCCGAAACACTTCCACTTGCACACTGCACCCTGACACACTGCCCCCTAACACACTGCACCCTAAAACACTGCACCCTGACACACTGCCCCCTGACACACTGACCCCGACACACTGCACCCTGATACACTGCCCCCTGACACACTACACCCTGACACACTGCCCTCTGACACACTGCACTCTGACACACTGCACCCTGACACACTGCATCCCTGACACACTTCCGCTAACACACTGCCCCGACTCACTGCCTCCTGACACACTGCCCCCTGATTCACTGACCCCTGACACACTGCCCCCTGACACACTGACCCCGACACAGTGCACCCTGATACACTGACCCCTGACACACTGCCCCATGACACACTGCCCCCTGACACACTGCCCCCTTACACACTGCACCCTGACACACTGCCCACTGACACATGCCCCCTGACACACTGACCCCTGACACACTGCCCCCTACACACTCCCCCCTGACACATTGCCCCCCTGACACACTGACCCACGACACCCTGCCCCCTGACACACTGCCCCCTGACACACTGCCTCCTGACACACTGCCCCCCGACACACTGCCCCCTGACACACTGTCCCCTGACACACTCCCTTCTTACACACTGCCCCCTTATACACTGCCCCTTGACACACTGCCCCCGACACACTGCACCCTGACACACTCCCCCTGACACATTGCCCCTTGACACACTGCACCCTGACACACTCAACCCGACACACTCCCTCCTGACACACTGCACCCAGACACACTGCCCCCTGACACATTTCACCCTGACACACTGCCCCCTGACACACTACAACCCTAACACACTGACCTCTGACACACTGCCCCTGACAAACTGCTCCCTGACACACTGACCCCTGACACGCTACACCCTGACACGCTTCAACCTGCCACACTACACACTGCCACACCACACCCTGACACACTACACCCTGACACACTGAACCCTGATACACTGCCCCTGACACACTGCACCCTAAAACACTGCACCCTGACACACTGCACCCTGACACACTGCACCCTGACACACTACACCCTGACACACTGAACCCTGACACACTGCACCCTAAAACACTGCACCCTGATACACTGCCCCTGACACACTGCACCCTAAAACACTGCACCCTGACACACTGCACCCTGACACACTGTCCCCGACTCATTGCCCCCTGACCCAATGCCCTTGACACACTGCACCCTGATACACTGCCCCCTGACACACTGAACCCGACACACTGCACCCTGATACACTGACCCCTGACACACTGCCTCCGGACACACTGCCCCCCTGACACACTGCCCCTCTGACACACTGGCCCCAAACATACTGCCCCCGGCACATTGCCCCCTGACTCACTGCCCCCTGACACGCTACACCCTGACACACTTCCCCGGACACACTTCACCCTGACACACTTCAACCTGCCACACTACACCCTGCCACACCACACCCTGACACACTGCACCCTGACACACTGCACCTTGACACACTGAACCCTGACACACTGCACTCTGACACACTGCATCCCTGACACACTTCCGCTAACACACTGCCCCGACTCACTGCCTCCTGACACACTGCCCCCTGATTCACTGACCCCTGACACACTGCCCCCTGACACACTGACCCTGACACAGTGCACCCTGATACACTGACCCCTGACACACTGCCCCATGACACACTGCCCCCTGACACACTGCCCCCTTACACACTGCACCCTGACACACTGCCCACTGACACACTGCCCCCTGACGCACTGACCCCTGACACACTGCCCCCTACACACTCCCCCCTGACACATTGCCCCCCTGACACACTGACACGCGACACCCTGCCCCCGACACACTGCCCCCTGACACACTGTCCCCTGACACACTCCCTTCTTACACACTGCCCCCGACACACTGCCCCCTTATACAGTGCACCCTGACACACTCCCCCCGATACATTGCCCCTTGACACACTGCACCCTGACACACTCCCCCGGACACACTCCCTCCTGACACACTGCACCCAGACACACTGCCCCCTGACACATTTCACCCTGACACACTGTCCCCTGCCACACTACAACCCTAACACATGACCTCTGACACACTGACCCTGACACACTGCCCCTGACACACTGCTCCCTGACACACTGACCCCTGACACGCTACACCCTGACACACTGCACTCTGACACACTTCCCCGAACACACTTCACCCTGACACACTTCAACCTGCCACACTACACACTGCCACACCACACCCTGACACACTACACCCTGACACACTGCACCCTGATACACTGACCCCTGACACACTGCGCCCGACACACTCCCACTTGCACACTGAACCCTGATACATTGCCCCGACACACTGCACCCTGATACACTGCCCCCTGACACACTGACCCCGACACACTGCACCCTGATACACTGACCCCTGACACACTGCCTCCGGACACACTGCTCCCCTGACACACTGCCCCTCTGACACACTGGCCCCAAACATACTGCCCCCGGCACATTGCCCCCTGACTCACTGCCCCCTGACACGCTACACCCTGACACACTTCCCCGGACACACTTCACCCTGACACACTTCAACCTGCCACACTACACCCTGCCACACCACACCCTGACACACTGCACCCTGACACACTGCACCTTGACACACTTCCCCTGACACACTACACCCTGACACACTGCACCCTGACACAATACACCCTGACACACTCCACCCTGCCACACCACACCCTGACACACTACACCCTGACACACTCTCCCGGACACAGCATTCTAACACACTACTCCTTGACACACTACAACCCTGACACACTAACCTCTGACACACTGCCCCGAAACACTTCCACTTGCACACTGCACCCTGACACACTGCCCCCTAACACACTGCACCCTAAAACACTGCACCCTGACACACTGCCCCCTGACACACTGACCCCGACACACTGCACCCTGATACACTGCCCCCTGACACACTACACCCTGACACACTGCCCTCTGACACACTGCACCCTGACACACTGCATCCCTGACACACTTCCGCTAACACACTGCCCCGACTCACTGCCTCCTGACACACTGCCCCCTGATTCACTGACCCCTGACACACTGCCCCCTGACACACTGACCCCTGACACACTGACCCCGACACAGTGCACCCTGATACACTGACCCCTGACACACTGCCCCATGACACACTGCCCCCTGACACACTGCCCCCTTACACACTGCACCCTGACACACTGCCCACTGACACACTGCCCCCTGACACACTGACCCCTGACACACTGCCCCCTGACACACTCCCCCCTGACACATTGCCCCCCTGACACACTGACCCACGACACCCTGCCCCCTGACACACTTCCCCCCGACACACTGCCCCCTTACACACTGCCCCGCTGACACACTTCCCCCCGACACACTGCCACCTGACACACTGCCCCCTGACACACTGCACCCTGACACATTGCCCCCTGACACACTGCACCCTGACACACTGCACCCTGACACACTGCCACCTGACCAACTGTACCCGACACACTGCCGCGACACACTGCCCTCCTGACAGACTGCACCCTGATACACTGCCCCATGACACACTGCCCCCTGACACACTGACCCCCGACACACTACCTCCTGACACACTGTCCCCTGACACACTCCCCCATGACACACTGCCCCTGACACACTCCCTCCTTACACACTGCCCCCTTACACACTACCCCGCTGACACACTTCCCCCCGACACACTGCCACCTGACACACTGCCCCTGACACACTGCCCCTGACACACTCCCCTCTGACACACTGCCCCCTGACACACTGCCCCCTTACATACTGCACCCTGATACACTGCCCACGGACACACTGCCCCCTGACACACTGACCCCTGACACACTGCCCCCTACACACTCCCCCCTGACACATTGCCCCCCTGACACACTGACCCACGACACCCTGCCCCCTGACACACTGTCTCCTGACACACTGCCTCCTGACACACTGCCCCCCAACACACTCCCCCCCGACACACTGCCCCCTCACACACTGTCCCCTGACACACTCCCTTCTTACACACTGCCCCCGACACACTGCACCCTTATACACTGCCCCCTGACACACTGCCTCCTGACACACTGCCCCCCGACACACTCCCCCCGACACACTGCCCCCTGACACACTGCCCCCGACACACTGCACCCTGACACACTCCCCCCGACACACTGCCCCTTGACACACTGCACCCTGACACACTCCCCCCGACACACTCCCTCCTGACACACTGCACCCAGACACACTGCCCCCTGACACATTGTCCCCGACACACTGCCCCCTGACACATTTCACGCTGACACACTGCTGCCTGACACACTACACCCTGACACACTCTCCGGGGCACACTGCATCCCGACACACTGCACCTTGACACACTCCCCCAACACATTTCACCCTGACACACTGCCCCCTGACACACTACAACCCTAACACACTGACCTCTGACACACTGCCCCTGACACACTGCTCCCTGACACACTGCACCCTGACACACTACACCCTGACACACTCCACCCTGCCACACCACACCCTGACACACTACACCCTGACACACTCTCCCGGACACAGCATTCTAACACACTACTCCTTGACACACTACAACCCTGACACACTAACCTCTGACACACTGCCCCGAAACACTTCCACTTGCACACTGCACCCTGACACACTGCCCCCTAACACACTGCACCCTAAAACACTGCACCCTGACACACTGCCCCCTGACACACTGACCCCGACACACTGCACCCTGATACACTGCCCCCTGACACACTACACCCTGACACACTGCCCTCTGACACACTGCACCCTGACACACTGCACCCTGACACACTGCATCCCTGACACACTTCAGCTAACACACTGCCCCGACTCACTGCCTCCTGACACACTGCCCCCTGATTCACTGACCCCTGACACACTGCCCCCTGACACACTGACCCCTGACACACTGACCCCGACACAGTGCACCCTGATACACTGACCCCTGACACACTGCCCCATGACACACTGCCCCCTGACACACTGCCCCCTTACACACTGCACCCTGACACACTGCCCACTGACACACTGCCCCCTGACACACTGACCCCTGACACACTGTCCCCTGACACACTCCCCCTGACACATTGACCCCCTGACACACTGACCCACGACACCCTGCCCCCTGACACTCTTCCCCCCGACACACTGCCCCCTTACACATTGCCCCGCTGACACACTTCCCCCCGACACACTGCCACCTGACACACTGCCCCCTGACACACTGCACCCTGACACATTGCCCCCTGACACACTGCACCCTGACACACTGCACCCTGACACACTGCCACCTGACCAACTGTACCCGACACACTGCCGCGACACACTGCCCTCCTGACACACTGCACCCTGATACACTGCCCCATGACACACTGCCCCCTGACACACTGACCCCCGACACACTACACCCTGACACACTGTCCCCTGACACACTCCCCCCTGACACACTGCCCCCGACACACTGCCCCCTTACACACTACCCCGCTGACACACTTCCCCCCGACACACTGCCACCTGACACACTGCCCCTGACACACTGCCCCCTGACACACTCCCCTCTGACACACTGCCCCCTGACACACTGCCCCCTTACATACTGCACCCTGACACACTGCCCACGGACACACTGCCCCCTTACACACTGACCCCTGACACACTGCCCCCTACACACTCCCCCCTGACACATTGCCCCCTGACACACTGACCCACGACACCCTGCCCCCTGACACACTGTCCCCTGACACACTGCCTCCTGACACACTGCCCCCCAACACACTCCCCCCCGACACACTGCCCCCTCACACACTGTCCCCTGACACACTCCCTTCTTACACACTGCCCCCGACACACTGCCCCCTTATACACTGCCCCCTGACACACTGCCTCCTGACACACTGCCCCCCGACACACTCCCCCCGACACACTGCCCCCTGACACACTGCCCCCGACACACTGCACCCTGACACACTCCCCCCGACACACTGCCCCTTGACACACTGCACCCTGACACACTCCCCCCGACACACTCCCTCTTGACACTGCACCCAGACACACTGCCCCCTGACACATTGTCCCCGACACACTGCCCCCGACACACTGCCCCCTGACACATTTCACGCTGACACACTGCTGCCTGACACACTACACCCTGACACACTCTCCGGGGCACACTGCATCCCGACACACTGCACCTTGACACACTCCCCCAACACATTTCACCCTGACACACTGCCCCCTGACACACTACAACCCTAACACAGTGACCTCTGACACACTGCCCCTGACACACTGCTCCCTGACACACTGACTCCTGACACGCTACACCCTGACACACTGCACTCTGACACACTTCCCCGAACACACTTCAACCTGCCACACTACACACTGCCACACCACACCCTGACACAATACACCCTGACACACTGCACCCTGATACACTGACCCCTGACACTCTGCACCCTGACACACTCCCACATGCACACTGAACCCTGATACACTGCCCCTGACACACTGCACCCTAAAACACTGCACCCTGACACACTGCACCCTGACACACTGTCCCCGACTCATTGCCCCCTGACCCAATGCCCTTGACACACTGCACCCTGATACACTGCCCCCTGACACACTGAACCCGACACACTGCACCCTGATACACTGACCCCTGACACACTGCCTCCGGACACACTGCCCCCCTGACACACTGCCCCTCTGACACACTGGCCCCAAACATACTGCCCCCGGCACATTGCCCCCTGACTCACTGCCCCCTGACACGCTACACCCTGACACACTTCCCCGGACACACTTCACCCTGACACACTTCAACCTGCCACACTACACCCTGCCACACCACACCCTGACACACTGCACCCTGACACACTGCACCTTGACACACTTTCCCTGACACACTGCACCCTGACACACTGCATCCCTGACACACTGCATCCCTGACACACTTCCGCTAACACACTGCCCCGACTCACTGCCTCCTGACACACTGCCCCCTGATTCACTGACCCCTGACACACTGCCCCCTGACACACTGACCCCGACACAGTGCACCCTGATACACTGACCCCTGACACACTGCCCCATGACACACTGCCCCCTGACACACTGCCCCCTTACACACTGCACCCTGACACACTGCCCACTGACACACTGCCCCCTGACGCACTGACCCCTGACACACTGCCTCCTACACACTCCCCCCTGATACACTGACCCACGACACCCTGCACCCTGACACACTGCCCCCCGACACACTCCCTCCTGACACACTGCACCCAGACACACTGCCCCCTGACACATTTCACCCTGACACACTGCCCCCTGACACACTACAACCCTAACACATGACCTCTGACACACTGCCCCTGACACACTGCCCCTGACACACTGCTCCCTGACACACTGACCCCTGACGCGCTACACCCTGACACACTGCACTCTGACACACTTCCCCCAACACACTTCACCCTGACACACTTCAACCTGCCACACTACACACTGCCACACCACACCCTGACACACGTCACCCTGACACACTGCACCCTGATACACTGACCCCTGACACACTGACCCCGACACACTGCACCCTGATACACTGACCCCTGACACACTGCCTCCGGACACACTGCTCCCCTGACACACTGCCCCTCTGACACACTGGCCCCAAACATACTGCCCCCGGCACATTGCCCCCTGACTCACTGCCCCCTGGCACGCTACACCCTGACACACTTCCCCGGACACACTTCACCCTGACACACTTCAACCTGCCACACTACACCCTGCCACACCACACCCTGACACACTGCACCCTGACACACTGCACCTTGACACACTTCCCCTGACACACTACACCCTGACACACTGCACCCTGACACATTCCACCCTGACACACTCCACCCTGCCACACCACACCCTGACACACTACACCCTGACACACTCTCCCGGACACAGCATTCTGACACACTGCTCCTTGACACACTACAACCCTGACACACTAACCTCTGACACACTGCCCCGAAACACTTCCACTTGCACACTGCACCCTGACACACTGCCCCCTAACACACTGCACCCTAAAACACTGCACCCTGACACACTGCCCCCTGACACACTGACCCCAACACACTGCACCCTGATACACTGCCCCCTGACACACTACACCCTGACACACTGCCCTCTGACACACTGCACCCTGACACACTGCATCCCTGACACACTTCCGCTAACACACTGCCCCGACTCACTGCCTCCTGACACACTGCCCCCTGACACACTGACCCCTGACACACTGACCCCGACACAGTGCACCCTGATACACTGACCCCTGACACACTGCCCCATGACACACTGCCCCCTGACACACTGCCCCCTTACACACTGCACCCTGACACATTGCCCACTGACACAATGCCCCCTGACACACTGACCCCTGACACACTGCCCCCTACACACTCCCCCCTGACACATTGCTCCCCTGACACACTGACCCACGACACCCTGCCCCCTGACACACTGCCCCCTGACACACTGCCTCCTGACACACTGCCCCCCGACACACTGCCCCCCGACACACTGCCCCCTGACACACTGTCCCCTGACACACTCCCTTCTTACACACTGCCCCCGACACACTGCCCCCTTATACACTGCCCCTTGACACACTGCCCCCGACACACTGCACCCTGACACACTCCCCCCGACACATTGCCCCTTGACACACTGCACCCTGACACACTCCCCCCGACACACTCCCTCCTGACACACTGCACCCAGACACACTGCCCCCGACACATTTCACCCTGACACACTGCCCCCTGACACACTACAACCCTAACACACTGACCTCTGACACACTGCCCCTGACAAACTGCTCCCTGACACACTGACCCCTGACACGCTACACCCTGACACACTGCACTCTGACACACTTCCCCGAACACACTTCACCCTGACACACTTCAACCTGCCACACTACACACTGCCACACCACACCCTGACACACTACACCCTGACACACTGCACCCTGACACACTGACCCCTGACACACTGCACCCTGACACACTGTCCCCGACTCATTGCCCCCTGACCCAATGCCCCCTGACACACTGCACCCTGATACACAGCCCCCTGACACACTAACCCCGACACACTGCACCCTGACACATTGCCCACTGACACACTGCCCCCTGACACACTGACCCCTGACACACTGCACCCTGACACACTGCACCCTGACACACTGCATCCCTGACACACTTCAGCTAACACACTGCCCCGACTCACTGCCTCCTGACACACTGCCCCCTGATTCACTGACCCCTGACACACTGCCTCCTGACACACTGACCCCGACACACTGCACCCTGATACACTGACCCCTGACACACTGCCCCATGACACACTGCCCCTCTGACACACTTGCCCCAAATATACTGCCCCCGGCACATTGCCCACTGACTCACTGCCCCCGACACGCTACACCCTGACACACTTCCCCGGACACACTTCACCCTGACACACTTCAACCTGCCACACTACACCCTGCCACACCACACCCTGACACACTGCACCCTGACACACTGCAAATTTGACACACTCCCCCGGACACACTACACCCTGACACACTGCACCCTGACACACTCCACCCTGACACACTACACCCTGTCACACCACACCCTGACACACTACACCCTGACACACTGCACCTTGACACACTCCCCCGGACACACTACACCCTGACACACTGCACCCTGACACACTCCACCCTGACACACTACACCCTGTCACACCACACCCTGACACACTACACCCTGACACACTCCACCCTGACACACTCTCCCGGACTCAGCATTCTGACACACTGCTCCTTGACACACTACAACCCTAACACACTGACCTCTGACACACTGCCCCTGACAAACTGCCCCTGACACACTGACCCCTGACACACTACAATCCTGACACACTCCCACTGACACACTTCACCCTGACACACTGCACACTGACACACTGCACCCTGCCACACTACACTCTGCCACACTACACCCTGACACACTCCACCCTGACACACTCTCCCGGACTCAGCATTCTGACACACTGCTCCTTGACACACTACAACCCTAACACACTGACCTCTGACACACTGCCCCTGACAAACTGCCCCTGACACACTGCCCCTGACACACTGACCCCTGACACACTACAATCCTGACACACTCCCACTGACACACTTCATCCTGACACACTGCACACTAACACACTGCACCCTGCCACACTTCACCCTGACACACTGCCCCCTGACACACTCTCCCGGACACAGCATTCTGACACACTGCTCCTTGACACACTACAACCCTCATTCCTGAAGAAGGGCCTGTGCCCGAAACGTCGAATCTCCTGTTCCCTGGATGCTGCCTGACCTGCTGTGCTGTTCCAGCAATAAAGTTTCAACACTACAACCCTGACACACTAACCTCTGACACACTGCCCCGAAACACTTCCACTTGCACACTGCACCCTGACACACTGCCCCCTAACACACTGCACCCTAAAACACTGCACCCTGACACACTGCCCCCTGACACACTGACCCCGACACACTGCACCCTGATACACTGCCCCCTGACACACTACACCCTGACACACTGCCCTCTGACACACTGCACCCTGACACACTGCACCCTGACACACTGCATCCCTGACACACTTAAGCTAACACACTGCCCCGACTCACTGCCTCCTGACACACTGCCCCCTGATTCACTGACCCCTGACACACTGCCCCCTGACACACTGACCCCGACACACTGCACCCTGATACACTGACCCCTGACACACTGCCCCATGACACACTGCCCCTCTGACACACTTGCCCCAAACATACTGCCCCCGGCACATTGCCCACTGACTCACTGCCCCCGACACGCTACACCCTGACACACTTCCCCGGACACACTTCACCCTGACACACTTCAACCTGCCACACTACACCCTGCCACACCACACCCTGACACACTGCACCCTGACACACTGCACCTTGACACACTCCCCCGGACACACTACACCCTGACACACTGCACCCTGACACACTCCACCCTGACACACTACACCCTGTCACACCACACCCTGACACACTACACCCTGACACACTGCACCTTGACATACTCCCCCGGACACACTACACCCTGACACACTGCACCTTGACACACTCCACCCTGACACACTACACCCTGTCACACCACACCCTGACACACTACACCCTGACATGATTCACCCTGACACACTCTCCCGGACTCAGCATTCTGACACACTGCTCCTTGACACACTACAACCCTAACACACTGACCTCTGACACACTGCCCCTGACAAACTGCCCCTGACACACTGCCCCCTGACACACTGACCCCTGACACACTACAATCCTGACAAACCCCCACTGACACACTTCACCCTGACACACTGCACACTGACACACTGCACCCTGCCACACTACACCCTGCCACACTACACCCTGACACACTCCACCCTGACACACTCTCCCGGACACAGCATTCTGACACACTGCTCCTTGACACACTACAACCCTAACACACTGACCTCTGACACACTGCCCCTGACAAACTGCCCCTGACACACTGCCCCTGACACACTGACCCCTGACACACTGACCCCGACACACTCCCACTGACACACTTCACCCTGACACACTGCACACTGACACACTGCACCCTGCCACACTACACTCTGCCACACTACACCCTGACACACTCCACCCTGACACACTCTCCTGGACACAGCATTCTGACACACTGCTCCTTGACACACTACAACCCTAACACACTGACCTCTGACACACTGCCCCTGACAAACTGCCCCTGACACACTGCCCCTGACACACTGACCCCTGACACACTACAATCCTGACACACTCCCACTGACACACTTCATCCTGACACACTGCACACGAACACACTGCACCCTGCCACACTTCACCCTGACACACTGCCCCCTGACACACTCTCCCGGACACAGCATTCTGACACACTGCTCCTTGACACACTACAACCCTGACACACTAACCTCTGACACACTGCCCCGAAACACTTCCACTTGCACACTGCACCCTGACACACTGCCCCCTAAAACACTGCACCTTAAAACACTGCACCCTGACACACTGCCCCCTGACACACTGACCCCGACACACTGCACCCTGATACACTGCCCCCTGACACACTACACCCTGACACACTGCCCTCTGACACACTGCACCCTGACACACTGCACCCTGACACACTGCATCCCTGACACACTTCCGCTAACACACTGCCCCGACTCACTGCCTCCTGACACACTGCCCCCTGATTCACTGACCCCTGACACACTGCCCCCTGACACACTGACCCCGACACACTGCACCCTGATACACTGACCCCTGACACACTGCCCCATGACACACTGCCCCTCTGACACACTTGCCCCAAACATACTGCCCCCGGCACATTGCCCACTGACTCACTGCCCCCGACACGCTACACCCTGACACACTTCCCCGGACACACTTCACCCTGACACACTTCAACCTGCCACACTACACCCTGCCACACCACACCCTGACACACTGCACCCTAACACACTGCACCTTGACACACTCCCCCGGACACACTACACCCTGACACACTGCACCCTGACACACTCCACCCTGACACACTACACCCTGTCACACCACACCCTGACACACTACACCCTGACACACTGCACCTTGACACACTCCCCCGGACACACTACACCCTGACACACTGCACCCTGACACACTCCACCCTGACACACTACACCCTGTCACACCACACCCTGACACACTACACCCTGACACACTCCACCCTGACACACTCTCCCGGACACAGCATTCTGACACACTGCTCCTTGACACACTACAACCCTAACACACTGACCTCTGACACACTGCCCCTGACAAACTGCCCCTGACACACTGCCCCCTGACACACTGACCCCTGACACACTACAATCCTGACACACTCCCACTGACACACTTCACCCTGACACACTGCACACTGACACACTGCACCCTGCCACACTACACCCTGACACACTACACCCTGACACACTTCACCCTGACACACTCTCCCGGACACAGCATTCTGACACACTGCTCCTTGACACACTACAACCCTAACACACTGACCTCTGACACACTGCCCCTGACAAACTGCCCCTGACACACTGCCCCCTGACACACTGACCCCTGACACACTACAATCCTGACACACTCCCACTGACACACTTCACCCTGACACACTGCACACTGACACACTGCACCCTGCCACACTACACTCTGCCACACTATACCCTGACACACTCCACCCTGACACACTCTCCTGGACACAGCATTCTGACACACTGATCCTTGACACACTACAACCCTAACACACTGACCTCTGACACACTGCCCCTGACAAACTGCCCCTGACACACTGCCCCTGACACACTGACCCCTGACACACTACAATCCTGACACACTCCCACTGACACACTTCATCCTGACACACTGCACACTAACACACTGCACCCTGCCACACTTCACCCTGACACACTGCCCCCTGACACACTCTCCCGGACACAGCATTCTGACACACTGCTCCTTGACACACTACAACCCTGCCACACTTCACTCTGACACACTGCCCCGAAACACTTCCACTTGCACACGGCACCCTGACACACTGCCCCCTAAAACACTGCACCCTAAAACACTGCACCCTGACACACTGCCCCCTGACACACTGACCCCGACACACTGCACCCTGATACACTGCCCCCTGACACACTACACCCTGACACACTGCCCTCTGACACACTGCACCCTGACACACTGCACCCTGACACACTGCATCCCTGACACACTTCAGCTAACACACTGCCCCGACTCACTGCCTCCTGACACACTGCCCCCTGATTCACTGACCCCTGACACACTGCCCCCTGACACACTGACCCCGACACACTGCACCCTGATACACTGACCCCTGACACACTGCCCCATGACACACTGCCCCTCTGAAACACTTGCCCCAAACATACTGCCCCCGGCACATTGCCCACTGACTCACTGCCCCCTGACACGCTACACCCTGACACACTTCCCCGGACACACTTCACCCTGACACACTTCAACCTGCCACACTACACCCTGCCACACCACACCCTGACACACTGCACCCTGACACACTGCACCTTGACACACTCCCCCTGACACACTACACCCTGACACACTGCACCCTGACACACTCCACCCTGACACACTACACCCTGTCACACCACACCCTGACACACTACACCCTGACACACTGCACCTTGACACACTCCCCCGGACACACTACACCCTGACACACTGCACCCTGACACACTCCACCCTGACACACTACACCCTGTCACACCACACCCTGACACACTACACCCTGACACACTCCACCCTGACACACTCTCCCGGACACAGCATTCTGACACACTGCTCCTTGACACACTACAACCCTAACACACTGACCTCTGACACACTGCCCCTGACAAACTGCCCCTGACACACTGACCCCTGACACACTGACCCCTGACACACTACAATCCTGACAAACCCCCACTGACACACTTCACCCTGACACACTGCACACTGACACACTGCACCCTGCCACACTACACCCTGCCACACTACACCCTGACACACTCCACCCTGACACACTCTCCCGGACACAGCATTCTGACACACTGCTCCTTGACACACTACAACCCTAACACACTGACCTCTGACACACTGCCCCGACAAACTGCCCCTGACACACTGCCCCCTGACACACTGACCCCTGACACACTACAATCCTGACACACTCCCACTGACACACTTCACCCTGACACACTGCACACTGACACACTGCACCCTGCCACACTACACTCTGCCACACTACACCCTGACACACTCCACCCTGACACACTCTCCCGGACACAGCATTCTGACACACTGCTCCTTGACACACTACAACCCTAACACACTGACCTCTGACACACTGCCCCTGACAAACTGCCCCTGACACACTGCCCCTGACACACTGACCCCTGACACACTACAATCCTGACACACTCCCACTGACACACTTCATCCTGACACACTGCACACTAACACACTGCACCCTGCCACACTTCACCCTGACACACTGCCCCCTGACACACTCTCCCGGACACAGCATTCTGACACACTGCTCCTTGACACACTACAACCCTGACACACTAACCTCTGACACACTCCACCCTGACACACTACACCCTGTCACACCACACCCTGACACACTACACCCTGACACACTGCACCTTGACACACTCCCCCGGACACACTACACCCTGACACACTGCACCCTGACACACTCCACCCTGACACACTACACCCTGTCACACCACACCCTGACACACTACACCCTGACAAACTGCACCTTGACACACTCCCCCGGACACACTACACCCTGACACACTGCACCCTGACACACTCCACCCTGACACACTACACCCTGTCACACCACACCCTGACACACTACACCCTGACACACTCCACCCTGACACACTCTCCCGGACAAAGCATTCTGACACACTGCTCCTTGACACACTACAACCCTAACACACTGACCTCTGACACACTGCCCCTGACAAACTGCCCCTGACACACTGCCCCCTGACACACTGACCCCTGACACACTACAATCCTGACAAACCCCCACTGACACACTTCACCCTGACACACTGCACACTGACACACTGCACCCTGCCACACTACACCCTGCCACACTACACCCTGACACACTCCACCCTGACACACTCTCCCGGACACAGCATTCTGACACACTGCTCCTTGACACACTACAACCCTAACACACTGACCTCTGACACACTGCCCCGACAAACTGCCCCTGACACACTGCCCCCTGACACACTGACCCCTGACACACTACAATCCTGACACACTCCCACTGACACACTTCACCCTGACACACTGCACACTGACACACTGCACCCTGCCACACTACACTCTGCCATACTACACCCTGACACACTCCACCCTGACACACTCTCCCGGACACAGCATTCTGACACACTGCTCCTTGACACACTACAACCCTAACACACTGACCTCTGACACACTGCCCCTGACAAACTGCCCCTGACACACTGCCCCTGACACACTGACCCCTGACACACTACATTCCTGACACACTCCCACTGACACACTTCATCCTGACACACTGCACACTAACACACTGCACCCTGCCACACTTCACCCTGACACACTGCCCGCTGACACACTGCCACTTGCCACTCTTCACCCTGACACACTGCCCCCTGACACACTGCACCCTGCCACACTTCACCCTGACACACTGCCCCCTGACACACTGCCCCCTGCCACTCTTCATCCTGACACACTACACCCTGACACACTGCACCCTGACACACTGCACACTGACACTGCCCCCTAACACACCTAACCCTGACAGACTGCCCACTGCCCCCTGCCACACTGCCCCCTGACACACTGCACCCTGACACACTGCCCCTCTGACACACAGCCCCCTGCCACACTACACCCTGACACACTCCCCCTACACACTGCCCCCTGAGACACTGCAACCTGACACACTGCCTCCTAACACTTTGCCGCCTGACACGTTACACCCTGACACACTCTCCCCTGACACACTTCAGCCTGACACACTTCAACCTGACACACTGCACCTTGACACACTCCCCCTGACACACTGCCCCCCTGACACACTGTCCCTGATACACTGCACCCTGACACACTCTCCCGGACACACTGCATTGTGACACACTGCGCCTTGACACACTCCCCCAACACATTTCACCCTAAAACACTGCACCCTGACACACTAACCTCTGACACACTGCCCCCTGTCACACTGCCCCTTGGCACACTGCACCCTGATACACTCCACCCTGACACACTGCCTCCTGACACAGTGCCCCCTGACACACGGCACCCTGACACACTGCCCCCGATACATTGCATCCTGACACACTGCCCCCGATACACTGTCCCCTGACACACTGCCCCCCCCCCCCCGACACACTGCCCCTCTGACACACTGGCCCCAAAAATACTGTCCCCAACACACTGCCCCCTGACTCACCGCTCCCTGACACACTTCACCCTAACACACTGCCCCCTGACACACCGCCCCCTGACACGCTACACCCTGACACAATCCCCTGGACACACTTCACCCTGACACACTTCAACCTGACACACTGCACCCTGACAAACTGCACCTTGACACACTCCCCCAACACACTTCACCCTGACACACTACACCCTGACACACTGTCCCTGACACACTGCCCCCTGACACACTGCCCCCCTGACACACTGCCCCTCTGATACACTGGCTCCAAACATACTGCCCCCGGCACATTGCCCCCAGACTCACTGCCCCCTGACACGCTACACCCTGACACACTTCCCCGGACACACTTCACCCTGACACACTTCAACCTGCCACACTACACCCTGCCACACCACACCCTGACAGACTACACCCTGACACACTGACCCCTGACACACTACAATCCTGACACACTCCCACTGACACACTTCATCCTGACACACTGCACACTAAAACACTGCACCCTGCCACACTTCACCCTGACACACTGCCCCCTGACACACTCTCCCGGACACAGCATTCTGACACACTGCTCCTTGACACACTACAACCCTGACACACTAACCTCTGACACACTGCCCCGAAACACTTCCACTTGCACACTGCACCCTGACACACTGCCCCCTAAAACACTGCACCCTAAAACACTGCACCCTGACACACTGCCCCCTGACACACTGACCCCGACACACTGCACCCTGATACACTGCCCCCTGACACACTACACCCTGACACACTGCCCTCTGACACACTGCACCCTGACACACTGCACCCTGACACACTGCATCCCTGACACACTTCAGCTAACACACTGCCCCGACTCACTGCCTCCTGACACACTGCCCCCTGATTCACTGACCCCTGACACACTGCCCCCTGACACACTGACCCCGACACACTGCACCCTGATACACTGACCCCTGACACACTGCCCCATGACACACTGCCCCTCTGACACACTTGCCCCAAACATACTGCCCCCGGCACATTGCCCACTGACTCACTGCCCCCTGACACGCTACACCCTGACACACTTCCCCGGACACACTTCACCCTGACACACTTCAACCTGCCACACTACACCCTGCCACACCACACCCTGACACACTGCACCCTGACACACTGCACCTTGACACACTCCCCCGGACACACTACACCCTGACACACTGCACCCTGACACACTCCACCCTGACACACTACACCCTGTCACACCACACCCTGACACACTACACCCTGACACACTGCACCTTGACACACTCCCCCGGACACACTACACCCTGACACACTGCACCCTGACACACTCCACCCTGACACACTCCACCCTGACACACCACACCCTGACACACTACACCCTGACACACTCCACCCTGACACACTCTCCCGGACACAGCATTCTGACACACTGCTCCTTGACACACTACAACCCTAACACACTGACCTCTGACACACTGCCCCTGACAAACTGCCCCTGACACACTGCCCCCTGACACACTGACCCCTGACACACTACAATCCTGACAAACCCCCACTGACACACTTCACCCTGACACACTGCACACTGACACACTGCACCCTGCCACACTACACCCTGCCACACTACACCCTGACACACTCCACCCTGACACACTCTCCCGGACACAGCATTCTGACACACTGCTCCTTGACACACTACAACCCTAACACACTGACCTCTGACACACTGCCCCTGACAAACTGCCCCTGACACACTGCCCCCTGACACACTGACCCCTGACACACTACAATCCTGACACACTCCCACTGACACACTTCACCCTGACACACTGCACACTGACACACTGCACCCTGCCACACTACACTCTGCCACACTACACCCTGACACACTCCACCCTGACACACTCTCCCGGACACAGCATTCTGACACACTGCTCCTTGACACACTACAACCCTAACACACTGACCTCTGACACACTGCCCCTGACAAACTGCCCCTGACACACTGCCCCTGACACACTGACCCCTGACACACTACAATCCTGACACACTCCCACTGACACACTTCATCCTGACACACTGCACACTAACACACTGCACCCTGCCACACTTCACCCTGACACACTGCCCCCTGACACACTGCCACTTGCCACTCTTCACCCTGACACACTGCCCCCTGACACACTGCACCCTGCCACACTTCACCCTGACACACTGCCCCCTGACACACTGCCCCCTGCCACTCTTCATCCTGACACACTACACCCTGACACACTGCACCCTGACACACTGCACACTGACACACTGCCCCCTAACACACCTAACCCTGACAGACTGCCCACTGCCCCCTGCCACACTGCCCCCTGACACACTGCACCCTGACACACTGCCCCTCTGACACACAGCCCCCTGCCACACTACACCCTGACACACTCCCCCTACACACTGCCCCCTGAGACACTGCAACCTGACACACTGCCTCCTAACACTTTGCCGCCTGACACGTTACACCCTGACACACTCTCCCCTGACACACTTCAGCCTGACACACTTCAACCTGACACACTGCACCTTGACACACTCCCCCTGACACACTGCCCCCCTGACACACTGTCCCTGATACACTGCACCCTGACACACTCTCCCGGACACACTGCATTGTGACACACTGCGCCTTGACACACTCCCCCAACACATTTCACCCTAACACACTGCACCCTGATACACTCCACCCTGACACAGTGCCCCCTGACACACGGCACCCTGACATACTGCCCCCGATACATTGCATCCTGACACACTGCCCCCGATACACTGTCCCCTGACACACTGCCCCCCCCCCCGACACACTGCCCCTCTGACACACTGGCCCCAAAAATACTGTCCCCAACACACTGCCCCCTGACTCACCGCTCCCTGACACACTTCACCCTGACACACTGCCCCCTGACACACCGCCCCCTGACACGCTACACCCTGACACAATCCCCTGGACACACTTCACCCTGACACACTTCAACCTGACACACTGCACCCTGACAAACTGCACCTTGACACACTCCCCCAACACACTTCACCCTGACACACTACACCCTGACACACTGTCCCTGACACACTGCCCCCTGACACACTGCCCCCCTGACACACTGCCCCTCTGATACACTGGCTCCAAACATACTGCCCCCGGCACATTGCCCCCAGACTCACTGCCCCCTGACACGCTACACCCTGACACACTTCCCCGGACACACTTCACCCTGACACACTTCAACCTGCCACACTACACCCTGCCACACCACACCCTGACACACTGCACCCTGACACACTGCACCTTGACACACTTCCCCTGACACACTACACCCTGACACACTGCACCCTGACACACTCCACCCTGACACACTCCACCCTGCCACACCACACCCTGACACACTACACCCTGACACACTCTCCCGGACACAGCATTCTGACACACTGCTCCTTGACACACTACAACCCTGACACACTAACCTCTGACACACTGCCCCGAAACACTTCCACTTGCACACTGCACCCTGACACACTGCCCCCTAACACACTGCACCCTAAAACACTGCACCCTGACACACTGCCCCCTGACACACTGACCCCGACACACTGCACCCTGATACACTGCCCCCTGACACACTACACCCTGACACACTGCCCTCTGACACACTCCCCCCAGCACACTGCACCCTGCCACACTGCCCCCTGACACACTCCCCCCGACACACTCCCTCCTGACACACTGCACCCAGGCACACTGCCCCCTGACACACTGCCCCCGACACACTGCCCCCTGACACATTTCACGCTGACACACTGCTGCCTGACACACTACACCCTGACACACTCTCCCGGGCACACTGCATCCCGACATACTGCACCTTGACACACTCCCCCAGCACATTTCACCCTGACACACTGCCCCCTGACACACTACAACCCTAACACACTGACATCTGACACACTGCCCCTGACACACTGCCCCTGACACACTGCTCCCTGACACACTGACCCCTGACACGCTACACCCTGACACACTACACCCGGATACACTTCACCCTGACACACTTCAACCTGCCACACTACGTCCTGCCACACCACACCCTGACACACTGCACCCTGACACACTGCACCTTGACACACTTCCCCTGACACACTACACCCTGACACACTGCACCCTGACACACTCCACCCTGACACACTCCACCCTGCCACACCACACCCTGACACACTACACCCTGACACACTCTCCCGGACACAGCATTCTGACACACTGCTCCTTGACACACTACAACCCTGACACACTAACCTCTGACACACTGCCCCGAAACACTTCCACTTGCACACTGCACCCTGACACACTGCCCCCTAACACACTGCACCCAAAAACACTGCACCCTGACACACTGCCCCCTGACACACTGCCCCCTGACACACTGACCCCGACACACTGCACCCTGATACACTGCCCCCTGACACACTACACCCTGACACACTGCCCTCTGACACACTGCACCCTGACACACTGCACCCTGACACACTACATCCCTGACACACTTCTGCTAACACACTGCCCCGACTCACTGCCTCCTGACACACTGCCCCCTTATTCACTGACCCCTGACACACTGCCCTCTGACACACTGCACCCTGACACACTGCACCCTGATACACTGACCCCTGACACACTGCCCCATGACACACTGCCTCCGGACACACTGCTCCCCTGACACACTGCCCCTCTGACACACTGGCCCCAAACATACTGCCCCCGGCACCTTGCCCCCCTGACTCACTGCCCCCTGACACGCTACACCCTGACACACTTCCCCGGACACACTTCACCCTGACACACTTCAACCTGCCACACTACACCCTGCCACACCACACCCTGACACACTGCACCCTGACACACTGCACCTTGACACACTCCCCCGGACACACTACACCATGACACACTGCACCCTGACACACTCCACCCTGACACACTACACCTTGTCACACCACCCCCAGACACACTGCCCCTCTGACACACCGGCCCCAAAAATACTGCCCCCAACACACTGACCCCTGACTCACCGCTCCCTGACACACTTCACCCTGACACACTGCCCCCTGACACACCGCCCCCTGACAAACTGCACCTTGACACACTACCCTGACACACTGCCCCCTGACACACTCCCCCAACACACTGCCCCCTGACACACTGCCCCCTGACACACTGCCCCCTGACATACTGTCCTCGACTCATTGCCCCCTGACACAATGCACCTTGACACACTGCCCCCTGACACACTGCCCCCTGACACACTGCATCCGGACACACTGCCCCCCTGACACACTGCCCCTCTGATACACTGGCTCCAAACATACTGTCCCCGGCACATTGCCCCCTGACTCACTGCCCCCTGACACGCTACACCCTGACACACTTCCCCGGACACACTTCACCCTGACACACTTCAACCTGACACACTGCACCCTGACAAACTGCACCTTGACACACTCCCCCTGACACACTGCTCCCCTGACACACTCCCCCAACACACTTCACCCTGACACACTACACCCTGACACACGGACCCTGATACCCTGCCCCCTGACACACTGCCCCCTGACATACTGTCCTCGACTCATTGCCCCCTGACACACTGCCCCTCTGATACACTGGCTCCAAACATACTGCCCCCGGCACATTGCCCCCAGACACACTACACCCTGACACACTTCCCCGGACACACTTCAACCTGCCACACTACACCCTGCCACACCACACCCTGACACACTACACCCTGACACACTGACCCCTGACACACTGCACCCTGACACACTGCACCCTGACACACTGCCCCCTGACACACTGCCCCATGACACACTGCCTCCGGACACACTGCCCCCCTGACACACTGCCACTCTGACACACTGGCCCCAAACATACTGCCCCCGGCACATTGCCCCCTGACTCACTGCCCCCTGACACACTACACCCTGACACACTTCCCCGGACACACTTCACCCTGACACACTTCAACCTGCCACACTACACCCTGCCACACCACACCCTGACACACTGCACCCTGACACACTGCACCTTGACACACTTCCCCTGACACTACACCCTGACACACTGCCCCCTAACACACTGCACCCTGGCACACTACACCCTGACACACTGACCCCGACACACTGCACACTGATACATTGCCCCCTGACACACTACACCCTGACACACTGCCCTCTGACACACTGCAGCCTGACACACTGCACCCTGACACACTACATCCCTGACACACTTTAGCTAACACACTGCCCCGACTCACTGCCTTTTGACACACTGCCCCCTGATTCACTGACCCCTGACACACTGCTCCCCTGACACACTCCCCCTGACACATTGCTCCCCTGACACACTCCCCCCTGATGCACTACCCCCGACACACTTCACCCTGACACACTGCCCCCTGCCACACTGCCACCTAACACACTGCCCCCTGCCACACTGCCCCTGCCACACTACACACTGACACACTCCCCTGACACACTGTCCCTGACACACTACACCCTGACACACTGCCCCCAACACAATCTCCCTGCCACACTACACACTGACACACTCCCCTGACACACTGTCCCTGATACACTGCACCCTGACAGACTACACCCTGACACACTAACCTCTGACACACTGCCCCTGACACACTCCCACTTGCACACTACACACTGACATACTGCCCCCTGACACACTACACCCTGACACACTACACCCAGGCACACTGCACCTTGACACACTTCACCATGACACACTACACCCTGACACAGTGCCCCCTGACACAGTGCCACTATAACACTGTCCCCTGAGACACTGCCCCCTGCCACACTACACCCTGACACACTGCACGCTGACACACTCCCCCTGACACATTGTTCCCCAGACACACTCTCCCCTGACACACTGCCCCCTGATACACTCGCACTTGCACACTGCACCCTGACACACTGCCTCGACACACTGCCCCCGACACACTGCCCCCGACACACTGCACCCTGACACACTGCCCCGACACACTGCCCCCGACACACTACACCCTGACACACTACACCCTGACACACTGCGCCCTGACACACTGCACCCTGACACACTGCCCCCTGACACACTGCACCCTGACACACTGCCCCTCTGACACACTACAACCCTGACACACTGCCCCCTGACACATTGCCCCCTGCCACACTGCACCCTGACACATTGCCCCCTGCCACACTACACCCTGACACACTGCACGCTGACACACTGCCCCCTGATACACTTCCCCTGACACATTGCTCCCCTGACACACTCCCCGCTGACACACTCCCTCCTGACACACTGCCCCCGACACACTGCCCCCGGACAATGTGCCACCTGACACACTGCCCCTGACACACTCCTCCGCTCACTTCAACCTGAAACACTGACCCCTGATACACACGCCCTGACACACTACACCCTGACACAGTTCACCCTGCCACACTGTCCCCTGCCACACTGTCTCTAACACACTACACACTGACATACTGCCCCCTGACACACTACACCCTGACACACTACACCCAGGCACACTGCACCTTGACACACTTCACCATGACACACTACACCCTGACATACTATCCCTGACACACTGCACCCTGACACACTGCACCCTGACACACTACACCCTGACACAGTGCCCCCTGACACAGTGCCACTATAACACTGTCCCCTGAGACACTGCCCCCTGACACACTACACTTTGACACACTCCCCTGACACACTTCACCCTGATACACTGTCCCCTGACACACTGCCCCCTGACACACTGCACCCTGACACACTCTCCCCGACACATTGCCCCCTGACACACTGCACCTTGACACATTGCCCCCTGACACACTACAACCCTGACACACTGACCCCTGACACACACCCACTGACACACTGCACCCTGAATCACTGCTCCCTGCCACACTGCCCCCTGACTCACTACCTTCTGACACACTGCCCCCTGAATCACTGCTTCCTGACACACCGCCCCCTGACTCACTACCTCCTGACACACTGCCCCCTGACACACTGCCCCTTGACACACTCTACACTGACACACTTCCCCTAACACACTGCCCCCTGACACACAGCTCCCTGACACACTGCCCCAAACACACTACACCCTGACACACTGCCCCCTGCCACACTACACCCTGACACACTGCACGCTGACACACTGCCCCCTGACACACTCCCCCTGACACATTGTTCCCCAGACACACTCTCCCCTGACACACTGCCCCCTGATACACTCGCACTTGCACACTGCACCCTGACACACTGCCTCGACACACTGCCCCCGACACACTGCCCCCGACACACTGCACCCTGACACACTGCCCCGACACACTGCCCCCGACACACTACACCCTGACACACTACACCCTGACACACTGCGCCCTGACACACTGCACCCTGACACACTGCCCCCTGACACACTGCACCCTGACACACTGCCCCTCTGACACACTACAACCCTGACACACTGCCCCCTGACACATTGCCCCCTGCCACACTGCACCCTGACACATTGCCCCCTGCCACACTACACCCTGACACACTGCACGCTGACACACTGCCCCCTGATACACTTCCCCTGACACATTGCTCCCCTGACACACTCCCCGCTGACACACTCCCTCCTGACACACTGCCCCCGACACACTGCCCCCGGACAATGTGCCACCTGACACACTGCCCCTGACACACTCCTCCGCTCACTTCAACCTGAAACACTGACCCCTGATACACACGCCCTGACACACTACACCCTGACACAGTTCACCCTGCCACACTGTCCCCTGCCACACTGTCTCTAACACACTACACACTGACATACTGCCCCCTGACACACTACACCCTGACACACTACACCCAGGCACACTGCACCTTGACACACTTCACCATGACACACTACACCCTGACATACTATCCCTGACACACTGCACCCTGACACACTGCACCCTGACACACTACACCCTGACACAGTGCCCCCTGACACAGTGCCACTATAACACTGTCCCCTGAGACACTGCCCCCTGACACACTACACTTTGACACACTCCCCTGACACACTTCACCCTGATACACTGTCCCCTGACACACTGCCCCCTGACACACTGCACCCTGACACACTCTCCCCGACACATTGCCCCCTGACACACTGCACCTTGACACATTGCCCCCTGACACACTACAACCCTGACACACTGACCCCTGACACACACCCACTGACACACTGCACCCTGAATCACTGCTCCCTGCCACACTGCCCCCTGACTCACTACCTTCTGACACACTGCCCCCTGAATCACTGCTTCCTGACACACCGCCCCCTGACTCACTACCTCCTGACACACTGCCCCCTGACACACTGCCCCTTGACACACTCTACCCTGACACACTTCCCCTAACACACTGCCCCCTGACACACTTCACCCTGACACACTGTCCCCTGACACACAGCACCCTGACACACTGCACCCTGACACACTCCCCCGACACACTTCACCCTGACACCCTGCCCTGTGACACACTTCACCCTGACACACTGCCCCCGACACAAAGCCCCCGATACACTCCCCCCTGACACACTTCACCCTGACACACTGCCCACCGACACACTGCACCCTGACACACTCTCCCCGACTCACAGCCCCCTGACACACTGCACCCTGACACACTCCCCCGACACACAGCCCCCTGACATACTGCACCCTGACACACTCCCCCGACACACTTCACCCTGACACACTGCCCCCTGACACATTTCAACCTGACACATTTCATCCTGACACACTACACCCTGATACATTGCCCCCCGACACACTGCCCCCGGACACACTGCACCCTGACACACTTCCCCGTGACACACTGCCCCCCTGCCACACTCCCCCTGACACACTGCTTCCCTGACACACTCCCCCCTGACACACTCCCCTCGACACACTCCCCCCTGACACACTGCCCCCTGACACACGACACCTGACACACTACACCCTGACACACTACACCCTGACACACTGCCTCGACACACTGCCCCCGACACACTGCCCCCTGACACACTGCACCCTGACACACTGCCCCGACACACTGCCCCCGACACACTACACCCTGACACACTACACCCTGACACACTGCGCCCTGACACACTGCACCCTGACACACTGCACCCTGACACACTGCACCCTGACACACTCCCCCGACACACTTCACCCCGACACACTGCACCCTGACACACTTCACCCTGACACACTTCACCCCGACACACTGCACCCTGACACACTTCACCCTGACACACTACCCCCTGTCATTGGGCCACTTCAAACTGATGCAGGAAGGCTAGTGATGGGAGATAAGGAAATAGCTAAAGAACTTAATAAGTACTTTGCGTCAGTCTTCACAGTGGAAGACATGAGTAATATCCCAACAATTAAAGGGAGTCAAGGGGCTGAGTTGAGTATGGTTGCCATTACAAAAGAGAAAGTGCTAGAAAAGCTAAAAGGTCTTAAAATTGATAAATCTCCTGGCGCCGATGGGCTACATCCTAGAGTTCTGAGGGAGGTGGCTGAGGAAATAGCGGAGGCATTGGTTGAGATCTTTCAAAAGTCACTGGAGTCAGGGAAAGTCCCGGATGATTGGAAGATGGCTGTTGTAACCCCCTTATTCATGAAAGATCAAGATAAAAGATGGAAAATTACAGGCCAATCAGCTTAACCTCGGTTGTTGGTAAAATTCTAGAATCCATCATTAAGGATGAGGTTTCTAAATTCTTGGAAGAGCAGGGTCGGATTAGAACAAATCAACATGGATTTAGTAAAGGGAGGTCATGTCTGACAAACCTGTTGGAATTCTTTGAAGAGGTGACAAGTAGGTTAGACCAGGGAAACCCAGTGGATGTGGTCTATCTAGGCTTCCAAAAGGCCTTTGATAAGGTGCCACACAGGAGGCTGCTGAGTAAGGTGAGGGCCCATGGTGTTCGAGGTGAGCTACTGGCATGGATTGAGGATTGGCTGTCCGACAGAAGGCAGAGAGTTGGGATAAAAGGTTCTTTTTCGGAATGGCAGCCGGTGACGAGCGGTGTCCCGCAGGGTTCAATGTTGGGGCCGCAGCTGTTCACATTATATATTAATGATCTGGATGAAGGGACTGGGGGCATTCTAGCAAAGTTTGCCAATGATACAAAGTTAGGTGGACAGGCAGGTAGTACTGAGGAAGTGGGGAGGCTGCAGAAGGATCTAGACAGTGTGGAGGAGTGGTCCAGGAAATGGCTGATTGAATTCAATGTGAGCAAATGCGAGGTCTTGCACTTTGGAAAAAAGAATACAAGCATGGACTACTTTCTAAACGGTGAGAAAATTCATAAAGCCAAAGTACAAAGGGATCTGGGAGTGCTAGTCCAGGATTCTCTTAAGGTAAACATGCAGGTTGAGTCCGTGATTAAGAAAGTGAATGCAATGTTGTCATTTATCTCAAGAGGGTTGGAATATAAAAGCACTGTTGTGCTACTGAGACTTTATAAAGCTCTGGTTAGGCCCCATTTGGAGTACTGTGTCCAGTTTTGGTCCCCACACCTCAGGAAGGACATACTGGCACTGGAGCGTGTCCAGCGGAGATTCACACGGATGATCCCTGGAATGGTTGGTCTAACATACGAGGAATGGCTGAGGATCCTGGGATTGTATTCATTGGAATTTAGAAGATTAAGGGGCGATCTAATAGAAACTTACAAGATAATACATGGCTTGGAGAGGTTAGACGCTAGGAAATTGTTTCCGTTAGGTGAGGAGTCTATGATCCGTGGACACAGCCTTAGAATTAGAGGGGGTAAATTCAGAACAGAAATGCGGAGACATTTCTTCAGCCAGAGAGTGGTGGGCTTGTGGAATTCATTGCCGCAGAGTACAGTGGAGTCTGGGACGCTAAATGTCTTCAAGGCAGAGATTGATAAATTCTTGATGTCACAAGGAATTAAGGGCTACGGGGAGAATGCGGGTAAGTGGAGTTGAAATGCCCATCAGCCATGATTGAATGGCGGAGTGGACTCGATGGGCTGAATGGCCTTACTTCCACTCCTCGGTCTTATGGACACTCTTCACCCTGACACACTGCCCCCTAACACAATCCCCCTGACACACTTCATACTGACACACTTCACTCTGACACACTGCCCCCTAACACAATCCCCCTGACACACTTCAAACTGACACACTTCACTCTGACACACTGCCCCCTAACACAATCCCCCTGAAAAACTTCATACTGACACACTACACCCTGACACACTGCACCCTGACACACTATACCCTGACACACTGCCTCGTGAAACACTACAACCATAACACACTGACCCCAAACACACTGCACCCTGACACACTCTCCCTGACACACTGCACCTTGACACACTCCCCCGACACACTTCCTCCTGACACACTGCACCCTGACACATTGCACCCTGCCACACTGCCCCCTGCCACACTGCCCCCTGACACACTCTCCCTGACACACTGCTCCCCTGACACACTGACCCCCTTACACACTGCCCCCTGACACACTGACCCCTGACACACTGCCCCCGATACACTCTCCCTGACAGACTGCCACCTGACAAACTGTGCCCGACACACTGCTCCCCTGACACACTGACCCCCTTACACACTGCCCCCTGACACACTGACCCCTGACAAACTGCCCCCTGACACACTCTCCCTGACACACTGCCCCACTGACACACTGGCCCCTGACACACAGCACGATGACACACTGCCCCCTTACATACTGCCCCCTGGCACACTGACCCCTGACACAGTGCCCCCGACACACTCTCTCTGACAGACTGCCACCTGACAAACTGTGCCCGACACACTGCCCCCTGACACACTGCCCCCTTACACACTGCCCCCTGACACACTGACCACCGACACACTGACCCCTGACACACTGCCCCCTGACACACTCTCCCGGACAGACTGCCCCCCTGACACACTGACCACCGACACACTGACCCCTGACACACTGCCCCCTGACACACTCTCCCTGACACACTGCCCCCCTGACACACTGACCACCGACACACTGACCCCTGACACACTGCCCCCTGACACACTCTCCCTGACACACTGCACACCCTGACACACTGCACCCTGACACACTGTCCTCTGACACACTGCCCCCCTGACACACTGCTCCCCGACACACTGCCTTCTAACACACTGCCCCCGACACACTTCACCCTGACACACTCTCCCCGACTCAAAGCCCCCTGACACACTGCCCCCTGACACACTTCACCCTGAAACACTGCCCACCGACACACTGCACCCTGACACACTCTCCCCGACACACAGCCCCCTGACACACTGCATCCTGACACAATCCCCCGACACACTTCACCCTGACACACTGCCCCCTGTCACACTTCAATCTTACACACTTCATTCTGACACACTACACCCTGACACACTGCCACCCGACACACTGCCCCCGGACACACTGCACCCTGCCACACTGCCCCGTGACACACTGCCCCCTGACACAATCCCCCTGCCACACTGCTCCCCTGACACACTCCCCCCTGACACACTCCCCCGACACACTCCCCCCTGACACACACCCCGACACACTCCCCCCTGACACACTCCCCCCCGACACATGACACCCTGACACACTGCACCCTGACACACTACACCCTGACTCACTGCCCCGACACACTGCCCTCTGACACACTACACCCTGACACACTGCACCCTGTCACACTCCCCCGACACACTTCACCCTGACACACTTCACCCTGACACACAGCCCCCTGACACACTGCACCCTGACACACTCCACTAACACACTTCACCCTGACACACGGCCCTGTGACACACTTCACCCTGACACACTGCCCCCGACACAAAGCCCCCTGACACACTGCCGCCTGACACACTTCACCCTGACACACTGCTAACCGACACACTGCACCCTGACACACTCTACCCAACACAAAGCCCCCTGACACACTGCCCCTGACACTCTGTCCCCTGACACACTGCCCCCTGCCACACTGCCCCCTGACACACTCCCCCCTAACACACTGCCCCCTGACACACTGTCCCCTGACACATTTCACCCTGACAAACTGCACCCTGACACACTGCCACCTGACAAACTGTGCGCGACACACTGCCCCTGACACACTCCCCCCTAACACACTGCCCCTTGACACACTGCCCCCTGACACACTCCCCCCTAACACACTGCCCCTTGACACACTGCCCCCTGACACACTGCCCCCGACACACTGCCCCCTGACACACTGTCCCCTGACACATTTCACGCTGACACACTGCACCCTGACACACTGCCGTCTGACACACTTCAACCTGACACACTTCAACCTGACACACTGCATCCTGACACACTGCCCCCGATACACTGCCCCCCTGACACACTCCCCTCTGACACACTGACCCCGACACACTGCATCCTGACACACTGCCCCCTGACACACTACACCCTGACACACTGCCACCTGGCACGCCACACCCTGACACACTCCCCTGGACATACTTCACCCTGACACACTTCAACCTGACACACTGCTCCTTGACACACTACAACCCTGACACACTAACCTCTGACACACTGCCCCCGCCACACTGCCACCTAACACACTGACCCCTGCCACACTGCCCCTGCCACACTACACACTGACACACTCCCCCGACACACTGTCCCCTGACACACTGCACCCTGACACACTACACACTGACACACTCCCCTGACGCACTGCCCCTAACACACTGTCCCCAACTCATTTCCCCCTGACACACTGCACCTTGACACACTTCCCCTTGACACACTGTCCCCTGACAAACTGCACCCTGACACACTGCCCCCAATACACTGCACCCTGTCACACTGCCCCCGATACACTGTCCCCTGACACACTGCCCTCTGACACACTGACCCCGACACACTGCACCCTGATACACTGCCCCCTGACACACTGCCCTCTGACACACTCCCCCCTGACACACTCCCCCGACACACTCCCCCCTGAACACTGCCCCCCGATACACGACACCCTGACACACTGCACCCTGACACACTACACCCTGACACACTGCCCCGACACACTGCCCTCTGACACACTACACCCTGACACACTGCCCCTGACACACTGCACCCTGACACACTGCACCCTGTCACACTCTCCCGACACTCTTCAACCTGGCACACTGCCCTCTGATACACTGACCCCTGACACACTGCACCCTGACACACTGCCCCCCTGACACACTGCCCCCTGACATACTGCCCCCCCGACACACTGCCCCCTGACACATTTCCCCTAACACACTGCCCCCTGACTCACTACCTCCTGACACACTGCCCCTGACACACTGCACCCTGACACACTTCCCCTAACACACTGCTCCCTGACACACTGCCCCCTGCCACACTACACCCTGACACACTGCACGCTGACACACTGCCCCCTGACACACTCCCCCTGACACACTGTTCCCCAGACACACTCTCCCCTGACACACTGCCCCCTGATACACTCGCACTTGCACACTGCACCCTGACACACTGTCCCCTGACACACTGCACCCTGATACACTGCCCCCTGACACACTGCACCCTGACACACTGTCCCCTGACACACTGCACCCTGATACATTGCCCCCTGCCACACTGCACCCTGACACATTGCCCCCTGCCACACTACACCCTGACACACTGCACGCTGACACACTGCCCCCTGATACACTTCCCCTGACACATTGCTCCCCTGACACACTCCCCGCTGACACACTCCCTCCTGACACACTGCCCCCGACACACTGCCCCCGGACAATGTGCCACCTGACACACTGCCCCTGACACACTCCTCCGCTCACTTCAACCTGAAACACTGACCCCTGATACACACGCCCTGACACACTACACCCTGACACAGTTCACCCTGCCACACTGTACCCTGCCACACTGTCCCTAACACACTACACACTGACATACTGCCCCCTGACACACTACACCCTGACACACTACACCCCGGCACACTGCACCTTGACACACTTCACCATGACACACTACACCCTGACATACTATCCCTGACACACTGCACCCTGACACACTGCACCCTGACACACTGCACCTTGACACACTCCCCTGACACACTTCACCCTGACACACTACACCCTGACACAGTGCCCCCTGACACAGTGCCACTATAACACTGTCCCCTGAGACACTGCCCCCTGACACACTACACTTTGACACACTCCCCTGACACACTTCACCCTGATACACTGTCCCCTGACACACTGCCCCCTGACACACTGCACCCTGACACACTCTCCCCGACACATTGCCCCCTGACACACTGCACCTTGACACATTGCCCCCTGACACACTGACCCCTGACACACACCCACTGACACACTGCACCCTGACACACTACAACCCTGACACACTCGCACTGACACACTGCACCGTGACACACTGCACCCTGACACACTGCCCCCTGACTCATTGTCCCCTGACAAACTACTCCTTGACACACTGCCCTCTGATACACTGCCCCCTGACACACTGCCCCCTGACACACTGCCCCCCCGACACACTGCCGCTGACACATTTCCCCTAACACACTGCCCCCTGACTCACTACCTTCTGACACACTGCTCCCTGACACACTGCACACTGACACACTGCCCCAAACACACTACACCCTGACACACTGCCCCTTGACACACGACACCCTGACACACTGCACCCTGACACACTACACCCTGGCACCCTGCCCCTGACACACTGCCCCTGACACACTGCACCCTGACACACTACACCCTGACGCACTGCAATCTGACACACTCCCCCCGACACACTTCACCCTGACACACTGCCCCCTGGCAACTGCACCCTGACACACTTCACCCTGACACACAGCCCCCTGACACATTGCACCCTGACACACTCCCCCGACACACTTCACCCTGACACTGCCCTGTGACACACTTCACCCTGACACACTGCCCCCGACACAAAGCCCCCTGACACACTGCTCCCTGACACACTTCACCCTGACACACTGCCCACCGACACACTACCCCCCTGACACACTGCCCCCTGACACACAGCCCCCCCGACACACTGCCCCCTGACTCACTACCTCCTGACACACTGCTCCCTGACACACTGCATCCTGACACACTTCCCCTAACACACTGCACCCTGACACACAGCTCCCTGACACACTGCCCCAAACACACTACACCCTGACACACTGCCCCTTGACACACGACACCCTGACACACTACACCCTGACATCCTGCCCCTGACACACTGCCCCTGACACACTGCACCCTGACACACTACACCCTGACACACTACACCCTGACACACTGCCTCTGACACACTGCCCCTGACACACTGCCCCCTGACACACTACACCCTGACACACTACACCCTGACACACTCCCCCGACACACTTCACCCTGATACACTGCCCCGAGACACACTACCCCCTGACACACTTCACCCTGACACACTGCCCCTGACACACTGCCCCCTGACACACTTCACCCTGACACACTGCCCTGTGACACACTTCACCCTGACACACTGCCCCCGACACAAAGCCCCCTGACACACTGACCCCTGACACACTTCACCCTGACACACTGCCCACCGACACACTGCCCCTGACACACTGCCCCCTGACACACTGCCCCCTGTCAGACTTCGATCTGACACACTTCATCCTGACACACTACACCCTGACACACTGCCTCACGACACACTGCCCCGTGACACACTGCCCCCTGCCGCAATCCCCTTGACACACTGCTCCCCTGACACACTGCCCCCTGACACACTCCCCCGACACACTCCCCCCTGAACACTGCCCCCCGACACACGACACCCTGACACACTTCAACCTGACACACTGCCCCCCGACACACTGCCCCCTGACACACTGTCCCCTGACTCATTGCCCCCTGACAAACTACTCCTTGACACAATGCCCTCTGATACACTGCCCCCTGACACACTGCACCCTGACACATGCCCCCCTGACACATTGCCCCCGGACATACTGCCCCCCCGACACACTGCCCCCTGACACATTTCCCCTAACACACGGCCCCCTGACTCACTACCTCCTGACACTCTGCCCCTGACACACTGCACCCTGACACACTTTCCCTAACACACTGCTCCCTGACACACAGCTCCCTGACACACTGCCCCTGACACACTGACCCCTGACACACTGCCCCCTGACACACTGCCCCCTGACACACTGCACCCTGACACACTGCCCACTGACGCACTGCACCCTGACACACTCCCCCGACACACTTCACCCTGATACACTGCCCCGAGTCACACTGCCCCCTGACACACTTCACCCTGACACACTGCCCCTGACACACTGCCCCCTGACACACTTCACCCTGACACACTGCCCTGTGACACACTTCACCCTGACACACTGCCCCCGACACAAAGCCCCCTGACACACTGACCCCTGACACACTTCATCCTGACACACTGCCCACCGACACACTGCCCCTGACACACTACACCCTGACACACTGCCTCCCGACTGACTGCCTCCGGCCACTCTGCACCCTGCCACACTGCCCCGTGACACACTGCCCCCTGCCGCAATCCCCCTGACACACTGCTCCCCTGACACACTGCCCCCTGACACACTCCCCCGACACACTCTCCCCTGAACACTGCCCCCCGACACACGACACCCTGACACACTGCACCCTGACACACTGCCCCGACACACTGCCCTCTGACACACTACACGCTGACACACTGCCCCTGACACACTGCACCCTGACACACTGCACCCTGTCACACTCCCCCGACACACTTCGACCTGACACACTGCCCCGCGACACACTGCCCCGTGACACACTGTCCCCTGACTCATTGCCCCCTGACAAACTACTCCTTGACACAATGCCCTCTGATACAGTGTCCCCTGACACACTGCCCCCTGACATACTGCCCCCCCTGACACATTTCCCCTAACACACTGCCCCCTGACTCACTACCTCCTGACACACTGCCCCTGACACACTGCACCCTGACACACTTCCGCTAACACACTGCTCCCTGACACACAGCTCCCTGACACACTGCCCCAAACACACTACACCCTGCCACACTGCCCCCTGCCACACTACACCCTGACACACTCCCCCTGACACACTGTTCCCCAGACACACTCTCCCCTGACACACTGCCCCCTGATACACTCGCACTTGCACACTGCACCCTGACACACTGTCCCCTGACACACTGCACCCTGATACATTGCCCCCTGCCACACTGCACCCTGACACATTGCCCCTTGCCACACTACACCCTGACACACTGCACGCTGACACACTGCCCCCTGATACACTTCCCCTGACACATTGCTCCCCTGACACACTCCCCGCTGACACACTCCCTCCTGACACACTGCCCCCGACACACTGCCCCCGGACAATGTGCCACCTGACACACTGCCCCTGACACACTCCTCCGCTCACTTCAACCTGAAACACTGACCCCTGATACACACGCCCTGACACACTACACCCTGACACAGTTCACCCTGCCACACTGTCCCCTGCCACACTGTCCCTAACACACTACACACTGACATACTGCCCCCTGACACACTACACCCTGACACACTACACCCCGGCACACTGCACCTTGACACACTTCACCATGACACACTACACCCTGACATACTATCCCTGACACACTGCACCCTGACACACTGCACCCTGACACACTGCACCTTGACACACTCCCCTGACACACTTCACCCTGACACACTACACCCTGACACAGTGCCCCCTGACACAGTGCCACTATAACACTGTCCCCTGAGACACTGCCCCCTGACACACTACACTTTGACACACTCCCCTGACACACTTCACCCTGATACACTGTCCCCTGACACACTGCCCCCTGACACACTGCACCCTGACACACTCTCCCCGACACATTGCCCCCTGACACACTGCACCTTGACACATTGCCCCCTGACACACTGACCCCTGACACCCACCCACTGACACACTGCACCCTGACACACTACAACCCTGACACACTCGCACTGACACACTGCACCGTGACACACTGCACCCTGACACACTGCCCCCTGACTCATTGTCCCCTGACAAACTACTCCTTGACACACTGCCCTCTGATACACTGCCCCCTGACACACTGCCCCCTGACACACTGCCCCCCCGACACACTGCCGCTGACACATTTCCCCTAACACACTGCCCCCTGACTCACTACCTTCTGACACACTGCTCCCTGACACACTGCACACTGACACACTGCCCCAAACACACTACACCCTGACACACTGCCCCTTGACACACGACACCCTGACACACTGCACCCTGACACACTACACCCTGGCACCCTGCCCCTGACACACTGCACCCTGACACACTACACCCTGACGCACTGCAATCTGACACACTCCCCCCGACACACTTCACCCTGACACACACCCCCGAGACACACTGCCCCCTCACACACTTCACCCTGACACACTGCCCCCTGGCAACTGCACCCTGACACACTTCACCCTGACACACAGCCCCCTGACACACTGCACCCTGACACACTCCCCCGACACACTTCACCCTGACACTGCCCTGTGACACACTTCACCCTGACACACTGCCCCCGACACAAAGCCCCCTGACACACTGCTCCCTGACACACTTCACCCTGACGCACTGCCCACCGACACACTACCCCCCTGACACACTGCCCCCTGACACACAGCCCCCCGACACACTGCCCCCTGACTCACTACCTCCTGACACACTGCTCCCTGACACACTGCATCCTGACACACTTCCCCTAACACACTGCACCCTGACACACAGCTCCCTGACACACTGCCCCAAACACACTACACCCTGACACACTGCCCCTTGACACACGACACCCTGACACACTACACCCTGACATCCTGCCCCTGACACACTGCCCCTGACACACTGCACCCTGACACACTACACCCTGACACACTACACCCTGACACACTGCCTCTGACACACTGCCCCTGACACACTGCCCCCTGACACACTACACCCTGACACACTACACCCTGACACACTCCCCCGACACACTTCACCCTGATACACTGCCCCGAGACACACTACCCCCTGACACACTTCACCCTGACACACTGCCCCTGACACACTGCCCCCTGACACACTTCACCCTGACACACTGCCCTGTGACACACTTCACCCTGACACACTGCCCCCGACACAAAGCCCCCTGACACACTGACCCCTGACACACTTCACCCTGACACACTGCCCACCGACACACTGCCCCTGACACACTGCCCCCTGACACACTGCCCCCTGTCAGACTTCGATCTGACACACTTCATCCTGACACACTACACCCTGACACACTGCCTCACGACACACTGCCCCGTGACACACTGCCCCCTGCCGCAATCCCCTTGACACACTGCTCCCCTGACACACTGCCCCCTGACACACTCCCCCGACACACTCCCCCCTGAACACTGCCCCCGACACACGACACCCTGACACACTTCAACCTGACACACTGCCCCCGACACACTGCCCCCTGACACACTGTCCCCTGACTCATTGCCCCCTGACAAACTACTCCTTGACACAATGCCCTCTGATACACTGCCCCCTGACACACTGCCCCCTGACACACTACCTCCTGACACTCTGCCCCTGACACACTGCACCCTGACACACTTCCCCTAACACACTGCTCCCTGACACACAGCTCCCTGACACACTGCCCCTGACACACTGACCCCTGACACACTGCCCCCTGACACACTGCCCCCTGACACACTGCACCCTGACACACTGCCCACTGACGCACTGCACCCCGACATACTTCACCCTGATACACTGCCCCGAGTCACACTGCCCCCTGACACACTTCACCCTGACACACTGCCCCCGACACACTTCACCCTGACACACTGCCCTGTGACACACTTCACCCTGACACACTGCCCCCGACACAAAGCCCCCTGACACACTGACCCCTGACACACTTCATCCTGACACACTGCCCACCGACACACTGCCCCTGACACACTACACCCTGACACACTGCCTCCCGACTGACTGCCTCCGGCCACTCTGCACCCTGCCACACTGCCCCGTGACACACTGCCCCCTGCCGCAATCCCCCTGACACACTGCTCCCCTGACACACTCCCCCCTGACACACTCCCCCGACACACTCTCCCCTGAACACTGCCCCCCGACACACGACAACCTGACACACTGCACCCTGACACACTGCCCCGACACACTGCCCTCTGACACACTACACGCTGACACACTGCCCCTGACACACTGCACCCTGACACACTGCACCCTGTCACACTCCCCCGACACACTTCGACCTGACACACTGCCCCGCGACACACTGCCCCGTGACACACTGTCCCCTGACTCATTGCCCCCTGACAAACTACTCCTTGACACAATGCCCTCTGATACAGTGTCCCCTGACACACTGCACCCTGACATACTGCCCCCCCGACACACTGCCCCCTGACACATTTCCCCTAACACACTGCCCCCTGACTCACTACCTCCTGACACACTGCCCCTGACACACTGCACCCTGACACACTTCCCCTAACACACTGCTCCCTGACACACAGCTCCCTGACACACAGCTCCCTGACACACTGCCCCCGACACACTATACCCTGACACACTGCCCCCTGACACACTGCACCCTGACACACTGCCCACTGACGCACTGCACCCTGACACACTCCCCCGACACACTTCACCCTGAGACACTGCCCCGAGACACACTGCCCCCTGACACACTTCACCCTGACACACTGCCCCTGACACACTGCCCCCTGACACACTTCACCCTGACACACTGCCCTGTGACACACTTCACCCTGACACACTGCCCCCGACACAAAGCCCCCTGACACACTGACCCCTGACACACTTCACCCTGACACACTGCCCACCGACACACTGCCCCTGACACACTGCCCTCTGACACACTGCCCCCTGTCACACTTCGATCCTGACACACTACACCCTGACACACTGCCTCCCGACTCACTGCCCCCGGCCACTCTGTACCCTACCACACTGCCCTGTGACACATTGCCCCCTGCCGCAATCCCCCTGACACACTGCTCCCCTGACACACTCCCCCCTGACACACTCCCCCGACACACTCCCCCCTGAACACTGCCCCCCGACACACGACACCCTGACACACTGCACCCTGACACACTACACCCTGACACACTGCCCCGACACACTGCCCTCTGACACACTACACCCTGACACACTGACCCTGACACACTGCACCCTGACACACTGCACCCTGTCACACTCCCCCGACGCACTTCGACCTGACACACTGCCCCGCGACACACTGCACCGTGACACACTGTCCCCTGACTCATTGCCCCCTGACAAACTACTCCTTGACACAATGCCCTCTGATACACTGTCCCCTGACTCACTGTCCCCTGACACACTGCCCCCTGACACATTTCCCCTAACACACTGCCCCCTGACTCACTACCTCCTGACACACTGCCCCTGACACACTGCACCCTGACACACTTCCCCTAACACACTGCTCCCTGACACACAGCTCCCTGACACACTGCCCCAAACACACTACACCCTGACACACTGCCCCCTGACACACGACACCCTGACACACTGCCCCTGACACACTGCCCCTGACACACTGCCCCCTGACACACTACACCCTGACACACTGCCCCCTGACATACTGCACCCTGACACACTCTCCCTGACACACAGTCCCCTGACACACTCCCCCGACACACTTCACCCTGACACACTGCCCTGTGACACACTTCACCCTGACACACTCTCCCCGACTCAAAGCCCCCTGACACACTGCCCCCTGACACACTTCACCCTGAAACACTGCCCACCGACACACTGCACCCTGACACACTCTCCCGGACACACAGCCCCCTGACACACTGCATCCTGACACAATCCCCCGACACACTTCACCCTGACACACTGCCCCCTGCCACACTTCAATCTTACACACTTCATTCTGACACACTACACCCTGACACACTGCCACCCGACACACTGCCCCCGGACACACTGCACCCTGCCACACTGCCCCGTGACACACTGCCCCCTGACACAATCCCCCTGCCACACTGCTCCCCTGACACACTCCCCCCTGACACACTCCCCCGACACACTCCCCCCTGACACACACCCCGACACACTCCCCCCTGACACACTCCCCCCCGACACATGACACCCTGACACACTGCACCCTGACACACTACACCCTGACTCACTGCCCCGATACACTGCCCTCTGACACACTACACCCTGACACACTACACCCTGTCACACTCCCCCGACACACTTCACCCTGACACACTTCACCCTGACACACAGCCCCCTGACACACTGCACCCTGACACACTCCACTGACACACTTCACCCTGACACACGGCCCTGTGACACACTTCACCCTGACACACTGCCCCCGACACAAAGCCCCCTGACACACTGCCGCCTGACACACTTCACCCTGACACACTGCTAACCGACACACTGCACCCTGACACACTCTACCCAACACACAGCCCCCTGACACACTGCCCCTGACACTCTGTCCCCTGACACACTGCCCCCTGCCACACTGCCCCCTGACACACTCCCCCCTAACACACTGCCCCCTGACACACTGTCCCCTGACACATTTCACCCTGACACACTGCACCCTGACACACTCTACCCAACACACAGCCCCCTGACACACTGCCCCTGACACTCTGTCCCCTGACACACTGCCCCCTGCCACACTGCCCCCTGACACACAGCCCCCTGACACACTGCATCCTGACACAATCCCCCGACACACTTCACCCTGACACACTGCCCCCTGCCACACTTCAATCTTACACACTTCATTCTGACACACTTCAACCTGACACACTGCATCCTGACACACTGCCCCCGATACACTGCCCCCCTGACACACTCCCCTCTGACACACTGACCCCGACACACTGCATCCTGACACACTGCCCCCTGACACACTACACCCTGACACACTGCCACCTGGCACGCCACACCCTGACACACTCCCCTGGACATACTTCACCCTGACACACTTCAACCTGACACACTAACCTCTGACACACTGCCCCTGACACACTGCCCTCTCACACACTGCACCCTGACACACTGCCCCCTGCCACACTGCCCCTGCCACACTACACACTGACACACTCCCCCGACACACTGTCCCTGATACACTGCACCCTGACACACTACACTCTGACACACTAACCTCTGACACACTGCCCCTGACACACTCCCACTTGCACACTGCACCCTGACACACTGTCCCCTGACACACTGCCCCCAGACGCACTGCCCCTAACACACTGTCCCCAACTCATTTCCCCCTGACACACTGCACCTTGACACACTTCCCCTTGACACACTGTCCCCTGACAAACTGCACCCTGACACACTGCCCCCGATACACTGTCCCCTGACACACTGCCCTCTGACACACTGACCCCGACACACTGCACCCTGATACACTGCCCCCTGACACACTGCCCTCTGACACACTCCCCCCTGACACACTCCCCCGACACACTCCCCCCTGAACACTGCCCCCCGATACACGACACCCTGACACACTGCACCCTGACACACTACACCCTGACACACTGCCCCGACACACTGCCCTCTGACACACTACACCCTGACACACTGCCCCTGACACACTGCACCCTGACACACTGCACCCTGTCACACTCCCCCGACACTCTTCAACCTGGCACACTGCCCCGCGACACACTGCCCCCTGACACACTGTCCCCTGACTCATTGCCCCCTGACAAACTACTCCTTGACACAATGCCCTCTGATACACTGACCCCTGACACACTGCACCCTGACACACTGCCCCCCTGACACACTGCCCCCTGACATACTGCCCCCCCGACACACTGCCCCCTGACACATTTCCCCTAACACACTGCCCCCTGACTCACTACCTCCTGACACACTGCCCCTGACACACTGCACCCTGACACACTTCCCCTAACACACTGCTCCCTGACACACAGCTCCCTGACACACTGCCCCAAACACACTACACCCTGACACACTGCCCCCTGCCACACTACACCCTGACACACTGCACGCTGACACACTGCCCCCTGACACACTCCCCCTGACACATTGTTCCCCAGACACACTCTCCCCTGACACACTGCCCCCTGATACACTCGCACTTGCACACTGCACCCTGACACACTGTCCCCTGACACACTGCACCCTGATACACTGCCCCCTGACACACTGCACCCTGACACACTGCCCCCTGACACACTCCCCCTGACACATTGTTCCCCAGACACACTCTCCCCTGACACACTGCCCCCTGATACACTCGCACTTGCACACTGCACCCTGACACACTGTCCCCTGACACACTGCACCCTGATACACTGCCCCCTGACACACTACAACCCTGACACACTGCCCCCTGACACATTGCCCCCTGCCACACTGCACCCTGACACATTGCCCCCTGCCACACTACACCCTGACACACTTCACGCTGACACACTGCCCCCTGATACACTTCCCCTGACACATTGCTCCCCTGACACACTCCCCGCTGACACACTCCCTCCTGACACACTGCCCCCGACACACTGCCCCCGGACAATGTGCCACCTGACACACTGCCCCTGACACACTTCTCCGCTCACTTCAACCTGAAACACTGACCCCTGATACACACGCCCTGACACACTACACCCTGACACAGTTCACCCTGCCACACTGTCCCCTGCCACACTGTCCCTAACACACTACACACTGACATACTGCCCCCTGACACACTACACCCTGACACACTACACCCAGGCACACTGCACCTTGACACACTTCACCATGACACACTACACCCTGACATACTATCCCTGACACACTGCACCCTGACACACTGCACCCTGACACACTACACCCTGACACAGTGCCCCCTGACACAGTGCCACTATAACACTGTCCCCTGAGACACTGCCCCCTGACACACTACACTTTGACACACTCCCCTGACACACTTCACCCTGATACACTGTCCCCTGACACACTGCCCCCTGACACACTGCACCCTGACACACTCTCCCCGACACATTGCCCCCTGACACACTGCACCTTGACACATTGCCCCCTGACACACTACAACCCTGACACACTGACCCCTGACACACACCCACTGACACACTGCACCCTGAATCACTGCTCCCTGCCACACTGCCCCCTGACTCACTACCTTCTGACACACTGCCCCCTGAATCACTGCTTCCTGACACACCGCCCCCTGACTCACTACCTCCTGACACACTGCCCCCTGACACACTGCCCCTTGACACACTCTACCCTGACACACTTCCCCTAACGCACTGCCCCCTGACACACTTCACCCTGACACACTGTCCCCTGACACACAGCACCCTGACACACTCCCCCGACACACTTCACCCTGACACCCTGCCCTGTGACACACTTCACCCTGACACACTGCCCCCGACACAAAGCCCCCGATACACTCCCCCCTGACACACTTCACCCTGACACACTGCCCACCGACACACTGCACCCTGACACACTCTCCCCGACTCACAGCCCCCTGACACACTGCACCCTGACACACTCCCCCGACACACAGCCCCCTGACACACTGCACCCTGACACACTCCCCCGACACACTTCACCCTGACACACTGCCCCCTGACACATGGCAACCTGACACACTTCATCCTGACACACTACACCCTGATACATTGCCCCCCGACACACTGCCCCCGGACACATTGCCCCCCTGCCACACTCCCCCTGACACACTGCTTCCCTGACACACTCCCCCCTGACACACTCCCCTCGACACACTCCCCCCTGACACACTGCCCCCTGACACACGACACCTGACACACTACACCCTGACACACTACACCCTGACACACTGCCTCGACACACTGCCCCCGACACACTGCCCCCTGACACACTGCGCCCTGACACACTGCCCCGACACACTGCCCCCGACACACTGCCCCCTGACACACTACACCCTGACACACTACACCCTGACACAATCCCCCGACACACTTCACCCTGACACACTGCCCTGTGACACACTTCACCCTGAAACACTGCCCCGACACAAAGCCCCCTGACACACTGCCCCATGACACACTTCACCCTGACACACTGCCCACCGACACACTGCACCCTGACACACTCTCCCCGACACACAGCCCCCTGACACACTGCACCCTGACACACTCCCCCGACACACTTCACCCTGACACACTGCCCCCAACACAAAGCCTCCTGACACACTGCCCCATGACACACTTCACCCTGACACACTGCCCACCGACACACTGCACCCTCTCACACTCTCCCCGACACACAGCCCCCTGACACACTGCCCCGACACACTTCACCCTGACACACTGCCCCCTGTCACAATTCAACTTGACACACTTCATCCTGACACACTACACCCTGACACACTGCCCCCCGACACACTGCCCCAAACACACTACACCCTGACACACTGCCCCCTGATACACGACACCCTGACACACTGCACCCGGACACACTGCACCCTGACACACTACACCATTACAAACTGCCCCTGACACACTGCCTCCTGACACACGACACCCTGACACACTGCACCCTGACACACTGCACCCTGACACACTGCACCCTGACACACTGCCCCTTACACACTGCACCCTGACACACAGCTCCCTGACACACTGCCCCAAACACACTACACCCTGACACACTGCCCCCTGACACACGACACCCTGACACACTGCACCCTGACACACTACACCCTGACACACTGCCCCTGACACACTGCCCCTGACACACTGCCCCCTGACACACTGCCCCCTGACACACTACACCTTGACACACTACACCCTGACACACTGCCCCTGATACACTGCCCATTGACGCACTGCACCCTGACACACTCCCCCGACACACTTCACCCTGACACACTGCCCCCTGGCACACTGCACCCTGACACACTCTCCCTGACACACAGCCCCCTGACACACAGCCCTCTGACACACTGCCCCCTGACACACTCCCCCGACACACTTCACCCTGACACACTGCCCTGTGGCACACTTCCCTGACACACTGCCCACGACACAAACCCCCCTGACACACTGCACCCTGACACACTACACCCTGACACACTGCCCACCGACACACTGCCCCTGACACACTGCCCCCTGACGCACTGCACCCTGACACACTCCCCCGACACACTTCACCCTGACACACTGCACCCTGTCACACTTCAATCTGACACACTTCATCCTGACACACTACACCCTGACACACTGCCTCCCGACACACTGCCCCGGCCACACTGCACCCTGACACACTGCCCCGTGACACACTGCCGCCTGCCACACTCCCCCTGACACACTGCTCCCCTGACACCCTCCCCCCTGACACACTCCCCCGACACACTCCCCCAACACACTCCTCCCTGACACACTGCCCCGACACACTGTCTTCTGACACACTACACCCTGACACACTTCCCCTGACACACTGCACCCTGACACACTGCACCCTGTCACACTCCCCCAACACACTTCACCCTGACACACTGCCCCGCGACACACTGCCCCCTGACACACTGTCCACTGACTCATTGCCCCCTGACAAACTACTCCTTGACACAATGCCCTCTGATACACTGACCCCTGACACACTGCCCCCTGACACACGACACCCTTTCACACTGCCCCCTGACACACTCTCCCTGACACACAGCCCCCTGACACACAGCCCTCTGACACACTGCCCCCTGACACACTCCCCCGACACACTTCACCCTGACACACTGCCCTGTGGCACACTTCCCTGACACACTGCCCACGACACAAACCCCCCTGACACACTGCACCCTGACACACTACACCCTGACACACTGCCCACCGACACACTGCCCCTGACACACTGCCCCCTGACGCACTGCACCCTGACACACTCCCCCGACACACTTCACCCTGACACACTGCACCCTGTCACACTTCAATCTGACACACTTCATCCTGACACACTACACCCTGACACACTGCCTCCCGACACACTGCACCCTGACACACTGCCCCGTGACACACTGCCCCCTGCCACACTCCCCCTGACACACTGCTCCCCTGACACCCTCCCCCCTGACACACTCCCCCGACACACTCCCCCAACACACTCCTCCCTGACACACTGCCCCGACACACTGTCTTCTGACACACTACACCCTGACACACTTCCCCTGACACACTGCACCCTGACACACTGCACCCTGTCACACTCCCCCAACACACTTCACCCTGACACACTGCCCCGCGACACACTGCCCCCTGACACACTGTCCACTGACTCATTGCCCCCTGACAAACTACTCCTTGACACAATGCCCTCTGATACACTGACCCCTGACACACTGCCCCCTGACACACGACACCCTGACACACTGCCCCTGACACACTGCCCCTGATATACTGCCCCCTGACACACCACACCCTGATACACTACACCCTGACACACTGCCCCCTGGCACACTGCACCCTGACACACTCTCCCTGACACACAGCCCCCTGACACACTGCACCCTGACACACTCCCCCGACACACTTCACCCTGACACACTGCCCTGTGACACACTTCACCCTGACACTCTACCCCTGACTCAAAGCCCCCTGACACACTGCCCCCTGGCACACTTCACCCTGACACACTGCCTCCTGACACACTCTCCCCGACACACAGCCCCCTGACACATTGCATCCTGACACAATCCCCCGACACACTTCACCCTGACACACTGCCCCCTGTCACACTTCAATCTGACATACTTCATCCTGACACACTACACCCTGACACAATCCCCCTGCCACACTGCTCCCCTGACACACTCCCCCCTGACACACTCCCCCGACACACTTCCCCCTGACACACACCCCGACACACTGCCCCCTGACACACTGCCCCCCGACACACGACACCCTGACACACTGCACCCTGACACACTGCACCCTGACACACTGCCCCGACCCACTGCCCTCTGACACACTACACCCTGACACACTACACCCTGACACACTACACCCTGACACACTTCCCCTGACACACTGCACCCTGACACACTGCACCCTGTCACACTCCCCCGACACACTTCACCCTGACACATTGATCAGCGACATACTGCCCCCTGACACACTTCACCCTGACACACAGCCCCCTGACACACTGCACCCTGACACACTCCACTGATACACTTCACACTGACACACGGCCCTGTGACACACTTCACCCTGACACACTGCCCCTGACACAAAGCCCCCTGACACACTGCCGCCTGACACACTGCACCCCGACACACTGCACCTTGACACACTCCCCCGACACACTTCACCCTGACACACTGCCCCCTGACACACTACAACCCTGACACAATGACGCCTGACACACTACCCCTACACACTCCCACACTGCCCCCTAACACATTGTCGCCTGATACACTGCACCCTGACACACTGCTCCCTTACACACTGCACCCTGACAGACTGCCCCTTGACACACTGCCCTCTGACACACTGCTCCCTGACACACTGCCCCCTGACAAACTGCTCCCTGACACACTGCCACCTGACACACTGCACCCTGACACACTGCCCCCTGACACACTGCTCCCTGACACACTGCCACATGACACACAGCTCCCTGACACTCTGCCCCCTGACACATTGTCCCTTGACACACTGCCCCCTGACACACTGCACCCTGACACACTGTCCTGACACACTGCCCCTGACACACTGCCCCCTGACACACTACACCCTGACACACTACACCCTGACACACTGCCCCCTGGCACACTGCACCCTGACACACTCTCCCTGACACACAGCCCCCTGACACACTGCACCCTGACACACTCCCCCGACACACTTCACCCTGACACACTGCCCACTGACACACTGCCTCCTGACACACTCTCCCCGATACACTACACCCTGACACACTGCATCCTGACACAATCCCCCGACACACTTCACCCTAACACACTGCCCCCTGTCACACTTCAATCTGACATACTTCATCCTGACACACTACACCCTGACACAATCCCCCTGCCACACTGCTCCCCTGACACACTCCCCCCTGACACACTTCCCCGACACACTCCCCCCTGACACACACCCCGACACACTCCCCCCTGACACACTGCCCCCCGACACACGACACCCTGACACACTGCACCCTGACACACTACACCCTGACACATTGCCCTGACACACTGCCCTCTGACACACTACACCCTGACACACTACACCCTGACACACTTCCCCTGACACACTGCACCCTGACACACTGCACCCTGTCACACTCCCCCGACACACTTCACCCTGTCACACTGCCCAGCGACACACTGCCCCCTGACACACTTCACACTGACACACGGCCCTGTGACACACTTCACCCTGACGCACTGCCCCGACACAAAGCCCCCTGACACACTGCCGCCTGACACACTTCACCCTGACACACTGCTAACCGACACACTGCAACCCTGACACACTGACCACTGACACACTGCCCCTGCACACTCCCACTGACACACTGCCCTCTAACACATTGTCCCCTGACAACCTGCCCCCTGACACACTGCACCCTGACACACTGCTCCCTTACACACTGCACCCTGACAGACTGCCCCCTGACACACTGCTCTCTGACACACTGCTCCCTGACACACTGCTCCCTGACACACTGCACCCTGACACACTGCCCCCTGACACACTGCTCCCTGACACACTGCCTGCTGACACACTGCACCCTGACACACTGCCCCCTGACACACTGCTCCCTAACACACTGCCACATGACACACTGCTCCCTGACACTCTGCCCCCTGACACATTGTCCCTTGACACACTGCCCCATGACACACTGCACCCTGATACACTGCACCATGACACACTGCCCCCTGACACACTGCACCCTGACACACTGCCCTCTGACACACTGCACCCCTGACACACTGCACCCCTGACACACTGCCCCCCGACACACTGCCCTCTGACACACTGCCCCATGACACACTGCACCCTGACACTCTGGCCCCTGACACACTGCACCCTGACACACTGCCCCATGACACACTACAACCATAACACACTGACCCCCAACACATTGCACACTGACACACTCTCCCCGACACATTGCCCCCTGACACACTGCACCTTGACACACTCCCTGATACAACTCACCCTGACACATTGCCCCCGACACACTACAACCCTGACACACTGACCCCTGACACACTCCCACTGACACACTGCACCCTGACACACTACAACCCTGACACACTCGCACTGACACACTGCACCGTGACACACTGCACCCTGACACACTGTCCCCTGACTCATTGCCCCCTGACAAACTACTCCTTGATTCACTGCCCTCTGATACACTGCCCCCTGACACACTGCCCCCTGACACACTGCCCCCCTGACACACTGCCCCCTGACACATTTCCCCTAACACACTGCCCCCTGACTCACTACCTCCTGACACACTGCTCCCTGATACACTGCACCCTGACACACTTCCCCTAACACACCGCACCCTGACACACAGCTCCCTGACACACTGCCCCAAACACACTACACTCTGACACACTGCCCCTGACACACGACACCCTGACACACCGCCCCCTGACACACTACACCCTGACACATTTCCCCTAACACACTGCCCCCTGACTCACTACCTCCTGACACACTGCCCCCTGACACACTGCACCCTGACACACTGCCCTCTGACACACTGCACCCCTGACACACTGCACCCCTGACACACTGCCCCCCGACACACTGTCCTCTGACACACTACACACTGACACACTCCCATCTGACACACTGCCCCCTGACACACTGCACCCTGACACTCTGGCCCCTGACACACTGCACCCTGACACACTGCCCCATGACACACTACAACCATAACACACTGACCCCCAACACACTGCACACTGACACACTCTCCCCGACACATTGCCCCCTGACACACTGCACCTTGACACACTCCCTGATACAACTCACCCTGACACATTGCCCCCGACACACTACAACCCTGACACACTGACCCCTGACACACTCCCACTGACACACTGCACCCTGACACACTACAACCCTGACACACTCGCACTGACACACTGCACCGTGACACACTGCACCCTGACACACTGTCCCCTGACTCATTGCCCCCTGACAAACTACTCCTTGACACACTGCCCTCTGATACACTGCCCCCGACACACTGCCCCCTGACACACTGCCCCCCTGACACACTGCCCCCTGACACATTTCCCCTAACACACTGCCCCCTGACTCACTACCTCCTGACACACTGCTCCCTGATACACTGCACCCTGACACACTTCCCCTAACACACCGCACCCTGACACACGACACCCTGACACACTGCACCCTGACACACTACACCCTGACACACTGCCCCTGACACACCGCCCCCTGACACACTACACCCTGACACACTACACCCTGACACACTGCCCCGGCACACTTCCCCCTGACGCACTGCACCCTGACACACTCCCCCGACACACTTCACCCTGACACACTGCCCCGAGACACACTGCCCCCTGGCACACTTCACCCTGACACACTGCCCCCTGGCACACTGCACCCTGACACACTCTCCCTGACACACAGCCCTCTGACACACTGCACCCTGACACACTCCCCCGACACACTTCACCCTGGCACACTGCACCCTGACACACTCTCCCTGACACACTGCCCTCTGATACACTGCCCCCTGACGCACTGCACCCTGACACACTGCCCCCCTGACACACTGCCCCCTGACATACTGCCCCCTGACACACTGCCCCTGACACACTCCTCCGCTCACTTCAACCTGAAACACTGACCCCTGATACACACGCCCTGACACACTACACCCTGACACAGTTCACCCTGCCACACTGTCCCCTGCCACACTGTCCCTAACACACTACACACTGACATACTGCCCCCTGACACACTACACCCTGACACACTACACCCCGGCACACTGCACCTTGACACACTTCACCATGACACACTACACCCTGACATACTATCCCTGACACACTGCACCCTGACACACTGCACCCTGACACACTGCACCTTGACACACTCCCCTGACACACTTCACCCTGACACACTACACCCTGACACAGTGTCCCCTGACACAGTGCCACTATAACACTGTCCCCTGAGACACTGCCCCCTGACACACTACACTTTGACACACTCCCCTGACACACTTCACCCTGATACACTGTCCCCTGACACACTGCCCCCTGACACACTGGACCCTGACACACTCTCCCCGACACATTGCCCCCTGACACACTGCACCTTGACACATTGCCCCCTGACACACTGACCCCTGACACCCACCCACTGACACACTGCACCCTGACACACTACAACCCTGACACACTCGCACTGACACACTGCACCGTGACACACTGCACCCTGACACACTGCCCCCTGACTCATTGTCCCCTGACAAACTACTCCTTGACACACTGCCCTCTGATACACTGCCCCCTGACACACTGCCCCCTGACACACTGCCCCCCCGACACACTGCCGCTGACACATTTCCCCTAACACACTGCCCCCTGACTCACTACCTTCTGACACACTGCTCCCTGACACACTGCACACTGACACACTGCCCCAAACACACTACACCCTGACACACTGCCCCTTGACACACGACACCCTGACACACTGCACCCTGACACACTACACCCTGGCACCCTGCCCCTGACACACTGCACCCTGACACACTACACCCTGACGCACTGCAATCTGACACACTCCCCCCGACACACTTCACCCTGACACACACCCCCGAGACACACTGCCCCCTCACACACTTCACCCTGACACACTGCCCCCTGGCAACTGCACCCTGACACACTTCACCCTGACACACAGCCCCCTGACACACTGCACCCTGACACACTCCCCCGACACACTTCACCCTGACACTGCCCTGTGACACACTTCACCCTGACACACTGCCCCCGACACAAAGCCCCCTGACACACTGCTCCCTGACACACTTCACCCTGACGCACTGCCCACCGACACACTACCCCCCTGACACACTGCCCCCTGACACACAGCCCCCCCGACACACTGCCCCCTGACTCACTACCTCCTGACACACTGCTCCCTGACACACTGCATCCTGACACACTTCCCCTAACACACTGCACCCTGACACACAGCTCCCTGACACACTGCCCCAAACACACTACACCCTGACACACTGCCCCTTGACACACGACACCCTGACACACTACACCCTGACATCCTGCCCCTGACACACTGCCCCTGACACACTGCACCCTGACACACTACACCCTGACACACTACACCCTGACACACTGCCTCTGACACACTGCCCCTGACACACTGCCCCCTGACACACTACACCCTGACACACTACACCCTGACACACTCCCCCGACACACTTCACCCTGATACACTGCCCCGAGACACACTACCCCCTGACACACTTCACCCTGACACACTGCCCCTGACACACTGCCCCCTGACACACTTCACCCTGACACACTGCCCTGTGACACACTTCACCCTGACACACTGCCCCCGACACAAAGCCCCCTGACACACTGACCCCTGACACACTTCACCCTGACACACTGCCCACCGACACACTGCCCCTGACACACTGCCCCCTGACACACTGCCCCCTGTCAGACTTCGATCTGACACACTTCATCCTGACACACTACACCCTGACACACTGCCTCACGACACACTGCCCCGTGACACACTGCCCCCTGCCGCAATCCCCTTGACACACTGCTCCCCTGACACACTGCCCCCTGACACACTCCCCCGACACACTCCCCCCTGAACACTGCCCCCGACACACGACACCCTGACACACTTCAACCTGACACACTGCCCCCCGACACACTGCCCCCTGACACACTGTCCCCTGACTCATTGCCCCCTGACAAACTACTCCTTGACACAATGCCCTCTGATACACTGCCCCCTGACACACTGCCCCCTGACACACTACCTCCTGACACTCTGCCCCTGACACACTGCACCCTGACACACTTCCCCTAACACACTGCTCCCTGACACACAGCTCCCTGACACACTGCCCCTGACACACTGACCCCTGACACACTGCCCCCTGCCACACTGCCCCCTGACACACTGCACCCTGACACACTGCCCACTGACGCACTGCACCCCGACATACTTCACCCTGATACACTGCCCCGAGTCACACTGCCCCCTGACACACTTCACCCTGACACACTGCCCCTGACACACTGCCCCCGACACACTTCACCCTGACACACTGCCCTGTGACACACTTCACCCTGACACACTGCCCCCGACACAAAGCCCCCTGACACACTGACCCCTGACACACTTCATCCTGACACACTGCCCACCGACACACTGCCCCTGACACACTACACCCTGACACACTGCCTCCCGACTGACTGCCTCCGGCCACTCTGCACCCTGCCACACTGCCCCGTGACACACTGCCCCCTGCCGCAATCCCCCTGACACACTGCTCCCCTGACACACTCCCCCCTGACACACTCCCCCGACACACTCTCCCCTGAACACTGCCCCCCGACACACGACACCCTGACACACTGCACCCTGACACACTGCCCCGACACACTGCCCTCTGACACACTACACGCTGACACACTGCCCCTGACACACTGCACCCTGACACACTGCACCCTGTCACACTCCCCCGACACACTTCGACCTGACACACTGCCCCGCGACACACTGCCCCGTGACACACTGTCCCCTGACTCATTGCCCCCTGACAAACTACTCCTTGACACAATGCCCTCTGATACAGTGTCCCCTGACACACTGCACCCTGACATACTGCCCCCCCGACACACTGCCCCCTGACACATTTCCCCTAACACACTGCCCCCTGACTCACTACCTCCTGACACACTGCCCCTGACACACTGCACCCTGACACACTTCCCCTAACACACTGCTCCCTGACACACAGCTCCCTGACACACAGCTCCCTGACACACTGCCCCCGACACACTTCACCCTGAGACACTGCCCCGAGACACACTGCCCCCTGACACACTTCACCCTGACACACTGCCCCTGACACACTGCCCCCTGACACACTTCACCCTGACACACTGCCCTGTGACACACTTCACCCTGACACACTGCCCCCGACACAAAGCCCCCTGACACACTGACCCCTGACACACTTCACCCTGACACACTGCCCACCGACACACTGCCCCTGACACACTGCCCTCTGACACACTGCCCCCTGTCACACTTCGATCCTGACACACTACACCCTGACACACTGCCTCCCGACTCACTGCCCCCGGCCACTCTGTACCCTGCCACACTGCCCTGTGACACATTGCCCCCTGCCGCAATCCCCCTGACACACTGCTCCCCTGACACACTCCCCCCTGACACACTCCCCCGACACACTCCCCCCTGAACACTGCCCCCCGACACACGACACCCTGACACACTGCACCCTGACACACTACACCCTGACACACTGCCCCGACACACTGCCCTCTGACACACTACACCCTGACACACTGCCCCTGACACACTGCACCCTGACACACTGCACCCTGTCACACTCCCCCGACGCACTTCGACCTGACACACTGCCCCGCGACACACTGCACCGTGACACACTGTCCCCTGACTCATTGCCCCCTGACAAACTACTCCTTGACACAATGCCCTCTGATACACTGTCCCCTGACTCACTGTCCCCTGACACACTGCCCCCTGACACATTTCCCCTAACACACTGCCCCCTGACTCACTACCTCCTGACACACTGCCCCTGACACACTGCACCCTGACACACTTCCCCTAACACACTGCTCCCTGACACACAGCTCCCTGACACACTGCCCCAAACACACTACACCCTGACACACTGCCCCCTGACACACGACACCCTGACACACTGCCCCTGACACACTGCCCCTGACACACTGCCCCCTGACACACTACACCCTGACACACTGCCCCCTGACATACTGCACCCTGACACACTCTCCCTGACACACAGTCCCCTGACACACTCCCCCGACACACTTCACCCTGACACACTGCCCTGTGACACACTTCACCCTGACACACTCTCCCCGACTCAAAGCCCCCTGACACACTGCCCCCTGACACACTTCACCCTGAAACACTGCCCACCGACACACTGCACCCTGACACACTCTCCCGGACACACAGCCCCCTGACACACTGCATCCTGACACAATCCCCCGACACACTTCACCCTGACACACTGCCCCCTGCCACACTTCAATCTTACACACTTCATTCTGACACACTACACCCTGACACACTGCCACCCGACACACTGCCCCCGGACACACTGCACCCTGCCACACTGCCCCGTGACACACTGCCCCTTGACACAATCCCCCTGCCACACTGCTCCCCTGACACACTCCCCCCTGACACACTCCCCCGACACACTCCCCCCTGACACACACCCCGACACACTCCCCCCTGACACACTCCCCCCCGACACATGACACCCTGACACACTGCACCCTGACACACTACACCCTGACTCACTGCCCCGACACACTGCCCTCTGACACACTACACCCTGACACACTACACCCTGTCACACTCCCCCGACACACTTCACCCTGACACACTTCACCCTGACACACAGCCCCCTGACACACTGCACCCTGACACACTCCACTGACACACTTCACCCTGACACACGGCCCTGTGACACACTTCACCCTGACACACTGCCCCCGACACAAAGCCCCCTGACACACTGCCGCCTGACACACTTCACCCTGACACACTGCTAACCGACACACTGCACCCTGACACACTCTACCCAACACACAGCCCCCTGACACACTGCCCCTGACACTCTGTCCCCTGACACACTGCCCCCTGCCACACTGCCCCCTGACACACTCCCCCCTAACACACTGCCCCCTGACACACTGTCCCCTGACACATTTCACCCTGACACACTGCACCCTGACACACTCTACCCAACACACAGCCCCCTGACACACTGCCCCTGACACTCTGTCCCCTGACACACTGCCCCCTGCCACACTGCCCCCTGACACGCAGCCCCCTGACACACTGCATCCTGACACAATCCCCCGACACACTTCACCCTGACACACTGCCCCCTGCCACACTTCAATCTTACACACTTCATTCTGACACACTTCAACCTGACACACTGCATCCTGACACACTGCCCCCGATACACTGCCCCCCTGACACACTCCCCTCTGACACACTGACCCCGACACACTGCATCCTGACACACTGCCCCCTGACACACTACACCCTGACACACTGCCACCTGGCACGCCACACCCTGACACACTCCCCTGGACATACTTCACCCTGACACACTTCAACCTGACACACTAACCTCTGACACACTGCCCCTGACACACTGCCCTCTCACACACTGCACCCTGACACACTGCCCCCTGCCACACTGCCCCTGCCACACTACACACTGACACACTCCCCCGACACACTGTCCCTGATACACTGCACCCTGACACACTACACTCTGACACACTAACCTCTGACACACTGCCCCTGACACACTCCCACTTGCACACTGCACCCTGACACACTGTCCCCTGACACACTGCCCCCAGACGCACTGCCCCTAACACACTGTCCCCAACTCATTTCCCCCTGACACACTGCACCTTGACACACTTCCCCTTGACACACTGTCCCCTGACAAACTGCACCCTGACACACTGCCCCCAATACACTGCACCCTGTCACACTGCCCCCGATACACTGTCCCCTGACACACTGCCCTCTGACACACTGACCCCGACACACTGCACCCTGATACACTGCCCCCTGACACACTGCCCTCTGACACACTCCCCCCTGACACACTCCCCCGACACACTCCCCCCTGAACACTGCCCCCCGATACACGACACCCTGACACACTGCACCCTGACACACTACACCCTGACACACTGCCCCGACACACTGCCCTCTGACACACTACACCCTGACACACTGCCCCTGACACACTGCACCCTGACACACTGCACCCTGTCACACTCCCCCGACACTCTTCAACCTGGCACACTGCCCCGCGACACACTGCCCCCTGACACACTGTCCCCTGACTCATTGCCCCCTGACAAACTACTCCTTGACACAATGCCCTCTGATACACTGACCCCTGACACACTGCACCCTGACACACTGCCCCCCGACACACTGCCCCCTGACATACTGCCCCCCCGACACACTGCCCCCTGACACATTTCCCCTAACACACTGCCCCCTGACTCACTACCTCCTGACACACTGCCCCTGACACACTGCACCCTGACACACATCCCCTAACACACTGCTCCCTGACACACAGCTCCCTGACACACTGCCCCAAACACACTACACCCTGACACACTGCCCCCTGCCACACTACACCCTGACACACTGCACGCTGACACACTGCCCCCTGACACACTCCCCCTGACACATTGTTCCCCAGACACACTCTCCCCTGACACACTGCCCCCTGATACACTCGCACTTGCACACTGCACCCTGACACACTGTCCCCTGACACACTGCACCCTGATACACTGCCCCCTGACACACTGCACCCTGACACACTGCCCCCTGACACACTCCCCCTGACACATTGTTCCCCAGACACACTCTCCCCTGACACACTGCCCCCTGATACACTCGCACTTGCACACTGCACCCTGACACACTGTCCCCTGACACACTGCACCCTGATACACTGCCCCCTGACACACTACAACCCTGACACACTGCCCCCTGACACATTGCCCCCTGCCACACTGCACCCTGACACATTGCCCCCTGCCACACTACACCCTGACACACTTCACGCTGACACACTGCCCCCTGATACACTTCCCCTGACACATTGCTCCCCTGACACACTCCCCGCTGACACACTCCCTCCTGACACACTGCCCCCGACACACTGCCCCCGGACAATGTGCCACCTGACACACTGCCCCTGACACACTTCTCCGCTCACTTCAACCTGAAACACTGACCCCTGATACACACGCCCTGACACACTACACCCTGACACAGTTCACCCTGCCACACTGTCCCCTGCCACACTGTCCCTAACACACTACACACTGACATACTGCCCCCTGACACACTACACCCTGACACACTACACCCAGGCACACTGCACCTTGACACACTTCACCATGACACACTACACCCTGACATACTATCCCTGACACACTGCACCCTGACACACTGCACCCTGACACACTACACCCTGACACAGTGCCCCCTGACACAGTGCCACTATAACACTGTCCCCTGAGACACTGCCCCCTGACACACTACACTTTGACACACTCCCCTGACACACTTCACCCTGATACACTGTCCCCTGACACACTGCCCCCTGACACACTGCACCCTGACACACTCTCCCCGACACATTGCCCCCTGACACACTGCACCTTGACACATTGCCCCCTGACACACTACAACCCTGACACACTGACCCCTGACACACACCCACTGACACACTGCACCCTGAATCACTGCTCCCTGCCACACTGCCCCCTGACTCACTACCTTCTGACACACTGCCCCCTGAATCACTGCTTCCTGACACACCGCCCCCTGACTCACTACCTCCTGACACACTGCCCCCTGACACACTGCCCCTTGACACACTCTACCCTGACACACTTCCCCTAACACACTGCCCCCTGACACACTTCACCCTGACACACTGTCCCCTGACACACAGCACCCTGACACACTCCCCCGACACACTTCACCCTGACACCCTGCCCTGTGACACACTTCACCCTGACACACTGCCCCCGACACAAAGCCCCCGATACACTCCCCCCTGACACACTTCACCCTGACACACTGCCCACCGACACACTGCACCCTGACACACTCTCCCCGACTCACAGCCCCCTGACACACTGCACCCTGACACACTCCCCCGACACACAGCCCCCTGACACACTGCACCCTGACACACTCCCCCGACACACTTCACCCTGACACACTGCCCCCTGACACATGGCAACCTGACACACTTCATCCTGACACACTACACCCTGATACATTGCCCCCCGACACACTGCCCCCGGACACATTGCCCCCCTGCCACACTCCCCCTGACACACTGCTTCCCTGACACACTGCTTCCCTGACACACTCCCCCCTGACACACTCCCCTCGACACACTCCCCCCTGACACACTGCCCCCTGACACACGACACCTGACACACTACACCCTGACACACTACACCCTGACACACTGCCTCGACACACTGCCCCCGACACACTGCCCCCTGACACACTGCGCCCTGACACACTGCCCCGACACACTGCCCCCGACACACTGCCCCCTGACACACTACACCCTGACACACTACACCCTGACACAATCCCCCGACACACTTCACCCTGACACACTGCCCTGTGACACACTTCACCCTGAAACACTGCCCCGACACAAAGCCCCCTGACACACTGCCCCATGACACACTTCACCCTGACACACTGCCCACCGACACACTGCACCCTGACACACTCTCCCCGACACACAGCCCCCTGACACACTGCACCCTGACACACTCCCCCGACACACTTCACCCTGACACACTGCCCCCAACACAAAGCCTCCTGACACACTGCCCCATGACACACTTCACCCTGACACACTGCCCACCGACACACTGCACCCTCTCACACTCTCCCCGACACACAGCCCCCTGACACACTGCCCCGACACACTTCACCCTGACACACTGCCCCCTGTCACAATTCAACTTGACACACTTCATCCTGACACACTACACCCTGACACACTGCCCCCCGACACACTGCCCCAAACACACTACACCCTGACACACTGCCCCCTGATACACGACACCCTGACACACTGCACCCGGACACACTGCACCCTGACACACTACACCATTACAAACTGCCCCTGACACACTGCCTCCTGACACACGACACCCTGACACACTGCACCCTGACACACTGCACCCTGACACACTGCACCCTGACACACTGCCCCTTACACACTGCACCCTGACACACAGCTCCCTGACACACTGCCCCAAACACACTACACCCTGACACACTGCCCCCTGACACACGACACCCTGACACACTGCACCCTGACACACTACACCCTGACACACTGCCCCTGACACACTGCCCCTGACACACTGCCCCCTGACACACTGCCCCCTGACACACTACACCTTGACACACTACACCCTGACACACTGCCCCTGATACACTGCCCATTGACGCACTGCACCCTGACACACTCCCCCGACACACTTCACCCTGACACACTGCCCCCTGGCACACTGCACCCTGACACACTCTCCCTGACACACAGCCCCCTGACACACAGCCCTCTGACACACTGCCCCCTGACACACTCCCCCGACACACTTCACCCTGACACACTGCCCTGTGGCACACTTCCCTGACACACTGCCCACGACACAAACCCCCCTGACACACTGCACCCTGACACACTACACCCTGACACACTGCCCACCGACACACTGCCCCTGACACACTGCCCCCTGACGCACTGCACCCTGACACACTCCCCCGACACACTTCACCCTGACACACTGCACCCTGTCACACTTCAATCTGACACACTTCATCCTGACACACTACACCCTGACACACTGCCTCCCGACACACTGCCCCGGCCACACTGCACCCTGACACACTGCCCCGTGACACACTGCCGCCTGCCACACTCCCCCTGACACACTGCTCCCCTGACACCCTCCCCCCTGACACACTCCCCCGACACACTCCCCCAACACACTCCTCCCTGACACACTGCCCCGACACACTGTCTTCTGACACACTACACCCTGACACACTTCCCCTGACACACTGCACCCTGACACACTGCACCCTGTCACACTCCCCCAACACACTTCACCCTGACACACTGCCCCGCGACACACTGCCCCCTGACACACTGTCCACTGACTCATTGCCCCCTGACAAACTACTCCTTGACACAATGCCCTCTGATACACTGACCCCTGACACACTGCCCCCTGACACACGACACCCTTTCACACTGCCCCCTGACACACTCTCCCTGACACACAGCCCCCTGACACACAGCCCTCTGACACACTGCCCCCTGACACACTCCCCCGACACACTTCACCCTGACACACTGCCCTGTGGCACACTTCCCTGACACACTGCCCACGACACAAACCCCCCTGACACACTGCACCCTGACACACTACACCCTGACACACTGCCCACCGACACACTGCCCCTGACACACTGCCCCCTGACGCACTGCACCCTGACACACTCCCCCGACACACTTCACCCTGACACACTGCACCCTGTCACACTTCAATCTGACACACTTCATCCTGACACACTACACCCTGACACACTGCCTCCCGACACACTGCACCCTGACACACTGCCCCGTGACACACTGCCCCCTGCCACACTCCCCCTGACACACTGCTCCCCTGACACCCTCCCCCCTGACACACTCCCCCGACACACTCCCCCAACACACTCCTCCCTGACACACTGCCCCGACACACTGTCTTCTGACACACTACACCCTGACACACTTCCCCTGACACACTGCACCCTGACACACTGCACCCTGTCACACTCCCCCAACACACTTCACCCTGACACACTGCCCCGCGACACACTGCCCCCTGACACACTGTCCACTGACTCATTGCCCCCTGACAAACTACTCCTTGACACAATGCCCTCTGATACACTGACCCCTGACACACTGCCCCCTGACACACGACACCCTGACACACTGCCCCTGACACACTGCCCCTGACATACTGCCCCCTGACACACCACACCCTGATACACTACACCCTGACACACTGCCCCCTGGCACACTGCACCCTGACACACTCTCCCTGACACACAGCCCCCTGACACACTGCACCCTGACACACTCCCCCGACACACTTCACCCTGACACACTGCCCTGTGACACACTTCACCCTGACACTCTACCCCTGACTCAAAGCCCCCTGACACACTGCCCCCTGGCACACTTCACCCTGACACACTGCCTCCTGACACACTCTCCCCGACACACAGCCCCCTGACACATTGCATCCTGACACAATCCCCCGACACACTTCACCCTGACACACTGCCCCCTGTCACACTTCAATCTGACATACTTCATCCTGACACACTACACCCTGACACAATCCCCCTGCCACACTGCTCCCCTGACACACTCCCCCCTGACACACTCCCCCGACACACTTCCCCCTGACACACACCCCGACACACTGCCCCCTGACACACTGCCCCCCGACACACGACACCCTGACACACTGCACCCTGACACACTGCACCCTGACACACTGCCCCGACCCACTGCCCTCTGACACACTACACCCTGACACACTACACCCTGACACACTACACCCTGACACACTTCCCCTGACACACTGCACCCTGACACACTGCACCCTGTCACACTCCCCCGACACACTTCACCCTGACACATTGATCAGCGACATACTGCCCCCTGACACACTTCACCCTGACACACAGCCCCCTGACACACTGCACCCTGACACACTCCACTGATACACTTCACACTGACACACGGCCCTGTGACACACTTCACCCTGACACACTGCCCCTGACACAAAGCCCCCTGACACACTGCCGCCTGACACACTGCACCCCGACACACTGCACCTTGACACACTCCCCCGACACACTTCACCCTGACACACTGCCCCCTGACACACTACAACCCTGACACAATGACGCCTGACACACTACCCCTACACACTCCCACACTGCCCCCTAACACATTGTCGCCTGATACACTGCACCCTGACACACTGCTCCCTTACACACTGCACCCTGACAGACTGCCCCTTGACACACTGCCCTCTGACACACTGCTCCCTGACACACTGCCACATGACACACAGCTCCCTGACACTCTGCCCCCTGACACATTGTCCCTTGACACACTGCCCCCTGACACACTGCACCCTGACACACTGTCCTGACACACTGCCCCTGACACACTGCCCCCTGACACACTACACCCTGACACACTACACCCTGACACACTGCCCCCTGGCACACTGCACCCTGACACACTCTCCCTGACACACAGCCCCCTGACACACTGCACCCTGACACACTCCCCCGACACACTTCACCCTGACACACTGCCCACTGACACACTGCCTCCTGACACACTCTCCCCGACACACTACACCCTGACACACTGCATCCTGACACAATCCCCCGACACACTTCACCCTAACACACTGCCCCCTGTCACACTTCAATCTGACATACTTCATCCTGACACACTACACCCTGACACAATCCCCCTGCCACACTGCTCCCCTGACACACTCCCCCCTGACACACTTCCCCGACACACTCCCCCCTGACACACACCCCGACACACTCCCCCCTGACACACTGCCCCCCGACACACGACACCCTGACACACTGCACGCTGACACACTACACCCTGACACATTGCCCTGACACACTGCCCTCTGACACACTACACCCTGACACACTACACCCTGACACACTTCCCCTGACACACTGCACCCTGACACACTGCACCCTGTCACACTCCCCCGTCACACTTCACCCTGTCACACTGCCCAGCGACACACTGCCCCCTGACACACTTCACACTGACACACGGCCCTGTGACACACTTCACCCTGACGCACTGCCCCGACACAAAGCCCCCTGACACACTGCCGCCTGACACACTTCACCCTGACACACTGCTAACCGACACACTGCAACCCTGACACACTGACCACTGACACACTGCCCCTGCACACTCCCACTGACACACTGCCCTCTAACACATTGTCCCCTGACAACCTGCCCCCTGACACACTGCACCCTGACACACTGCTCCCTTACACACTGCACCCTGACAGACTGCCCCCTGACACACTGCTCTCTGACACACTGCTCCCTGACACACTGCTCCCTGACACACTGCACCCTGACACACTGCCCCCTGACACACTGCTCCCTGACACACTGCCTGCTGACACACTGCACCCTGACACACTCTCCCCTGACTCACAACCTCCTGACACACTGCCCGCTGACACAATGCACACTGACACACTGCACCCTGACACACTGCCTCCAGAAACACTGCCACCTGACACACTATCCCCTGACACACTGCCCTCTGACACACTGCCCCTGACACACTGCCCACTGACACACTGCACACTGACCCACTGCCCCCTGATATACTGCCCCCTGACACACTGCACTCTGATACACTGCCCCTGACACTCTGCACCCTGACACACTGCTCCCAACACACTACACCCTGACACACTGCCTCCTGACACACTGCACTCTGATACACTGCACTCTGACATACTGGCCCCTGACACGTTGCCTCCTGACACACTGCACTCCGACACACTGACCCCTGACACATTGCCTCCTGACACACTGCACCCTGACACACTGCCCCTGACACACTGCCCCCTGACACACTACGCCCTGACTCACTGACCCCTGACACACTACAACCATAACACACTGACACCCGACACACAGCACCCTGACACACTCTCCCTGACACACAGCCCCCTGACACACTGCACCCTGACACACTCCCCCGACACACTTCACCCTGACACACGGCCCCCTGACAGTCTGCCACCTCACAAGGTACACCCTGACACACTGCCCACTGACACACTGCATCCTGACACACTCTCCCTGACACACTGCACCCTGACACACTGTCCCCTGACACACTGACCCCGACACACTGCCTCCTGACACACTGCGTCCCTCACACCCTGCCCCTGACACACTGCCCCCGAAACACTGCGCCCCTCACACACTGCACCCTGACACAATACACCCTGACACAATGCATCCTGAAACACTGCCCCCTCACACACTGCCCCCGACACACTGCCTCCAGACACAGTGCCCCTGACACACTATGCCCTGACACACTGCCCCCTGACTCTCTGCCCCCTGAGACACTGCCGTCTGACACACTGCACCCTGACACACTGCACCCTGGCACACTGTCCCTGACACACTGCAGCCGGATACACCGCACCCTGAAAAACAGCATCCTGACACACTGCTCCCGAAAGACTGCCCCCTGACACACTGCACCCCCGACACACAGCGCTGTGATACACTGCCCCCTGACACACTGCCCCCTGACACCCTGTCCCCTTTACTCATTGCCCCCTGAAACATTGCCCGCTGACACACTGCACCCTGACACACTGCACCCTGACACACTCCCCCGACACACTTCACCCTGACACACTGCCCCCTGACACCCTGTCCCCTGACTCATTGCCCCCTGACACACTACCCCTTCACACATTGCACACTGACACACTGCTCCCTGACACACTGCACCATGACACACTGCCCCCTGACACACTGCACCATGACACACTGCTCCCTGACACACTGCACCTCCTGACACACTGCCCCCTTACACACTGTCCCCTGACTCACAACCTCCTGACACACTGCCCCATGACACACTGCAACCTGACACACTTCCTCTGAGACACTGCCCCCTGACACACTATACCCTGACACACTTCCCCCGACACACTGCACCCTGACACACTGCACCCTGACACACTTCCCCCAACACACTGCACCCTGACACACTGCACCCTGACACACTTCCCCCAACACACTGCACCCTGACACACTGCTCCCTGACACACAGCCACTTCACAAACTACACCCTGACACACTGCCCACTGACACACTGCATCCTGACACACTGCATACTGACACACTGCGCCCTTACACACTGCACCCTGACACACTACACCCTGACACAATGCATCCTGACACACTGCCCCATCACACACTGCCCCGACACACTGCCTGCAGACACACTGCCCCTGACACACTGCCCCCTGATACACTGCCCACTGACACACCAAGCCCTGAGACACTGCCCTCTGACACACTGCCCCCTGACACAATACACCCTGACACACTGCATACTGACACACTGCCCACTGACACACTTTCCCCTGACACAATGCACACCGACACACTGCCCCCTGACACACTGCACACTGACACACTGCCCCCTGACACACTGCCCCCTGACACACTACGCCCTGACACACTGCCCCCTGACACACTGCCCCCTGACACACTACGCCCTGACACACTGCCCCCTGACACACTGCCCCCGACAGACTGCACTCTGACACACTGTCCCCTGACACACTGCCCCCGACAGACTGCACTCTGACACACTGCCCCCTGACACACTACACCCTAACACACTAAGCCCTGAGACACTGCCCTCTGACACACTGCCCCCTGACACACTACACCCTGACACACTGCATACTGACACACTGGCCCCTGACACACTTCCCCCTGACACACTAAGCTCTGAGACACTGCCCTCTGACACACTGCACTCTGACACACTGCACCCTGACACACTACACCCTAACACACTGCCCCACGGTACATTGCCTCCTGACACACTGTCCCCCGACACACTACACCCTGACACACTGCCCCCAAACACACTGTTCCCCTGACAAACTGCCGCCCGACACACGACACCCTAACACACTGCCCCCTGACACACTGATCCCATGACACACTGATCCCCTGACACATTGCCCCCTGACACACTGCCACCTCACAAACTACACCCTGACACACTGCCCACTGACACACTGCATCCTGACACACTCTCCTGACACACTGCCCCCCGAAAAACTGCGCCCCTCACACACTGCACCCTGACACTCTACACCCTGACACAATGCAACCTGTCACACTGCCCCCTCACACACTGCCCCCGACACACTGCCTCCAGACACAGTGCCCCTGACACACTATGCCCTGACATACTGCACCCCTGACACACTGCCCCCTGACACACTAAGCCCTGACACACTAAGGCCTGTGACACTGCCCTCTGACACACTACGCCCTGACACACTAAGCCCTGAGACACTGCATTCCGACACACTGCCCCCTGACACACTGCATACCGACACACTACACCAAAACACACTGCCCCCTGACACACTACGCCCTGACACACTAAGCCCTGAGACACTGCCCTCTGACACACTGCCCCCTGACACACTGCATACCGACACATTACACCCTAACACACTGCCACCTGACACACTGATCTCCTAACACACTGCCGTCTGACACACTGCACACTGACACACTGCCCTCTGACACACTGCACCCTGACACACTACACCCTAACACACTGCCCCCTGACACAATTATCCCCTGACACATTGCCCCCTGACACACTGCCCCTTAACACACTGCCCCCTGACACACTGCTCCCCTGACACATTGCCCCCGGCACATTGCCTCCTGACACACTGCCCCCCGAAACACTACACCCTGACACACTGCCCCCCGACACACTGCCCCCTGACCAGCTGCCACGCGACACAATACACCCTAACACACTGCCCCCTGACACACTGACCCCTGACACACAGCGCTCTGACACACTCCCCCCTGACACACTACACCCTAAGGCACTGCCCCCTGACACAATGATCCCCTGACACATTGTCCCTGGCACACTGCCTTCTGACACACTGCCCCCCGAAACACTACACCCTGACACACTGCCCCCTGACACACTGCCCCCCGAAACACTACACTCTGACACACTGCCCCCTGACACACTGTCCCCCGAAACACTACACCCTAATACACAGCCCCCTGACACACTGATCCCCTGACTCACTGCCCCTTAACACAATGCCCGCTGACACACTGCCCCCTGACACACTGGCCCCTGACACACTGGCCCCTGACACACTGCCACCTGACACATTGCCCCCGGCACATTGCCTCCTGACACACTGCCCCCCGAAACACTACACCCTGACACACTGCCCCCCGACACACTGCCCCCTGACCAGCTGCCACGCGACACAATACATCCTAACACACTGCCCCCTGACACACTGACCCCTGACACACAGCGCTCTGACACACTCCCCCCTGACACACTACACCCTAAGGCACTGCCCCCTGACACAATGATCCCCTGACACATTGTCCCTGGCACACTGCCTTCTGACACACTGCCCCCCGAAACAATACACCCTAACACACTGCCCCCTGACACACTGCCACCTGACACACAGCACTCTGACACACTGCCCCCTGACACACTACACCCTAACGCACTGCCCCCTGACACAATGATCCCCTGACACATTCCCCCCTGACACACTGCACCTTAACACACTGCCCCTGACACACTGATCCCCTGACACATTGCCCCTGGCACACTGCCTCCTGACACACTGCCCCCCGAAACACTACACCCTGACACACTGCCCACTGTCACACTGATCCCCCGACACATTGCCCTCTGACACACTGATCCCCCGACACATTGCCCTCTGACACACTGCCCCCGACACACTGACCCCTGACTCACTGCACACTGACACACTGCCCCCGACACACTGCCCCCTGACTCACTGCCCCCTGACACACTGCTCCCTGACACACTGCACCCTGACACACTGCCCCTGACACACTGCACCCTGACACACTGCTCTCAACACACTACATCCTGACACACTGCACACTGACACACTTCCCCCAACACACTGCCCCCTGACACACTACACCCTGACACACTGCCACCAACACACTGCACCCTGACACACTACACCGTGACACACTGCCCCTGACACACAGCCCCCGACACACTACGCCCTGACACACTACAACCATAACACACTGTCACCCGACACACAGCCCCCGACACACTGCAACCTGACACACTCCCCCGACACATCACCCTGACACACTGCTCCCTGACACACAGCCACCTCACAAACTACACCCTGACACACTGCCCACTGACACACTGCATCCTGACACACTCTCCCTGACACACTGCACCCTGACACACTGCACCCTGACACACTACATCCTGACACACTGCCCCATCACACACTGACCCGACACACTGCCTCCAGACACACTGCCCCTGACACACTGCACCTTGACACACTGCTCCCAGCACACTACATCCTGACACACTGCCCCCTGACACACTGCACTCTGATACACTGCCCCCTGACACATTGCCTCCTGACACACTGCACTCCGACACACTGACCCCTGACACATTGCCTCCTGACATACTGCACCCTGACACACTGCCCCCTGACAAACTGCCCCCTGACACACTGCTCCCTGACACACTGCTCCCTGACACACTGCCCTCCTGACACACTGCCCCCTGACACACTGCACACTGACACACTGCACCCTGACACACGGCACCCTGACACACTGCCTCCAGAAACACTGCCACCTGACACACTATCCCCTGACACACTGCCCTCTGACACACTGCCCCTGATATACTGCCCCCTGACACACTGCACTCTGATACACTGCCCCCTGACACACTGCACCCTGACATACTGCACTCTGACACACTGACCCCTGACACATTGCCTCCTGACACACTGCACACCGACACACTGCCCCTGACACACTGCACCCTGACACACTGCACCCTGACACACTTCCCTTGACACTCTGCACCCTGACACACTGCTCCCAACACACTACACCCTGACACACTGCCTCCTGACACACTGCACTCTGATACACTGCCCCCTGACACACTGCACTCCGACATACTGGCCCCTGACACGTTGCCTCCTGACACACTGCACTCCGACACACTGACCCCTGACACATTGCCTCCTGACACACTCTCCCTGACACACTGCACCCTGACACACTGCCCCCTGACACACTGCCCCCTGACACACTGCCCCCCGAAACACTGCCCCCTCACACACTGCCCCCGACACACTGCCTCCAGACACAGTGCCCCTGACACACTATGCCCTGACACACTGCCCCCCGACTCTCTGCCCCCTGACACACTGCTCCCGAAACACTGCCCCCTGACACCCTGTCCCCTTTACTCATTGCCCCCTGAAACATTGCCCGCTGACACACTGCACCCTGACACACTCCCCCGACACACTTCATCCTGACACACTGCCCCCGACACCCTGTCCAATGACTCATTGCCCCCTGACACACTGCCCGCTCACACACTGCACTCTGACACACTGCTCCCTGACACACTGCACCGCCTGACATACTGCCCCCTGACACACTGTCCCCAGACTCACAACCTCCTGACACACTACCCCTTCACACATTGCATACTGACACACTGCTCCCTGACACACTGCACCATGACACACTGCTCCCTGACACACTGCAACTCCTGACACACTGCCCCCTTACACACTGTACCCTGACTCACAACCTCCTGTCACTCTGCCCCATGACACACTGCAACCTGACACACTTCCTCTGAGACAATGCCCCCGACACACTGCACCCTGACACACTGTCCTCTGACTCACAACCTCCTGACACACTGCCCCATGACACACTGCAACCTGACACACTTCCTCTGAGACACTTCCCCCGACACACTGCCCCCTGACACACTACACCCTGACACACTGCCACCAACACACTGCACCCTGACACACTACACCCTGACACACTGCCCCTGACACACAGCCCCCGACACACTACGCCCTGACACACTACAACCATAACACACTGACACCCGACACACAGCCCCCGACACACTGCACCCTGACACACTCCCCCGACACATCACCCTGACACACTGCTCCCTGACACACAGCCACCTCACAAACTACACCCTGACACACTGCCCACTGACACACTGCATCCTGACACACTGCATACTGACACACTGCGCCCTTACACACTGCACCCTGACACACTACACCCTGACACAATGCATCGTGACACACTGCCCCATCACACACTGCCCCGACACACTGCCTCCAGACACAATGCCCCTGACACACTATGCCCTGACACACTGCCCCCTGATACACTGCCCACTGACACACTAAGCCCTGAGACACTGCCCTCTGACACACTGCCTCCTGACACAATACACCCTGACACACTGCATACTGACACACTGCCCCCTGACACACTTTCCCCTGACACAATGCATACCGACACACTGCCCCCTGACACACTGCACACTGACACACTGCCCCCTGACACACTGCCTCCTGACACACTACGCCCTGACACACTACGCCCTGACACACTGCCCCCTGACACACTGCCGCCGACAGACTGCACTCTGACACACTGCCCCCTGACACACTACACCCTAACACACTGCCCCCTGACACACTAAGCCCTGAGACACTGCCCTCTGACACACTGCCCCCTGACACACTACACCCTGACACACTGCATACTGACACACTGGCCCCTGACACACTGCCCCCTGACACACTAAGCTCTGAGACACTGCCCTCTGACACACTGCACCCTGACACACTACACCCTGACACACTGCCCCCATGACACACAGATCCTCTGACAAACTGCCCCCGTGACACACTACACCATAACACACATACCCCTGACACACTGATCCCCTGACACACTGATCCCCTGACATATTCCCCTCTGACACACTGCCACCTCACAAACTACACCCTGACACACTGGCCCCTCACACACTGCCCCCGACACACTGCCTCCAGACACAGTGCCCCTGACACACTATGCCCTGACATACTGCACCCCTGACACACTGCCCCCTGACACACTAAGCCCTGACACACTAAGGCCTGTGACACTGCCCCCTGACACACTACACCCTAACACATTGCCCCCTGACACAATGCACTCTGACACACTGCCCCCTGACACACTACACCCTGACACACTGCCCCCTGACACACTGCCCCCTGACACACTAAGCCCTGAGACACTGCCCTCTGACACACTGCCCCCTGACACACTACACCCTGACACACTGCATACTGACACACTGGCCCCTGACACACTGCCCCCTGACACACTAAGCTCTGAGACACTGCCCTCTGACACACTGCACCCTGACACACTACACCCTGACACACTGCCCCCATGACACACAGATCCTCTGACAAACTGCCCCCGTGACACACTACACCATAACACACATACCCCTGACACACTGCACCCTGACACACTACACCCTGACACACTGCCCCCATGACACACAGATCCTCTGACAAACTGCCCCCGTGACACACTACACCATAACACACATACCCCTGACACACTGATCTCCTGACACACTGCCGTCTGACACACTGCACACTGACACACTGCCCTCTGACACACTGCACCCTGACACACTACACCCTAACACACTGCCCCCTGACACAATTATCCCCTGACACATTGCCCTCTGACACACTGCACCCCTGACACATTGCCCCCGGCACACTGCCTCCTGACACATTGCCCCCCGAAACATTACACCCTGACACACTGCCCCCTGACACACTGCCCCCTGACAAGCTGCCCCGTGACACAATACACCCTCACACACTGCCCCTGACACACTGATTCCCTGACACTTTGCCCTCTGACACACTGCCCCCTGACACACTACACTCTAACACATTGCCCCCTGACACACTGATCCCCGACACATTGCCCATTGACACACTGCCCCCTGACACACTGCCCTCTGACACACTGCCCCCTGACACACTACACCCTAACACACTGCCCCCTGACACATTGCCTTCTGACACACTGCCCCCTGACACACTGCCCCCTGACACACTGCACTCTGACACACTGCCCCCTGACACACTGCACCCTGACACACTGCACTCTGACACACTGCCCCCTGACACACTACACTCTGACACATTGCCCCTGACACACTGATCCCCTGACACATTGGCCTCTGACACACTACACCCTAACACACTGCCCCCTGACACACTGGTCCCCTGAAACATTGCCCTCTGACACACTGCACCCTGACACACTGTACCCTGACACACTGCCCCCGACACACTGCCACCTGACACACTGCCCCCTGACACACTGCCCACTGAAACACTGCCCCCTGACACACTGCACCCTGACACACTGCCCCCTGACACACTGCATACCGACAAACTGAACCCTGACACACTGCACCCTGACACACTGCCCCTGACACACTGCCACCTGACACACTGCACCCTGACACACTGTCCCCGACACACTGCAACCTGACACACTACACCCTGACACACTGCCCCTGACACACTGCCCCCTGACACACTACCCCCTGACACACCACAACCATAACACACTGACACCCAACACACAGCACCCTGACACTCTCCCTGACACACAGCCCACTGCCACATACAACACTCTGACAAGCAGCCCCGCGACACACTACACCGTGACACACTGCCCCCTGACACACTGCTCCCCTGACACATTGCCCCCCGCAAACTGCCTCCTGACACACTGCCCCCCGAAACACTACACCCTGACACACTGCCCCCTGACACACTGCCCCCTGACAAGCTGCCCGGGACACAATATACCCTAACACACTGCCCCCTGACACACTGATTCCCTGACACTTTGCCCTCTGACACACTGCCCCCTGACACACTAAACTCTAACACATTACCCCCTGACACACTGATCCCCTGACACATTGCCCACTGACACACTGCCCCCTGACACACTGCCCTCTGAAACACTGCCCCCTGACACACTACACCCTAACACACTGCCCCCTGACACACTGCCACCTGACACACTGCACTCTGACACACTGCCCCCTGACACACTGCACCCTGACACACTGCACTCTGACACACTGACCCCTGACACACTACAGTCTGACACACTGCCCCTGACACACTGATCCCCTGACACATTGGCCTCTGACACACTGCCCCCTGACAAGCTCCCTCGTGACACACTACACCCTAACACACTGCCCCCTGACACACTGATCCCCTGAAACATTGCCCTCTGACACACTGCACCCTGACACACTGCACCCTGACACACTGCCCCCAGACACACTGCCCTCTGAAACACTGCCCCCCGACACACTGCACCCTGACACACTGCCCCCTGACACACTGCATACCGACACACTGCATACCGACACACTGACCCCTGACACACTGCACCCTGACACACTGCCCCCGACACACTGCCACCTGACACACAGCACCCTGACACACTGCACCCTGACACACTGCTCCCTGACACACTGCCCTCTGAAACACTGCCCCCTGACACACTGCACCCTGACACACTGCCCCCTGACACACTGCAAACCGACACACTGACCCCTGACACACTGCACCCTGACACACTGCCCCCAACACACTGCTCCCTGACACACTGCCCTCTGAAACACTGCCCACTGACACACTGCACCCTGACACACTGCCCCCTGACACACTGCATACCGACACACTGAACCCTGACACACTGCACCCTGACACACTGCCACCTCACAAACTACACACTGACAACTGCCCACTGACACACTGCATCCTGACACACTCTCCTGACACACTGCACCCTGGCAGACTCTCCCTGACACACTGCCCCCCGAAACACTGCGCCCCTCACACACTGCACCCTGACACTCTACACCCTGACACAATGCAACCTGACACACTGCCCCCGACACACTGCCCCCGACACACTGCCTCCAGACACAGTGCCCCTGACACACTATGCCCTGACATACTGCACCCCTGACACACTGCCCCCTGACACACTAAGCCCTGACACACTAAGGCCTGTGACACTGCCCTCTGACACACTGCCCCCTGACACACTACGCCCTGACACACTAAGCCCAAAGACACTGCCCTCTGACACACTGCCCCCTGACACACTACACCCTGACACAATGCATACCGACACACTGCCCCCTGACACACTGCATACCGACACACGACACCCTAACACATTGCCCCCTGACACAATGCACTCAGACACACTGCCCCCTGACACACTACACACTGACACACTGCCCCCTGACACACTGATCTCCTGACACACTGCCGTCTAACACACTGCACACTGACACACTGCATCCTGACACACTGCACCCTGACACACTACACCCTAACACAATGCATCCTGACACACTGCTCCATCACACACTGCCCCGACACACTGCCTCCAGACACAGTGCCCCTGACACACTATGCCCTGACACACTGCCCCCTGATACACTGCCCACTGACACACTAAGGCCTGTGACACTGCCCTCTGACACACTGCCCCCTGACACAATACACCCTGACACACTGCATACTGACACACTGCCCCTGACACACTTTCCCCTGACACAATGCATACCGACACACTGCCCCCTGACACACTGCCCCCTGACACACTACGCCCTGACACACTGCCCCCTGACACACTGCCCCCGACAGACTGCACTCTGACACACTGCCCCCTGACACACTACACCCTAACACACTGCCCCCTGACACACTAAGTCCTGAGACACTGCCCTCTGACACACTGCCCCCTGACAAACTACACCCTGACACACTGCATACTGACACACTGGCCCCTGACACACTGCCCCCTGACACACTAAGCTCTGAGACACTGCCCTCTGACACACTGCACCCCTGACACATTGCCCTCAGGTACACTGCCTCCTGACACACTGTCCCCCGACACACTACACCCTGACACACTGCCCCCTGACACACAGATCCCCTGACACATTGCTCTCTGACACACTGCCACCTCACAAACTACACACTGACACACTGCCACTGACACACTGCATCCTGACACACACTCCTGACACACTGCCCCCTGACACACTACACCCAAACACACTGCCCCCTGACACACTGCCACCTGACACATTGCCTTCTGACACACTGCCCCCTGACGCACTGCCCCCTGACACACTGCACTCTGACACAACGCCCCCTGACACACTGCACCCTGACACACTGCACCCTGACACACTGCACTCTGACACACTACTCCCTGACACACTGCCCCCTGACACACTGATCCCCTGACACATTGGCCTCTGACACACTGCCCCCTGACACACTGCCCCCTGAAACACTGCCCCCGGACACACTACACCCTGACACACTGCCCCCTGACACACTGATCCCCTGACACACTGCCCTCTGACACACTGCACCCTGACACACTGCCCCCGACACACTACACCCTGACACACTGCCCCCTGACACACTGATCTCCTGACTCACTGCCGTCTGACACACTGCACACTGACACACTGCCCTCTGACACACTGCACCCTGACACACTACACCCTAACACACTGCCCCCTGACACAATTATCCCCTGACACATTGCCCTCTGACACACTACCCCCTGACACACTGCCCCTTAACACACTGCCCCCTGACACACTGCTCCCCTGACACATTGCCCCCCGCAAACTGCCTCCTGACACACTGCCCCCTGAAACACTACACCCTGACACACTGCCCCCTGTCACATTGCCCTCTGACACGCTGCATACCGACACACTGCATACCGACACACTGACCCCTGACACACTGCACCCTGACACACTGTCCCCTGACACACTGCATACCGACACACTGCATACCGACACACTGACCCCTGACACACTGCACCCTGACACACTGCTCCCCTGACACATTTCCCCCGGCACATTGCCTCCTGACACACTGCCCCCCGAAACACTACACCCTGACACACTGCCCCCCGACACACTGCCCCCTGACCAACTGCCACGCGACACAATACACCCTAACACACTGCCCCCTGACACACTGACTCCCTGACACATTGCCCTCTGACACACTGCCCCCTGACACACTACACCCTAACACATTGCCCCCTGACACACTGATCCCCTGACACATTGCCAACTGAAACACTGCCCCCTGACACACTGCCCCCTGACACACTGCACTCTGACACATGGCCCCTGACACACTGCGACCTGACACATTGCCTTCTGACACACTGCCCCCTGACACACTGCCCCCTGACACACTGCACTCTGACACACTGCCCCCTGACACACTGCACTCTGACACACTGCCCCCTGACAGACTACACTCTGACAAACTGCCGCCCGACACACTACACCCTAACACACTGCCCCCTGACACACTGATCCCCTGACACATTGCCCCCTGACACACTGCCACCTCACAAACTACACCCTGACACACTGCCCACTGACACACTGCATTCTGAAACACTCTCCTGACACACTGCCCCCCGAAACACTGCGCCCCTCACACACTGCACCCTGACACTCTACACCCTGACACAGTGCCCCTGACACACTATGCCCTGACATACTGCACCCCTGACACACTGCCCCCTGACATACGAAGCCCTGACACACTAGGGCCTGTGACACTGCCCTCTGACACACTGCCCCCTGACACACTACGCCCTGACACACTAAGCCCTGAGACACTGCCCTCTGACACACTGCCCCCTGACACACTACACCCTGACACAATGCATACCGACACACTGCCCCCTGACACACTGCATACCGACACATTACACCCTAACACACTGCCCCCTGACACAATGCACTCTGACACACGGCCCCCTGACACACTACACCCTGACACACTTCCACCTGACACACTGATCTCCTGACACACTGCCGTCTGACACACTGCACACTGACACACTGCCCTCTGACACACTGCACTCTGACACACTACACCCTAACACACTGCCCCCTGACACAATTATCCCCTGACACATTGCCCTCTGACACACTGCCCACTGACACACTGCCCCCTGACACACTGCACTCTGACACATGGCCCCTGACACACTACACACTAACACACTGCCCCCTGACACACTGATCCCCTGACACATTGCCTTCTGACACACTGCCCCCTGACACACTGCACTCTGACACACTGCCCCCTGACACACTGCACCCTGACACACTGCACTCTGACACACTGCCCTGACACACTACACTCTGACACACTGCCCCCTGTCACACTGATCCCCTGACACATTGCCCTCTGACACACTGCCCGCTGACACACTGCACCATGACACACTGCACCCTGACACACTGCCCTCTGGCACAATGATCCCCTGACACATTGGCCTCTGACACACTGCCGCCTGACACACTGCCCCCTGACACACTGCCCCTGGACACACTAAGCCCTGACACACTGCCCTTGACACACTGATCCCCTGACACACTGCCCTCTGACACACTGCGCCCTGACACACAGCCCTCTGACACACTGCCTCCTGACACACTGCCCCTGACACACTACACCCTGACACACTGCACACTGACACACTGCCCCCTAACACACTGACCCCTGACACACAGCGCTCTGACACACTCCCCCCTGACACACTACACCCTAACGCACTGCCCCCTGACACAATGATCCCCTGACACATTGCCCTCTGTCACACTGCCCCCTGACACACTGCACCTTAACACACTGCCCCCTGACACACTGATCCCCTGACACATTGCCCCTGGCACACTGCCTTCTGACACACTGCCCCCCGAAACACTACACCCTGACACACTGCCCCCTGACACACTGCCACCTGATACACAGCACTCTGACACACTGCCCCCTGACACACTACACCCTAACACACTGCCCCCTGACACAATGATCCCCTGACACATTGCCCCTGGCACACTGCCTCCTGACACACTGCCCCCCGAAACACTACACCCTGACACACTGCGCCCTGACAAACTGCCCCCTGACAAGCTGCCCCGTGACACAATACACCCTCACACACTGCCCCTGACACACTGATTCCCTGACACTTTGCCCTCTGACACACTGCCCCCTGACACACTACACTCTAACACATTGCCCCCTGACACACTGATCCCCTGACACATTGCCCATTGACACACTGCACCTTAACACACTGCCCCTGACACACTGATCCCCTGACACATTGCCCCTGGCACACTGCCTCCTGACACATTGCCCCCCGAAACACTACACCCTGACACACTGTCCCCTGACACACTGCCCCCTGACAAGCTGCCCCGTGACACACTACACTCTGACACACTGCCCCCTGTCACACTGATCCCCCGACACATTGCCCTCTGACACACTGATCCCCCGACACATTGCCCCCTGACACACTGCCCCCGACACACTGACCCCTGACTCACTGCACACTGACACACTGCCCCCGACACACTGCCCCCTGACTCACTGCCCCCTGACACACTGCTCCCTGACACACTGCACCCTGACACACTGCCCCTGACACACTGCACCCTGACACACTGCTCCCAACACACTACATCCTGACACACTGCACACTGACACACTTCCCCCAACACACTGCCCCCTGACACACTACACCCTGACACACTGCCACCAACACACTGCACCCTGACACACTACACCCTGACACACTGCCCCTGACACACAGCCCCCGACACACTACGCCCTGACACACTACAACCATAACACACTGTCACCCGACACACAGCCCCCGACACACTGCACCCTGACACACTCCCCCGACACATCACCCTGACACACTGCTCCCTGACACACAGCCACCTCACAAACTACACCCTGACACACTGCCCACTGACACACTGCATCCTGACACACGCTCCCTGACACACTGCACCCTGACACACTGCACCCTGACACACTACATCCTGACACACTGCCCCATCACACACTGACCCGACACACTGCCTCCAGACACACTGCCCCTGACACACTGCACCTTGACACACTGCTCCCAGCACACTACATCCTGACACACTGCCCCCTGACACATTGCCTCCTGACACACTGCCCCCTGACAAACTGCCCTCCTGACACACTGCCCCCTGACACACTGCACACTGACACACTGCACCCTGACACACGGCACCCTGACACACTGCCTCCAGAAACACTGCCACCTGACACACTATCCCCTGACACACTGCCCTCTGACACACTGCACTCTGATACACTGCCCCCGACACACTGCACCCTGACACACTGCACTCTGACACACTGACCCCTGACACATTGCCTCCTGACACACTGCACACCGACACACTGCCCCTGACACACTGCACCCTGACACACTGCACCCTGACACACCTCCCTTGACACTCTGCACCCTGACACACTGCTCCCAACACACTACACCCTGACACACTGCCTCCTGACACACTGCACTCTGATACACTGCCCCGTGACACACTGCACTCCGACCTACTGGCCCCTGACACGTTGCCTCCTGACACACTGCACTCCGACACACTGACCCCTGACACATTGCCTCCTGACACACTGCACCCTGACACACTGCACCCTGACACACTGCCCCCTGACACACTACGCCCTGACCCACTGCCCCCTGACTACAACCATAACACACTGACACCCGACACACAGCCCCCGACACACTGCACCCTGACACACTCCCCCGACACATCACCCTGACACACTGCTCCCTGACACACAGCCACCTCACAAACTACACCCTGACACACTGCCCAATGACACACTGCATCCTGACACACTGCATACTGACACACTGCGCCTTACACACTGCACCCTGACACACTACACCCTGACACAATGCATCGTGAAACACTGCCCCATCACACACTGCCCCGACACACTGCCTCCAGACACAATGCCCCTGACACACTATGCCCTGACACACTGCCCCCTGATACACTGCCCACTGACACACTAAGCCCTGAGACACTGCCCTCTGACACACTGCCCCCTGACACAATACACCCTGACACACTGCATACTGAGACACTGCCCCCTGACACACTTTCCCCTGACACAATGCATACCGACACACTGCCCCCTGACACACTGCACACTGACACACTGCCCCCTGACACACTGCCCCCTGACACACTACGCCCTGACACACTACGCCCTGACACACTGCCCCCTGACACACTGCCGCCGACAGACTGCACTCTGACACACTGCCCCCTGACACACTACACCCTAACACACTGCCCCCTGACACACTAAGCCCTGAGACACTGCCCTCTGACACACTGCCCCCTGACACACTACACCCTGACACACTTCATACTGACACACTGGCCCCTGACACACTGCCCCCTGACACACTAAGCTCTGAGACACTGCCCTCTGACACACTGCACCCCTGACACATTGCCCTCAGGTACACTGCCCTCTGACACACTGCACCCTGACACACTACACCCTGACACACTGCCCCCTGACACACAGATCCTCTGACAAACTGCCCCCGTGACACACTACACCATAACACACATACCCCTGACACACTGATCCCCTGACACACTGATCCCCTGACACATTCCCCTCTGACACACTGCCACCTCACAAACTACACCCTGACATACTGGCCCCTCACACACTGCCCCCGACACACTGCCTCCAGACACAGTGCCCCTGACACACTATGCCCTGACATACTGCACCCCTGACACACTGCCCCCTGATACACTAAGCCCTGACACACTAAGGCCTGTGACACTGCCCCCTGACACACTACACCCTGACACAATGCATACCGACACACTGCCCCCTGACACACTGCATACCGACACACTACACCCTAACACATTGCCCCCTGACACAATGCACTCTGACACACTGCCCCCTGACACACTACACCCTGACACACTGCCCCCTGACACACTGCCCCCTGACACACTGCCCCCTGACACACTGATCTCCTGACACACTGCCATCTGACACACTGCACACTGACACACTGCCCTCTGACACACTGCACCCTGACACACTACACCCTAACACACTGCCCCCTGACACAATTATCCCCTGACACATTGCCCTCTGACACACTGCACCCCTGACACATTGCCCCCGGCACACTGCCTCCTGACACATTGCCCCCCGAAACACTACACCCTGACACACTGCCCCCTGACACACTGCCCCCTGACAAGCTGCCCCGTGACACAATACACCCTCACACACTGCCCCTGACACTGATTCCCTGACACTTTGCCCTCTGACACACTGCCCCCTGACACACTACACTCTAACACATTGCCCCCTGACACACTGATCCCCTGACACATTGCCCAGTGACACACTGCCCCCTGACACACTGCCCTCTGACACACTGCCCCCTGACACACTACACCCTAACACACTGCCCCCTGACACACTGCCACCTGACACATTGCCTTCTGACACACTGCCCCCTGACACACTGCACTCTGACACACTCCCCCCTGACACACTGCTCCCTGACACACTGCACTCTGACACACTGCCCCCTGACACACTACACTCTGACACACTGCCCCTGACACACTGATCCCCTGAAACATTGCCCTCTGACACACTGCACCCTGACACACTGTACCCTGACACACTGCCCCCGACACACTGCCACCTGACACACTGCACCCTGACACACTGCCCCCTGACACACTGCCCTCTGAAACACTGCCCCCTGACACACTGCACCCTGACACACTGCCCCCGACACACTGCACCCTGACACACTGTCCCCGACACACTGCAACCTGACACACTGCACCCTGACACACTGCCCCTGACACACTGCCACCTGACACACTGCACCCTGACACACTGTCCCCGACACACTGCAACCTGACACACTACACCCTGACACACTGCCCCTGACACACTGCCCCCTGACACACTACCCCCTGACACACCACAACCATAACACACTGACACCCAACACACAGCACCCTGACACTCTCTCCCTGACACACAGCCCACTGCCACAGAACACCCTGACAAGCAGCCCCGCGACACACTACACCGTGACACACTGCCCCCTGACAAACTGCTCCCCTGACACATTGCCCCCCGCAAACTGCCTCCTGACACACTGCCCCCCGAAACACTACACCCTGACACACTGCCCCCTGACAAGCTGCCCGCGACACAATATACCCTTACACACTGCCCCCTGACACACTGATTCCCTGACACTTTGCCCTCTGACACACTGCCCCCTGACACACTAAACTCTAACACATTGCCCCCTGACACACTGATCCCCTGACACATTGCCCACTGACACACTGCCCCCTGACAAACTGCCCTCTGAAACACTGCCCCCTGACACACTACACCCTAACACATTGCCCCCTGACACACTGCCACCTGACACACTGCACTCTGACACACTGCCCCCTGACACACTGCACCCTGACACACTGCACTCTGACACACTGACCCCTGACACACTACAGTCTGACACACTGCCCCCTGACACACTGATCCCCTGAAACATTGCCCTCTGACACACTGCACCCTGACACACTGCACCCTGACACACTGCACCCTGACACACTGCAAACCGACACACTGACCCGTGACACACTGCACCCTGACACACTGCCCCCGACACACTGCTCCCTGACACACTGCCCTCTGAAACACTGCCCACTGACACACTGCACCCTGACACACTGCCCCCTGACACACTGCATACCGACACACTGAACCCTGACACACTGCACCCTGACACACTGCCCCGACACACTGCCACCTGACACACTACACCCTGACACACTGCCCCCTGACACACTGATCCCCTGACACACTGATCCCCTGACACATTGCCCTCTGACACACTGCCACCTCACAAACTACACACTGACAACTGCCCACTGACACACTGCATCCTGACACACTCTCCCTGACACACTGCCCCCCGAAACACTGCGCCCCTCACACACTGCACCCTGACACTCTACACCCTGACACAATGCAACCTGACACACTGCCCCCACACACACTGCCCCCGACACACTGCCTCCAGACACAGTGCCCCTGACACACTATGCCCTGACATACTGCACCCCTGACACACTGCCCCCTGACACACTAAGCCCTGACACACTAAGGCCTGTGACACTGCCCTCTGACACACTGCCCCCTGACACACTACGCCCTGACACACTAAGCCCTGAGACACCTCCCTCTGACACACTGCCCCCTGACACACTACACCCTGACACAATGCATACCGACACACTGGCCCCTGACACACTGCATACCGACACATTACACCCTAACACACTGCCCCCTGACACAATGCACTCTGACACACGGCCCCCTGACACACTACACCCTGACACACTTCCACCTGACACACTGATCTCCTGACACACTGCCGTCTGACACACTGCACACTGACACACTGCCCTCTGACACACTGCATACCGACACACGACACCCTAATACATTGCCCCCTGACACAATGCACTCAGACACACTGCCCCCTGACACACTACACACTGACACACTGCCCCCTGACACACTGATCTCCTGACACACTGCCGTCTGACACACTGCACACTGACACACTGCATCCTGACACACTGCATACTGACACACTGCACCCTTACACACTGCACCCTGACACACTACACCCTGACACACTGCCCCCTGACACACAGATCCCCTGACACACTGATCCCCTGACACATTGCCCTCTGACACACTGCCACCTCACAAACTACACACTGACACACTGCCCACTGACACACTGCACCCTGACACTCTACACCCTAACACACTGCCCCCTGACACACTGCCACCTGACACATTGCCTTCTGACACACTGCCCCCTGACGCACTGCCCCCTGACACACTGCACTCTGACACAACGCCCCCTGACACACTGCACCCTGACACACTGCACCCTGACACACTGCACTCTGACACACTACTCCCTGACACACTGCCCCCTGACACACTGATCCCCTGACACATTGGCCTCTGACACACTGCCCCCTGACACACTGCCCCCTGAAACACTGCCCCCGGACACACTACACCCTGACACACTGCCCCCTGACACACTGATCCCCTGACACACTGCCCTCTGACACACTGCACCCTGACACACTGCCCCTGACACACTACACCCTGACACACTGCCCCCTGACACACTGATCTCCTGACTCACTGCCGTCTGACACACTGCACACTGACACACTGCCCTCTGACAGACTGCACCCTGACACACTACACCCTAACACACTGCCCCCTGACACAATTATCCCCTGACACATTGCCCAATGACACACTACCCCCGACACACTGCCCCTTAACACACTGCCCCCTGACACACTGCTCCCCTGACACATTGCCCCCCGCAAACTGCCTCCTGACACACTGCCCCCTGAAACACTACACCCTGACGCACTGCCCCCTGACACATTGCCCTCTGACACGCTGCCCCACGACACACTACACCCTGACACACTGCCCCCTGACACACCGATCTCCTGACTCACTGCCGTCTGACACACTGCATACCGACACACTGACCCCTGACACACTGCAACCTGACACACTGTCCCCTGACACACTGCATACCGACACACTGCATACCGACACACTGACCCCTGACACACTGCATCCTGACACACTGCCCCCGACACACTGCCACCTGACACACAGCACCCTGACACACTGCACCCTGACACACTGCACCCTGACACACTGCCCCCTGACACACTGCCCTCTGAAACACTGCCCCCTGACACACTGCACCCTGACACACTGCCCCCTGACACACTGCATACCGACACACTGACCCCTGACACACTGCACCCTGACACACTGTCCCCGACACACTGCTCCCTGACACACTGCACCCTGAAACACTGCCCCCTGACACACTGCACCCTGACACACTGCCCCCTGACACACTGCATACCGACACACTGAACCCTGACACACTGCACCCTGACACACTGCCCCTGACTCACTGCCGTCTGACACACTGCACACTGACACACTGCCCTCTGACACACTGCACCCTGACACACTACACCCTAACACACTGCCCCCTGACACAATTATCCCCTGACACATTGCCCTCTGACACACTACCCCCGACACACTGCCCCTTAACACACTGCCCTCTGAAACACTGCCCCCTGACACACTGCACCCTGACACACTGCCCCCTGACACACTGCATACCGACACACTGACCCCTGACACACTGCACCCTGACACACTGCCCCCGACACACTGCCCCCTGACACACTGCCCTCTGAAACACTGCCCTCTGACACACTGCACCCTGACACACTGCCCCCTGACACACTGCATACCGACACACTGAACCCTGACACACTGCACCCTGACACACTGCCCCTGACACACTGCCACCTGACACACTGCTCCCTGACACACTGTCCCCGACACACTGCAACCTGACACACTGCCCCTGACACACTGCCCCCTGACACACTACCCCCTGACACACCACAACCATAACACACTGACACCCAACACACAGCCCCCTGACACTCTCTCCCTGACACACAGCCCACTGCCACACAACACCCTGACAAGCAGCCCCGCGACACACTACACCCTGACACACTGCCCCCTGACACACTGATCACCTGACAAACTGCCCCCAGACACACTACACCATAACACACAGCCCCCTGACACACTGATCCCCTGACACACTGATCCCCTGACACATTGCCCTCTGACACACTGCCACCTCACAAACTACACACTGACACACTGCCCACTGACACACTGCATCCTGACACACTCTCCCTGACACACTGTCCCCGACACACTGCCTCCAGACACAGTGCCCCTGACATACTATGCCCTGACATACTGCACCCCTCACACACTGCCCCCTGACACACTAAGCCCTGACACACTAAGGCCTGTGACACTGCCCTCTGACACACTGCCCCCTGACACACTGCTCCCTGACACACTGCACCCTGAAACACTGCCCCCTGACACACTGCACCCTGACACACTGCCCCCTGACACACTGCATACCGACACACTGAACCCTGACACACTGCACCCTGACACACTGCCCCTGACTCACTGCCGTCTGACACACTGCACACTGACACACTGCCCTCTGACACACTGCACCCTGACACACTACACCCTAACACACTGCCCCCTGACACAATTATCCCCTGACACATTGCCCTCTGACACACTACCCCCGACACACTGCCCCTTAACACACTGCCCTCTGAAACACTGCCCCCTGACACACTGCACCCTGACACACTGCCCCCTGACACACTGCATACCGACACACTGACCCCTGACACACTGCACCCTGACACACTGCCCCCGACACACTGCCCCCTGACACACTGCCCTCTGAAACACTGCCCTCTGACACACTGCACCCTGACACACTGCCCCCTGACACACTGCATACCGACACACTGAACCCTGACACACTGCACCCTGACACACTGCCCCTGACACACTGCCACCTGACACACTGCTCCCTGACACACTGTCCCCGACACACTGCAACCTGACACACTGCCCCTGACACACTGCCCCCTGACACACTACCCCCTGACACACCACAACCATAACACACTGACACCCAACACACAGCCCCCTGACACTCTCTCCCTGACACACAGCCCACTGCCACACAACACCCTGACAAGCAGCCCCGCGACACACTACACCCTGACACACTGCCCCCTGACACACTGATCACCTGACAAACTGCCCCCAGACACACTACACCATAACACACAGCCCCCTGACACACTGATCCCCTGACACACTGATCCCCTGACACATTGCCCTCTGACACACTGCCACCTCACAAACTACACACTGACACACTGCCCACTGACACACTGCATCCTGACACACTCTCCCTGACACACTGTCCCCGACACACTGCCTCCAGACACAGTGCCCCTGACATACTATGCCCTGACATACTGCACCCCTCACACACTGCCCCCTGACACACTAAGCCCTGACACACTAAGGCCTGTGACACTGCCCTCTGACACACTGCCCCCTGACACACTACGCCCTGACACACTAAGCCCTGAGACACTGCCCTCTGACACACTGCCCCCTGACACACTACGCTCTGACACACTAAGCCCTGACACATTGCCCCCTGACACAATGCACTCTGACACACTGCCCACTGACACACTACACACTGACACACTGCCCCCTGACACACTGATCTCCTGACACACTGCCGTCTGACACACTGCACACTGACACACTGCATCCTGACACACTGCATACTGACACACTGCGCCCTTACACACTGCACCCTGACACACTACACCCTAACACAATGCATCCTGACACACTGCCCCATCACACACTGCCCCGACACACTGCCTCCAGACACAGTGCCCCTGACACACTATGCCCTGACACACTGCCCCCTGATACACTGCCCACTGACACACTAAGGCCTGTGACACTGCCCTCTGACACACTGCCCTCTGACACAATACACCCTGACACACTGCATACTGACACACTGCCCCTGACACACTTTCCCCTGACACAATGCATACCGACACACTGCCCCCTGACACACTGCACACTGACACACTGCCCCCTGACACACTGCCCCCTGACACACTACGCCCTGACACACTGCCCCCTGACACACTGCCCCCGACAGACTGCACTCTGACACACTGCCCCCTGACACACTACACCCTAACACACTGCCCCCTGACACACTAAGCCCTGAGACACTTCCCCCTGACACACTGCCCCCTGACACACTACACCCTGACACACTGCATACTGACACACTGGCCCCTGACACACTGCCCCCTGACACACTAAGCTCTGAGACACTGCCCTCTGACACACTGCACCCCTGACACATTGCCCTCAGGTACACTGCCTCCTGACACACTGTCCCCCGACACACTACACCCTGACACACTGCCCCCCGACACACTGATCCCCTGACAAACTGCCCCCCGACAGACTACACCATAACACACAGCCCCCTGATACACTGATCCCTTGACACACTGATCCCCTGACACATTGCCCTCTGACACACTGCCACCTCACAAACTACACCCTGACACACTGCCCACTGACACACTGCATCCTGACACACTCTCCTGACACACTGCACCCTGACAGACTCTCCCTGACACACTGCCCCCCGAAACACTGCGCCCCTCACACACTGCACGCTGACACACTGCCCCCTGACACACTACACCCTAACACACTGCCCCCTGACACACTGCCACCTGACACATTGCCTTCTGACACACTGCCCCCTGACGCACTGCCCCCTGACACACTGCACTCTGACACACCGCCCCCTGACACACTGCACCCTGACACACTGCACTCTGACACACTGCACTCTGACACACTACTCCCTGACACACTGCCCCCTGACACACTGATCCCCTGACACATTGGCCTCTGACACACTGCCCCCTGACACACTGCCCCCTGAAACACTGCCCCCGGACACACTACACCCTGACACACTGCCCCCTGACACACTGATCCCCTGACACACTGCCCTCTGACACACTGCACCCTGACACACTGCCCCCTGACACACTACACCCTGACACACTGCCCCCTGACACACTGATCTTCTGACTCACTGCCGTCTGACACACTGCACACTAACACACTGCCCTCTGACACACTGCACCCTGACACACTACACCCTAACACACTGCCCCCTGACACAATTATCCCCTGACACATTGCCCTCTGACACACTACCCCCTGACACACTGCCCCTTAACACACTGCCCCCTGACACACTGCTCCCCTGACACATTGCCCCCCGCAAACTGCCTCCTGACACACTGCCTCCCGAAACACTACACCCTGACACACTGCCCCCTGACACACTGCCCCCTGACAAGCTGCCCCGCGACACAATATACCCTAACACACTGCCCCCGACACACTGATTCCCTGCACTTTGCCCTCTGACACACTGCCCCCTGACACACTGCCCTCTGAAACACTGCCCCCGACACACTACACCCTAACACACTACCCCCTGACACACTGCCACCTGACACACTGCACTCTGACACACTGCCCCCTGACACACTGCACCCTGACACACTGCACTCTGACACACTGCCCCCTGACACACTACAGTCTGACACACTGCCCCTGACACACTGATCTCCTGACACATTGGCCTCTGACACACTGCCCCCTGACAAACTGCCCCCTGACAAGCTCCCCCGTGACACACTACACCCTAACACACTGCCCCCTGACACACTGATCCCCTGAAACATTGCCCTCTGACACACTGCACCCTGACACACTGCACCCTGACACACTGCCCCCAGACACACTGCCCTCTGAAACACTGCCCCCTGACACACTGCACCCTGACACACTGCCCCCTGACACACTGCATACCGACACACTGCATACCGACACACTGACCCCTGACACACTGCACCCTGACACACTGCCCCCGACACACTGCCACCTGACACACAGCACCCTGACACACTGCCGCTGACACACTGATCCCCTGACACATTGGCCTCTGACACACTGCACCCTGACACACTGCCCCGTGACACACTACACCCTAACACACTGCCCCCTGACACACTGATCCCCTGAAACATTGCCCTCTGACACACTGCACCCTGACACACTGCCCCCTGACACACTGCATACCGACACACTGCATACCGACACACTGACCCCTGACACACTGCACCCTGACACACTGCCCCCGACACACTGCCACCTGAGACACAGCACCCTGACACACTGCACCCTGACACACTGCCCCCTGACACACTGCCCTCTGAAACACTGCCCCCTGACACACTGCACCCTGACACACTGCCCCCTGACACACTGATCCCCTGACAAACTGCCCCCCGACACACTATACCATAACACACAGCCCCCTGACACACTGATCCCCTGACACACTGATCCCCTGACACATTGCCCTCTGACACACTGCCACCTCACAAACTACACACTGACACACTGCCCACTGACACACTGCATCCTGACACACTCTCCCTGACACACTGCCCCCCGAAACACTGCGCCCCTCACACACTGCACCCTGACACTCTACACCCTGACACAATGCAACCTGACACACTGCCCCCTCACACACTGTCCCCGACACACTGCCTCCAGACACAGTGCCCCTGACACACTATGCCCTGACATACTGCACCCCTGACACACTGCCCCCTGACACACTAAGCCCTGACACACTAAGGCCTGTGACACTGCCCTCTGACACACTGCCCCCTGACACACTACGCCCTGACACACTAAGCCCTGAGACACTGCCCTCTGACACACTGCCCCCTGACACACTACACCCTGACACAATGCTTACCGACACACTGCCCCTGACACACTGCATACCGACACACTACACCCTAACACATTGCCCCCTGACACAATGCACTCTGACACACTGCCCCCTGACACACTACACCCTGACACACTGCCCCCTGACACACTGATCTCCTGACACACTGCCGTCTGACACACTGCACACTGACACACTGCATCCTGACACACTGCATACTGACACACTGCATACTGACACACTGCGCCCTTGCACACTGCCCCCTGACACACTACACCCTAACACAATGCATCCTGACACACTGCCCCATCACACACTGCCCCGACACACTGCCTCCAGACACACTGCCCCTGACACACTATGCCCTGACACACTGCCCCCTGATACACTGCCCACTGACACACTAAGCCCTGAGACACTGCCCTCTGACACACTGCCCCCTGACACAATACACCCTGACACACTGCATGCTGACACACTGCCCCTGACACACTTTCCCCTGACACAATGCATACCGACACACTGCCCCCTGACACACTGCACACTGACACACTGCCCCCTGACACACTGACCCCTGACACACTACGCCCTGACACACTGTCCCCTGACACACTGCCCCCGACAGACTGCACTCTGACACACTGCCCCCTGACACACTACACCCTAACACACTGCCCCCTGACACACTAAGCCCTGAGACACTGCCCTCTGACACACTGCCCCCTGACAAACTACACCCTGACACACTGCATACTGACACACTGGCCCCTGACACACTGCCCCCTGACATACTAAGCTCTGAGACACTGCCCTCTGACACACTGCACCCCTGACACATTGCCCTCAGGTACACTGCCTCCTGACACACTGTCCCCCGACACACTACACCCTGACAAGCGTCCCCGTGACACACGCCACCCTGACACACTGCCCCCTGACACACTGATCCCCTGACAAACTGCCCCCCGACACACTACACCATAACACACAGCCCCCTGACACACTGATCCCCTGACACACTGATCCCCTGACACATTGCCCTCTGACACACTGCCACCTCACAAACTACACACTGACACACCTCCCACTGACACACTGCATCCTGACACACTCTCCCTGACACACTGCCCCCCGAAACACTGCGCCCCTCACACACTGCACCCTGACACTCTACACCCTGACACAATGCAACCTGACACACTGCCCCCTCACACACTGTCCCCGACACACTGCCCCCTCACACACTGCCCCCTGACACACTATGCCCTGACATACTGCACCCCTGACACACTGCCCCCTGACACACTAAGCCCTGACACACTAAGGCCTGTGACACTGCCCTCTGACACACTGCCCCCTGACACACTACGCCCTGACACACTAAGCCCTGAGACACTGCCCTCTGACACACTGCCCCCTGACACACTACACCCTGACACAATGCATACCGACACACTGCCCCCGACACACTGCATACCGACACACTACACCCTAACACATTGCCCCCTGACACAATGCACTCTGACACACTGCCCGCTGACACACTACACACTGACACACTGCCCTCTGACACACTGCACCCTGACACACTGCCCCTTTACACACTGATCTCCTGACACACTGCCGTCTGACACACTGCACACTGACACACTGCCCTCTGACACACTGCACCCTGACCCACTACACCCTAACACACTGCCCCCTGACACAATTATACTCTGACACATTGCCCTCTGACACACTACCCCCTGACACACTGCCCCTTAACACATTGCCCCCGGACACACTGCACCCTGACACACTGCACTCTGACACACTGCCCCCTGACACACTGCCCTCTGAAACACTGCCCCCTGACACACTGCACCCTGAAACACTGCCCCCGACACACTGCATACCGACACACTGCATACCGACACACTGACCCCTGACACACTGCACCCTGACACACTGCCCCCAGACACACTGATCCCCTGACAAACTGCCCCCCGACACACTACACCATAACACACAGCCCCCTGACACACTGATCCCCTGACACATTGCCCTCTGACACACTGCCAACTCACAAACTACACACTGACACACTGCCCACTGACACACTGCATCCTGACACACTCTCCTGACACACTGCACCCTGACAGACTCTCCCTGACACACTGCCCCCAAAACACTGCGCCCCTCACACACTGCACGCTGACACACTGCCCCCTGACACACTACACCCTAACACACTGCCCCCTGACACACTGCCACCTGACACATTGCCTTCTGACACACTGCCCCCGACACACTGCCTCCAGACACAGTGCCCCTGACACACTATGCCCTGACATACTGCACCCCTGACACACTGCCCCCTGACACACTAAGCCCTGACACACTAAGGCCTGTGACACTGCCCTCTGACACACTGCCCCCTGACACACTACGCCCTGACACACTAAGCCCTGACACACTGCCCCCTGACACACTACACACTAACACAATGCCCCCTGACACACTGCCACCTGACACACTACACACTAACACACTGCCCCCTGACACACTGCTCCCTGACACATTGCCCTCTGACACACTGCCCCCTGACACACTGCCCCCTGACACACTGCCCCCTGACACACTGATCCCCTGACACATTGGCCTCTGACACACTGCACACTGACACACTGCCCCCCTGACACACTGCCACCGGACACACTACACCCTAACACACTGCCCCCTGACACACTGATCCCCTGACACATTGCCATCTGACACACTGCCCCCTGACACACTGCCCCCGACACACTGCCTCCTGACACACTGCCCCTGACACACTACACCCTGACACACTGCACACTGACACACTGCCGCCTGACACACTGCCCCCTGACACACAGCACTCTGACACACTGCCCCCGACACACTACACCCTAACGCACTGCCCCCTGATACAATGATCCCCTGACACATTGCCCTCTGACACACTGCCCCCTGACACACTGCCCCTTAACACACTGACCCCTGACACACTGCTCCCCTGACACACTGCCCCCTGACGCATTGCCCTCTGACACGCTGCCCCACGACACACTACACCCTAACACACTGCCCCCTGACACACTACACCCTAACACATTGCCCCCTGACACACTGATCCCCTGACACATTGCCCTCTGACACACTGCCTCCTGACACATTGCCTCCTGACACACTGCAATCTGACACACTGCCCCCTGACAGACTACCCCCTAACACACTGCCCCCTGACACTTTGCCATCTGACACACTGCCCCCTGACACACTACCCCCTGACACACTGCACTCTGACACACTGCCCCCGACACACTACACACTAACACACTGCCCCCTGACACACTGATCCCCTGACATATTGCCCCCTGACACACTACACCCTAACACACAGCCCTCTGGCACATTGCGAACTAACACACTGCCCCCAAATACACTGCACCCCTGACACACTGCCCCCTGACACACTAAGCTCTGAGACACTGCCCTCTGACACACTGCCTCATGGCACACTTCACCCTGACACACTGCATACTGACACACTGCCCCCTGACACACTGCCCCCTGACAGACTGCACCACTGACATATTGACCCACGGTACACTGCCTCCTGACACACTGTCGCCCGACACACTACACCCTGACACACTGTTCTCCTGATACATTGCCCTCTGACACACTGCCTCCTGACACACTGCCCCTTGAAACACTGCACTCTGACACACTGCCCCCTGACAAACTACACACTAACACACTGCCCCCTGACACACTGCCACCTGACAGACTACACCCTAACACACTGGCCCCTGACACACTGCTCCCTGACACATTGCCCTCTGACACACTGCCCCCTGACACACTGCACTCTGACACACTGATCCCCTGACACATTGGCCTCTGACACACTGCACACTGACACACTGCCCCCCTGACACACTGCCCCCGGACACACTACACCCTGATACACTGCCCCCTGACACACTGATCCCCTGACACTCTGCCATCTGACACACTGCCCCCTGACACACTGCCCCTGGCACACTGCCTCCTGACACACTGCCCCTGACACACTACACCCTGACACACTGCACACTGACAAACTGCCGCCTGACACACTGCACACTGACACACAGCACTCTGACACACTGCCTCCGACACACTACACCCTAACGCACTGCCCCATGATACAATGATCCCCTGACACATTGCCCTCTGACACACTGCCCCCTGACATACTGCCCCTTAACACACTGCCCTCTGACACACTGCCTCCTGACACACTGCCCCCTGACACACTGCCCCCCGACACTGCACTCTGACACACTGATCCCCTGACACATTGGCCTCTGACACACTGCACACTGACACACTGCCCCCCTGACACACTCCCCCGGACACTGCACTCTGACACACTGATCCCCTGACACATTGGCCTCTGACACACTGCACACTGACACACTGCTCCCTGACACACTGATGCCCTGACACACTGCCATCTGACACACAGCCTCCCGACACACTGCCCCCGACACACTGTCCCCGGACACACTACACACTGACACACTGCTCCCTGACACACTGATGCCCTGACACACTGCCATCTGACACACAGCCCCCTGACACACTGCCCCCGACACACTGCCTCCTGACACACTGCCCCTGACGCACTACACCCTGACACACTGCACACTGACACACTGCCGCCTGACACACTGACCCCTGACACACAGCACTCTGACACACTGCCCCTTAACACACTGCCCCCTGACACACTGCCCCCTGACACCCTGCCCCCGACACACTGCCTCCTGACACACTGCTCCCCTGACACACTGCCCCCTAACACTGCCCCCTGTCACACCGCACTCTGAAACACTGATCCCCTGACACATTGGCCTCTGACACACTGCACACTGACACACTGCCCCCCTGACACACTGCCCCCGGACACACTACACCCTGACACACTGCTCCCTGACACACTGATCCCCTGACACACTGCCTCCTTTCACACTGCCCCTGACACAGTACACCCTGACACACTGCACACTGACACACTGCCGCCTGACACACAGCACTCTGACACACTGCCCCCGACACAGTACACCCTAACGCACTGCCCCCTGATACAATGATCCCCTGACACATTGCCCTCTGACACACTGCCCCCTGACACACTGCCCCTTAACACACTGCCCCTGACACACTGCTCCCCTGACACACTGCCCCCGACACACTGCCTCCTGACACACTGCCCCTGACACACTACACCCTGACACACTGCACACTGACACACTGCCGCCTGACACACAGCACTCTGACACGCTGCCCCACGACACACTACACACTAACACACTGCCCCCTGACACACTACACCATAACACATTGCCTCCTGACACACTGATACCCTGACACATTGCCCTCTGACACACTGCCTCCTGACACACTGCCTCCTGACACACTGCAATCTGACAAAATGCCACCTGACAGACTACCCCGAACACACTGCCCCCTGACACTTTGCCATCTGACACACTGCCCCCGACACACTACCCCCTGACACACTGCACTCTGACACACTGCCCCAGACACACTACACACTAACACACTGCCCCCTGACACACTGATCCCCTGACATATTGCCCCCTGACACACTACACCCTAACACACTGCTCCCTGACACACTGCCCCTGACACATTGCCCTCTGACACACTGCCCCATGACACACTGCCCCTTAACACACTGCCCCCTGACACACTGCTCCCCTGACACACTGCCCCCGGCACACTGCCTCCTGACACACTGCCCCCCGAAACACTACACCCTGACACACTGCCCCCTGACACATTGCCCTCTGACACGCTGCCCCACGACACACTACACCCTAACACACTGCCCCCTGACACACTACACCCTAACACATTGCCCCCTGACTCACTGATCCCCTGACACATTGCCCTCTGACACACTGCCTCCTGACACATTGCCCCATGACACACTGCACTCTGACACACTGGCCCCTGACTCACTGCCCCCTGACACACTACACCCTGACACACTGCATACTGACACACTGCCCCCTGACACACTGCCCCCTGACAGACTACCCCGAACACACTGCCCCCTGACACTTTGCCATCTGACACACTGCCCCCGACACACTACCCCCTGACACACTGCACTCTGACACACTGCCCCAGACACACTACACACTAACACACTGCCCCCTGACACACTGATCCCCTGACATATTGCCCCCTGACACACTACACCCTAACACACTGCTCCCTGACACACTGCCCCTGACACATTGCCCTCTGACACACTGCTCCCCTGACACACTGCCCCCGGCACACTGCCTCCTGACACACTGCCCCCCGAAACACTACACCCTGACACACTGCCCCCTGACACATTGCCCTCTGACACGCTGCCCCACGACACACTACACCCTAACACACTGCCCCCTGACACACTACACCCTAACACATTGCCCCCTGACTCACTGATCCCCTGACACATTGCCCTCTGACACACTGCCTCCTGACACACTGCCTCCTGACACACTGCAATCTGACACACTGCCCCCTGACAGACTACCCCCTAACACACAGCACCCTGACACTTTGCCATCTGACACACTGCACCCTGACACACTACCCCCTGACACACTGCACTCTGACACACTGCCCCTGACACACTACACACTAACACACTGCCCCCTGACACACTGATCCCCTGACATATTGCCCCCTGACACACTACACCCTAACACACTGCCTCCTGACACACTGCCCCGAACACATTGCCCTCTGACACACTGCCCCATGACACACTGCACTCTGACACACTGCACTCTGACACACTGGCCCCTGACACACTGCCCCTTGACACACTACACCCTAACACACTGCCCCCTGACACATTGCTCCCTGACACATTGCCATCTGACACACTGCCCCCTGACACACTGCTCCCGGACACATTGCCCTCTGACACACTGCCCCCTGACACACTGCACTCTGACACACTGATCCCCTGACACATTGGCCTCTGACACACTGCAAACTGACACACTGCCCCCGGACACACTGCCCCCTGACACACTGCCCCCTGACACACTGATCCCCTGACACACTACCATCTGACACACTGCCCCCTGACACACTGCCCCCGACACACTGCCTCCTGACACACTGCCCCTGACACACTACACCCTGACACATTGCACACTGACACATTGCCCTCTGACACACTGCCCCCTGACACACTGCTCCCCTGACACACTGCCCCCGACACACTGCCTCCTGACACACTGCCCCTGACACACTACACCCTGACACACTGCACACTGACACACTGCCGCCTGACACACAGCACTCTGACACGCTGCCCCACGACACACTACACACTAACACACTGCCCCCTGACACACTACACCATAACACATTGCCCCCTGACACACTGATACCCTGACACATTGCCCTCTGACACACTGCCTCCTGACACACTGCCTCCTGACACACTGCAATCTGACAAAATGCCACCTGACAGACTACCCCGAACACACTGCCCCCTGACACTTTGCCATCTGACACACTGCCCCCGACACACTACCCCCTGACACACTGCACTCTGACACACTGCCCCAGACACACTACACACTAACACACTGCCCCCTGACACACTGATCCCCTGACATATTGCCCCCTGACACACTACACCCTAACACACTGCTCCCTGACACACTGCCCCTGACACATTGCCCTCTGACACACTGCCCCATGACACACTGCCCCTTAACACACTGCCCCCTGACACACTGCTCCCCTGACACACTGCCCCCGGCACACTGCCTCCTGACACACTGCCCCCCGAAACACTACACCCTGACACACTGCCCCCTGACACATTGCCCTCTGACACGCTGCCCCCTGACACACTACACCCTAACACACTGCCCCCTGACACACTACACCCTAACACATTGCCCCCTGACTCACTGATCCCCTGACACATTGCCCTCTGACACACTGCCTCCTGACACACTGCCTCCTGACACACTGCAATCTGACGTACTGCCCCCTGACAGACTACCCCCTAACACACAGCACCCTGACACTTTGCCATCTGACACACTGCACCCTGACACACTACCCCCTGACACACTGCACTCTGACACACTGCCCCCGACACACTACACACTAACACACTGCCCCCTGACACACTGATCCCCTGACATATTGCCCCCTGACACACTACACCCTAACACACTGCCTCCTGACACACTGCCCCGAACACATTGCCCTCTGACACACTGCCCCATGACACACTGCACTCTGACACACTGCACTCTGACACACTGGCCCCTGACACACTGCCGCTTGACACACTACACCCTAACACACTGCCCCCTGACACATTGCTCCCTGACACATTGCCCTCTGACACACTGCCCCCTGACACACTGCACTCTGACACACTGATCCCCTGACACATTGGCCTCTGACACACTGCAAACTGACACACTGTCCCCCTGACACACTGCCCCCGGACACACTGCCCCCTGACACACTGCCCCCTGACACACTGATCCCCTGACACACTACCATCTGACACACTGCCCCCTGACACACTGCCCCCGACACACTGCCTCCTGACACACTGCCCCTGACACACTACACCCTGACACATTGCACACTGACACACTGCCGCCTGACACACTGCTCCCTGACACACTGATCCCCTGACACACTGCCCCCGGACACACTGCCCCCGGACACACTGATCCCCTGACACACTGCCATCTGACACACTGCCCCCTGACACACTGCCCCCGACACACTGCCTCCTGACACACTGCCCCTGACACACTACACCCTGACACACTGCACACTGACACACTGCCGCCTGACACACTGCCCCCTGACACACAGCACTCTGACACACTGCCCCTTAACACACTGCCCCCTGACACACTGCTCCCCTGACACACTGCCCCCGGCACACTGCCTCCTGACACACTGCCCTCTGACATGCTGCTCCACGACACACTACACCCTAACACACTGCCCCCTGACACACTACACCCTAACACATTGCCCCCTGACACACTGATCCCCTGACACATTGCCCTCTGACACACTGCCTCCTGACACACTGCAATCTGACACACTGCCCCCTGACAGACTACCCCCTAACACACTGCCCCCTGACACACTGCCCCCTGACACACTGCACTCTGACACACTGATCCCCTGACACATTGGCCTCTGACACACTGCACACAGACACCCTGCCCCCCTGACACACTGCCCCCGGACACACTACACCCTGACACACTGCCCCCTGACACACTGATCCCCTGACACACTGCCATCTGACACACTGCCCCCTGACCCACTGCCCCCGACACACTGCCTCCTGACACACTGCCCCTGACACACTACACCCTGACACACTGCACACTGACACACTGCCGCCTGACACATTGCCCCCTGACACACAGCACTCTGACACACTGCCCCCGACACACTGCCCCTTAACACACTGCCCCCTGACACACTGCTCCCCTGACACACTGCCCCCGGCACACTGCCTCCTGACACACTGCCCCCCGAAACACTACACCATGACACACTGCCCCCTGACACATTGCCCTCTGACACGCTGCCCCACGACACACTACACCCTAACACACTGCCCCCTGACACACTACACCCTAACACATTGCCCCCTGACATACTGATCCCCTGACATATTGCCCTCTGACACACTGCCTCCTGACACACTGCCTCCTGACACACTGCAATCTGACACACTGCCCCCTGACACACTACCCCCGACACACTGCACTCTGACACACTGCCCCCGACACACTACACACTAACACACTGCCTCCTGACACGCTGATCCCCTGACATATTGCCCCCTGACACACTACACCCTAACACACTGCCCCCTGACACACTGCCCCGACACATTGCCCTCTGACACACTGCCCCATGACACACTGCACTCTGACACACTGCACTCTGACACACTGGCCCCTGAGACACTGCCCCATGACACATTGCACTCTGACACACTGCACTCTGACACACTGGCCCCTGACACACTGCCCCATGACACACTGCACTCTGACACACTGCACTCTGACACACTGGCCCCAGACACACTGCCCCATGACACACTGCACTTTGACACACTGCACTCTGACACACTGGCCCCTGACACACTGCCCCCTGGCACACTGCACCCTGACACACTGCATACTGACACACTGCCCCCTGACACACTGCCCCCTAACAGACTGCAACCCTGACACATTGCCCCGCGGTACACTGCCCCCTGACACACTGCTCCCCTGACACACTGCCCCCTGACACACTGCCCCCTGACACACTACACACTGCCCCCGACACACTGCCACCTGACACACTACACACTAACACACTGCCCCCTGACACACTGCCACCTGACACACTGCCCCCGACACACTGCACTCTGACACACTGCACTCTGACACACTGATCCCCTGACACATTGGCCTCTGACACACTGCCCCCTGACACACTGCCCCTTAACACACTGCCTCCTGACACACTGCTCCCCTGATACATTGCCCCCGGCACACTGCCTCCTGACACACTGCCCCCCGAAACACTACACCCTGACACACTGCCCCCTGACACATTTCCCTCTGACACGCTGCCCCACGACACACTACACCCTAACACACTGCCCCCTGACACACTACACCCTAACACATTGCCCCCTGACACACTGATCCCCTGACACATTGCCCTCTGATACACTGCCTCCTGACACACTGCCTCCTGACACAGTGCAAACTGACACACTGCCCCCTGACAGACTACCCCCTAACACACTGCCCCCTAACACACTGCTCCCTGACACTTTGCCATCTGACACACTGCCCCCTGACACACTACCCCCTGACACACTACCCCCTGACACACTGCACTCTGACACACTGCCCCCGACACACTACACATTAACACACTGCCCCCTGACACACTGATCCCCTGACATATTGCCCCCTGACACACTACACCCTAACACACTGCCCCCTGACACACTGCACTCTAACACACTGGTCCCCTGACAAATTGGCCTCTGACACACTGCACACTGACACACTGCCCCCGGACACACTACACCCTGACACACTGCCCCCTGACACACTGATCCCCTGACACACTGCCATCTGACACACTGCCCCCTGACCCACTGCCCCCGACACACTGCCTCCTGACACACTGCCCCTGACACACTACACCCTGACACACTGCACACTGACACACTGCCGCCTGACACATTGCCCCCTGACACACAGCACTCTGACACACTGCCCCCGACACACTGCCCCTTAACACACTGCCCCCTGACACACTGCTCCCCTGACCCACTGCCCCCGGCACACTGCCTCCTGACACACTGCCCCCCGAAACACTACACCATGACACACTGCCCCCTGACACATTGCCCTCTGACACGCTGCCCCACGACACACTACACCCTAACACACTGCCCCCTGACACACTACACCCTAACACATTGCCCCCTGACATACTGATCCCCTGACATATTGCCCTCTGACACACTGCCTCCTGACACTCTGCCTCCTGACACACTGCAATCTGACACACTGCCCCCTGACAGACTACCCCCGAACACACTGCCCCCTGACACTTTGCCATCTGACACACTGCCCCCTGACACACTACCCCCGACACACTGCACTCTGACACACTGCCCCCGACACACTACACACTAACACACTGCCCCCTGACACGCTGATCCCCTGACATATTGCCCCCTGACACACTACACCCTAACACACTGCCCCCTGACACACTGCCCCGACACATTGCCCTCTGACACACTGCCCCATGACACACTGCACTCTGACACACTGCACTCTGACACACTGGCCCCTGACACACTGCCCCATGACACATTGCACTCTGACACACTGCACTCTGACACACTGGCCCCTGACACACTGCCCCATGACACACTGCACTCTGACACACTGCACTCTGACACACTGGCCCCAGACACACTGCCCCATGACACACTGCACTTTGACACACTGCACTCTGACACACTGGCCCCTGACACACTGCCCCCTGGCACACTGCACCCTGACACACTGCATACTGACACACTGCCCCCTGACACACTGCCCCCTAACAGACTGCAACCCTGACACATTGCCCCGCGGTACACTGCCCCCTGACACACTGCTCCCCTGACACACTGCCCCCTGACACACTGCCCCCTGACACACTGCCACCTGACACACTACACACTAACACACTGCCCCCTGACACACTGCCACCTGACACACTGCCCCCGACACACTGCACTCTGACACACTGCACTCTGACACACTGATCCCCTGACACATTGGCCTCTGACACACTGCCCCCTGACACACTGCCCCTTAACACACTGCCTCCTGACACACTGCTCCCCTGATACATTGCCCCCGGCACACTGCCTCCTGACACACTGCCCCCCGAAACACTACACCCTGACACACTGCCCCCTGACACATTTCCCTCTGACACGCTGCCCCACGACACACTACACCCTAACACACTGCCCCCTGACACACTACACCCTAACACATTGCCCCCTGACACACTGATCCCCTGACACATTGCCCTCTGATACACTGCCTCCTGACACACTGCCTCCTGACACAGTGCAAACTGACACACTGCCCCCTGACAGACTACCCCCTAACACACTGCCCCCTAACACACTGCTCCCTGACACTTTGCCATCTGACACACTGCCCCCTGACACACTACCCCCTGACACACTACCCCCTGACACACTGCACTCTGACACACTGCCCCCGACACACTACACATTAACACACTGCCCCCTGACACACTGATCCCCTGACATATTGCCCCCTGACACACTACACCCTAACACACTGCCCCCTGACACACTGCACTCTGCCACACTGCCCCATGACACACTGCACTCTGCCACACTGCCCCCTGACACACTGCACTCTGCCACACTGCCCCCTGACACATTGCCCTCTGACACACTGCCCCATGACACACTGCACTCTGCCACACTGCCCCCTGACACACTGCCCCCTGACACACTGCCCCTGACACACTACTCCCTAACACACTGCCCCCTGACACACTGCCACCTGACACACTAGACACGAACACACTGCCCCCTGACACACTGCTCCCTGACACATTGCCCTCTGACACACTGCCCCCTGACACACTGCCCCCTGACACACTGCACTCTGACACACTGCCCCCTGACACACTACACACTAACACACTGCCCCCTGACACACTGCCACCTGACACACTACACCCTAACACACTGCCCCCTGACACACTGCTCCCTGACACATTGCCCTCTGATACACTGCCCCCTGACACACTGCCTCCTGACACACTGCACTCTGACACACTGATCCCCTGACACATTGGCCTCTGACACACTGCACACTGACACACTGCCCCCCTGACACACTGCCCCCGGACACATTACACCCTGACACACAGCACCCCTGACACACTGCACACTGACACACTGCCCCCCTGACACACTGCCCCTGGACACACTACACCCTGACACACTCCCCCCTGACACACTGCCCCTTAACACACTGCCCCATGACACACTGCTCCCCCGACAGAATGTCCCCTGACACACTGCCCCCTGACACATTGCACTCTGAAACACTGATCCTCTGACACATTGGCCTCTGACACACTGCACACTGACACACTGCCCCCCTGACACACTGCCCCCGGACACACTACACCCTGACACACTGCTCCCTGACACACTGATCCCCTGACACACTGCCATCTGACACACTGCCCCCTGACACACTGCCCCCGACACACTGCCTCTGACACACTGCCCCTGACACACTACACACTGACACACTGCACACTGACACACTGCCGCCTGACACACTGCCCCCTGACACACAGCACTCTGACACATTGCGCCCGACACACTACACCCTAACGCACTGCCCCCGATACAATGATCCCCTGACACATTGCCCTCTGACAAACTGCCCCCTGACACACTGCCCCTTAACACACTGCCCCCTGACACACTGCTCCACGAAACACTACACCCTGACACACTGCCCCCTGACACATTGCCCTCTGACACGCTGCCCCACGACACACTACACCCAAACACACTGCCCCCTGACACACTGCTCCCCTGACACACTGCCCTCTGACACACTGACCCCTGACACACTGCACTCTGACACACTGATCCCCTGACACATTGGCCTCTGACACACTGCACACTGACACACTGCCCCCCTGACACACTGATCCCCTGACACATTGGCCTCTGACACACTGCACACTGACACACTGCCCCCCTGACACACTGCCCCCGGACACACTACACCCTAACACACTGCCACCTGACACAATGATCCCCTGACACATTGCCCTCTGACACACTGCCCCCGGACACACTACACCCTGACACACTGCCCCCTGACACACTGATCCCCTGACACACTGCCATCTGACACACTGACCCTGGACCCACTGCCCCCGACACACTGCCTCCTGACACACTGCCCCTGACACACTACACCCTGACACACTGCCCCCTGACACACTGATCCCCTGACACACTGCCATCTGACACACTGACCCCTGACCCACACATTGCCCCCGACACACTGCCTCCTGACACACTGCCCCTGAAACA